>NC_092373.1:33419769-33728369 GCF_030028105.1 Mobula birostris
CTCCTAACTTATTAGATGTTCTTCTGCTGATTCCAATTTCTTTTGCTGGTATTACCACCCCAAACCCTGTCACTCCTGTTTCAAGTTCCTTCGCACCATCCGTATAAATGTGAGTATAATCACTACTTTTTTCCATCACATGACAGTTAAATGCATTTACCAAATCTGTTTTATATCTTTCTTTCATTTTTACCTCTAACAAATGCCAGTCTATGTCAGGCCATACAAGCTTCCATGGAGCTACAACCAGATAAACTACTGAAGGACTTATCCTCAGATCAAATACTCCACATTCTTTGGCGATATCATTCCCTACCTGACTAAAGGTATCCCTCTGAAACCTCCCATTTTCCCAGCACTCCTGCAACACTCCTTTAGTAGGGTGAGAATCATTGTGCCCCTGCAAGTTAGCCCAGTAGTTTGCGATCAGTTGCATCCTTCTTAGTTCCAAAGGCATTATTCCCATTTCTACCTGTAGGGCTGACACTGGTGACGTTTTAAAAGCCCCACTGCACACTCGCCATGCCTGAGCCTGAATCACATCCAGTTTCCTTATAAGAGACCTAGCTGCTGATCCATATACTATAGTTCCATAATCCAATACAGATCTCACTAAAGCCACATACATCCTCTTCAAAGCTGAACAACTTGCTCCCCATTCCCTACCAGTCAAACATCTCATCACATTTATTACCTCTTTACATTTCTCCTCAACTTTCCTGACATGGTTTGCCCATGTTAATCGTGAATCAAATATGACTCCCAGAAATTTAAATGATGCAACCCTTTCTAATTCAACCCCATACATTCTTAACTTCTTCCCTACCTCAACCCTTTTCCTGGTAAAAAATACAGTTTGAGTTTTATCTACTGAAAATCTACATCCCCAATCATAACCCCACTCCACCACTTCATCACTTGCTTCTTGTAGTTTCCTGATTATATGGTCCATGTTCCTGCCTCTTTTCCACAAGGCCCCATCATCCACAAACAGTGACCTACCTATATCCACTGGTACCTTTGTGAAGACATCATTGATCATAATGATGAAAAGTAACAGGCTAATCACACTACCTTGAGGTGTGCCATTTTCCACTATGTACTGTTTTGATAATTCTGATCCAATCCAAACTTGAATTTTTCTACCAAACAAAAAATCTTTAATCCAATTAAAAACTCTCCCACCAACCCCCATCTTATGCAGTTTAATTAATAATCCTTCCTTCCACATCATATCATAGGCTTTTTCAATGTCAAAGAACACTGCCACTACTGACTCTCTATTTGCCTGGGCCTTCCTTATTTCAGTCTCTAACATAATCACTGAGTCCATGGAATTCCTTCCCTTTCTAAAACCACTCTGATAACTTGCCAGCATTCCCCTTTTCTCAAGCTCATATAATAACCTTTCTGTTATCATCCTTTCCATTATCTTACATATACTTGATATTAATGCAATTGGTCTGTAGCTAGTGGGTTTTGACAGATCCTTACCAGGTTTCCTTATTGGAATTACTACTGCTTCTTTCCATGCACTTGGTAATCTTCCCTCCTCCCACACTCTGTTATAAAAATGCAGCAACTTCAAGAGCACTCCTTCTCCTAGATTTTTTAGTATCACAGAGCATATCAGATCTTTCCCTGGGGAGGTTGGTCTCGATCTCTTCATTGCTCTCACCTGTCCCTGCTCCTGCTCTACTCCTTCTCTCATCTGCTACTCATTATTACCTGCATTGCTGCCACCTGTGTCTCATTGTGCTCCTGCTCTACTCTGACCCCTGTATTACTGAGTCCTCCATCTCTCATCTGCTTCTCATTATTACCTGTATTGGTGCCACCTGTGTCTCATAGAGCTCCTGTCCCTGCTCCTACTCTACTCTGGCCCCTGTATTACTGAGTACTCTGTCTCCTATTTGCTTCTCATTATTACCTGTGTTGCTGCCACCTCTGTCTCATTGTGCTCCACCTATCATCTGCCTCTCTGTTTATTGCTCAGTGTATTTCAGTCCTGTGTTTTCACCTATTGTTGCTGGATTGTGCCAGTGAATTTTCTTGAGTTTTTCCAGTATTTATATCTGTACTCTGTTTGTCTGACTATTGACTCTGCCCATTTTCTGATTCTGGTTTTGGGATTTCTCTAGATATTTTGATCTCTACCTGAACTTTGACACTGACTTTGTTTGCACCTCAGGATTTGTTACTCAATTAATATCATTGTGTGCACCCTACTGGGTCTGTGATTGGATCCCTACTCTAGTGTCCTGATAGGTGTATAGCAGGTATAGACAGCAAGGAACAGGGAGGTACTCAAGGAGTCTAAGGAATGTAATAGAACACTTAAGAGGGAAATCAGGAGGGCTAAAAGAAGAATAGATTGCTCTAGCAGACCAGGTAAAGGAGAATCCCAAGGGATATAGTAAGATAACAGACACATTTAGAGTAAAAGGATAGCAAGAAACAAAATTGGTCCTCTGGAAGATCAGCATAGTCATCCATGCATGGAGGAGAAAGAGATTGGACAGAACTTAATTGCTTAGCAGACAAAAATAAGTCTGTAGAACTGAAGCAAAAGAGCAAGTGAGTTCGTGACCCATATATGGGTTACAGCATAAGAACCTTTACTTTTTTTTTTAAGGCATAGTAGTCTGGATAAAGAAGTTACAGATAGAGTAAATGCAAGCAGGCTTTTTCCACTGAGGTTGGGTGAGACATATACTAGAGGTCATAGGTTAAGGGTGAAAGGTGAAATATTTAAGGGGCACATGAGGAACTTTGCTTAGAGTATGGAATGAGCTGCTAGTAGTAGCAGTGAATGTGGGCTTGATTTCAATATTTAAAAGGTTAGATATGTACATGGATGAAAGGCATATAGAAGGCTATGGTGCAGGTTGATGGGACTAGGTAGAATATTAGTTCGGCATGGACTAAATGGGCCAGAGTGCCTGTTTCTGTGCTGTAGTGCTGTATGACTATTTACTGTAGAACATAGGACATTGTCAGGACACAGGGCAGAGGATAAAGTGTTGAAATCTTTTACTTTGATTTAAACATCAATGTTCATCTGCAAGTATTTATCCTAACTTTATTTTTTAATGGCTGGTCCAGGAAGCATTGCAACAAAAATTGAACGATGTGGAAATGCTGTTATTCAAAAATGTGAAGTTCTAATAAATTCAGAATTGTATAATGCATAACAAATCTGTTGGAATTCATTGAGGAAATAACAGGCAAGACAGACAAAAGAGGGAGTGGATTCTATTTACAGTACTTGGATTTTCAGAAGTCCTTTATATAAGAATCTTAAAGAAGAAAAGAGCCCATGCTACTATAGAAAAGATACTAGCATAGCTAGGAGATTGGCTTATTGGTAGGAGACAAGAGGAGGAATAATGGGATCTTTTTCTAGTTGGCTACCAGTGACCAAAGGTGTTCATGAAGGGTTGGTGTTGGGACTATCTCTTTTCACATTATATGTCAATGAACTTGATGACAAAATTTCTGGCTTTATGGCCAAGTTTACAGATGTCACAAAGTTGGGTGGAAGGGCAGGTCATGTTAAGAAAGCAGAGGGTCTGCAGAAGGACTTGGACAGATTAGGAGAATGAACAAATAAACGGCAGATGGAATTTAGTGTAGAGACATTTATGTACTGTGGTAGAAAGAATGAAGACAAAGACTATTTTCAAAATATGGCGAAAGTTCAAAAATCAGAGGTGTGAAGAGACTTGGGAATTCATGTAGCATTCCTTGAAGTTTAATGTGCATGTTGAGTTGGTGGTGAGGAAGGCCAATGCAATGGTAACAATCATTTCAAGAGGAATAGAATATAAAACCAAGGATATAATGCTGAAGCTTTATAAGGCATCAGTCAGACTGCACTTGGAGTATTGTGAGCAGTTTTGGGTCCCTTATCTCAGAAAAGATTTGCTGGCATTGGAAAGGGTCCAGAGGCGGTTTACAAGAATGATCCTGGGAATGAAAGGGATAACCTATCAAATATTGATAGGCCTAGATAGAGTGGACATAGAGAGGATGTTTCCAGTAGTGAGTGTCCAGGGCAAGAAGACACAGCCTCAGAATAGAAGGATGTCCCTTTAGGAGACATAAGGAGAAATATGGGCCAATGGATGGTGACTCTGTGGAATTCATTGACGTGGAGGCAAAGTCACTGGATATAGTTAAAGTGGAGGCTGATAGATTCTTGATTAGTAAGGGTATCAATGGTTATGGTGAAAAAGCAGGAGAATGGGTGTGAGCAGAGAAAATAAATTACCCATGATGGACCAATGGAGCAGACCTGATGGGCCAAAAGGCCTAATTCTGTTCCTGTGCTGTATAGTCTTATGTAAGGTTTATGTGGTTATTTGCACTTGCAATACATTTATTGCTGCTTTTTTAATAATGCTGAATCATTACAAAATTATTTGCTTGAAATATTTTTGTTTGAATGTGGGGTATCTTCCAATTTAGTAATTGATCTGTCAATGAGTCAGCCAGCCATTCTAATGTTAAACAATGAGCAGTGACCCATAATTGTTTATCTTTTTGCTGGTTTAAATTCTGGATTGAATGCCAATCTAATACACGTAATTCATTATGAGGAACTGCAAAGAACCTTTAATATGTAATTGTTGGTATCATGTTAAACAAGACAGTGAAAGCCTTCTGTAGACTTCTCATAAATGAGTAGATTAGGTTACCTGCATCCAGGAACAACTTTATTTATCTAGTACCTCTAACATTGTAACATTTCCTTGCACAGGAGCATAAGCAAATGAAATTTCACATCAATTCTCATCTGTGGATGTTAGGATAGATGATCAAAGGTTATGTGGAAAAGGCAAGTTTTAAACAGACTTTTAAGCTGGGGGGGGCGGAGCCATAGAAAGGCAGAGGTTTATGGTGAGAATTACAAAAGTTCAGCAGCTTGGGAAGCTTAGGATCAGAATACCAGTGACAGTTATATTTGAACTGGTTTTTAATTTCAAAGATTCAAAGCACACTTATTATCAAAGAATGTATAAATTATACACCTTGTGACTTATCTGCTTAATGGCAGCCAAAAAGCAAGAAACCCAAATAACCCAATTCAAAAAAAAAGACCAAAAGCCACTGAGCAGAGAAAGAGAGAGAGGGAGGGGAAAAAAAAACACATCATGCAAACAATAGAAGCAAGCCAACAGCGTTCCGAACCAGAATAAGTCCCCAGATCCGTGCCCAGAGCAGCTGGAACAGGCCCAAGCCTTGGTCCCAATTCACCACACCAGTAGGACAAAAACAGACAGCAGCCGGATCAGTTCACAGCCTTGGTGCCGCAGAGAAAGAAATGAACATTTGCTCGAGAGCGAGCAAAATCAGCCCAACGTTCCCAACACTCGGGCTTTTTAAATTGTCCAAGCACCGGGTAGTGTTTAAGATCCGGGTCCTAGTGCAGCGACACACTTGGGCCACACTGCCCAAAGCCATTCTCGATCTCACCAAATCGTCTCAGCACTTCGAGTCATTCAACCTCTCACCTGGGTTGGGTGGACGGGCATTGAAACTCTTCTGCATTGCCTCCTCTCCAAAATGCTCACTCCATCTCCAGCAGCAATACAGCCAACTCTATCCGCAACCACGGCTTGAACACGTTGTGCCTTGCAATACTCCAGCACAGCTCATCCCTGAACCAGCCTTGCCTCCGCGTGCCTCCTTATTGTCTGTAGCAATAGTTCACCATAATTTGCTTCAGAAAAAAGGTCATAAGTATTGTTTTTAGTCGAATCTCTTGCCTTACAACCTACCAGTAAGCTGTGGCAAATCCTTGAGTTGAATCACCTTGTAATCACTAGAACAACAATGTTACTCAATATTACCCCAATTTAAAATACAACCAAAAAGTTACAATTATTTTATCTTATGTTTGCCTATTTTATGTTTTATTTATTAGAGGAATCAACTAAGAATTGACCAGAGTTACTAATTATAAAAACTGTTTATCTCTATGAATAGGAAACTGGTTAAAATAAAATGAAGTGTAGGCATTTCTTCACTGGAGTGAAAATTCCAGGACCGATGTTAGGACTTGTGCTCTTTTTACCAGTCTTATGGTTTTAAAAGCTTAAAGTATATTTATTATTTCTGGGAGAAGCACCAAAGTTCCTCATGACATGTTATATTAGAATAACTAGAGTGTGGGCATGTGTCCAAGTGGTTAAGGCATTGGACTAGCGACCTGAAGCAACGTGTTGTGTCCTTGAGCAAGGCACTTAATCACACATTGCTCTGTGACGACACTGGTGCCAAGCTGTATGGGTCCTAATGCCCTTCCCTTGGACAACATCGGTGTCGTGGAGAGGGGAGACTTGCAGCATAGGCAACCGCTGGTCTTCCATACAACCTTGCCCAGGCCTGCGCCCTGAAGAGTGAAGACTTTCCAGGCACAGATCCATGGTCTCGCAAGACTAACGGATGCCTTCATTTACTAGAATAAAGAATAAAAGTTACAGCAAGAATACTCTTGAAAAAAGATTGGTAAATATTGTTATTATTGTCAGATGTATCAAGGTACAGCAAAAAAATGTCTAGACTACAGTTAAATTCAGAATTTATCACTGGTATGTGTTGTGAAAGTTGATATTGATCAGTGAATTACAACAGTGTACTGAGGTAGAACAAGGCAAAACAATGAGTGTAAATTGTTACTGTTACAGAGAAAGTGCAGTGCAGGTAGACAATAAGGCATGAAGTCATAACAAGAAACACTGTGATGTCAAGAATGCATTTTAAAGTACTCAGGCACCCTTTAGTAGTCTTATAACAGCAGGATAAAACAGTCCTTGATGAAAAAGATATTAAGTTTTAGCAAATACAGCATTGACATATCCAGTCACTGCTTTATAACAAGAAGAACATTTAACTATTTGCATAATAGCTTTATTTCTATCTTTGATATCTCTTTTTTTTTTTCCTTTCAAGTTTGTTTTGGAGACCCTGACCTGGAGTTACACACTGACTTTGGTTCTTTGTGGAAATGGGCACGCTCTCAGAGCTTCACGACCGGCCACTTTTTGATATGCCAAGGACGTGGCCTGGAGGATTAGCGCACCTTCAGGGTGCCGGATTTCCGTGGCTCTGGAGACGGGCTAATTCAAGGCTGGTACTGCTGCCTGCTGTGTCGTGGGAGCACACAGAAGATTGAAAGCAGCGTGCTGGCTGTGTGCCCTGGGACCTGAGCTCTTTGGGCAGAGAGCTCAGAAAAAGCGATGCAGCAGACTTTTAACAAAACAACTCGCTGATTTATGGTGTTATGTCTCCCCTCTCGCTGTGAAACGGGGCCACCTCATTTTGCCTTATTAGGAAGAGAGAGCGCCTGTGGTATGTCGAATGCTGGGTGAACGAATAGTCTGTGGGGTACTGCAAGTCTGTGTCTTTATTTAAGCTTTGCTGTATGCTTGAGTGCTCGGTCGGGGTGCTGATGCTTTTTTTTGCTGTTTGGGGTGTGGGTTGTTGCTTTGCTGCTGCTTGTGCGAGGGAGGGGGGAGTTGGGGGGGCTTTGGGGTTCTAACATTTAACTGTCATTCATTCTTTGGGGCACTCCTCTGTTTTTGTGGATGTTTACGAAGAAAAAGAATTTCAGGATGCATATTGTATACATTCCTCTGACATTAAATGTAGCTATTGAAACCTATTGAAAGTAGCAAATATGATCATGAACCTGTTTTTACCATTTTATTAGCATAGGAAATCTATGAACATGATTCAGGAGAAATCATCACTTACCTATGCATTCTAGAGATGGTGTACAGTAGGGGTCGCCAACCCGTCGATCGTGATCGACCGGTTGATCTTTGAAACTTTCCCAGTCAATCCCAAAAAAAAATGAAAAATAAATACACAAATACTGTTGTAATGTGAGCATTATAAAAATAAGTAATACTAATTAGGATAATGGTAATACAGCAATATTTTCACTATTGAAAACTACTTGTAAAGAGAGATTGTTTCTGGGTTGTGGGGTCTTAGTTCCGTTCTTTCTGCCCAGTGTGCATGTGTGTATAGCTCCCCCGCCATGCACCGTATTTTCAGCGTAGCTTGTGCTGCATCAAAGTGACCAATTAGATTGGATAAGAGTACAGACTGTCACAAACATCAATATACGGCACTTGCTTGTGATATTCTGCAAGGTAGCTAGCTAGCATAGCGGAAGCTCCACGAAAGAAGGCGAAAACGTACAACTTCCATCCAGAATAGGAAGAGGAATTTCTATTTACCTCGGTGAAAGACAAGTGTGTATGTATGTTGTGCCACCAACCACAAGCACCCTCTAAAAGAGGGAATCTGGAGTGGCACTACAACACCAACCACCAGAAATTTAAAGACACCTACACCCCCAAAGAGCGCAATTTGTGCCAGGAAAATTGAGGAGCTGAAATCGGGGTTGAAGGCCCAGCAATCCTTTTTCACAAAACATGCTGCTCAAGATAAGGCTGCTATTGAAGCATTTCGTGTAAGTCACCTTTTGGCTAAGCACAAGAAGCTTTTTACAGATGGCGATTTATTCAAGGAAGCAATGGCCACTACTGCAGAGACTGTTTTTAATGACTTTAAAAACAAAACCGACATCACAACCGCAATACATAATATACCGCTTGGCCCTGCAACAGTAACAAGGAGGGTAGAGTCACTGTCAGAGGACGTGGATCGACAAGTGTTAAAGGACTTGCCACTCTGTGCAGTTCGATGAATCCCTGGATGTAATGCAAACAGCTCAGCTTGTTGTATTTGTCAGAATGGCTTTCCAGGATTTTACAACAAAGGAGAACTTCCTCACTCTTTTGCAATTAAAGGAGAGAATGAGAGGTGAGGATATTTACAATGAGTTTAAAAAATATATCTGTGAAAATGACATCCCCATTCATAAACTGGTGGCAATTACTACTGATGGGGCTCCAGCAATGCGTGGTGTGCACGTTGGTTTTATAGCACTGTGCCGTAATGACCCTGATTTTCCCAGCTTCCTAGATTATTACTGTGTGATTCATCAGCAGGCCTTGGCTGGGAAGGACGTGGACTTTTCTCAAGTAATGACACTGGTGGTCAAACTGATAAACTTGATTTGAGCAAAAGTGCTTCAGCACCGCTTATTCAAGGCGTTATTGGATGAGCTCGATGCCGCTTACAGAGACATAATTCTTTATGCTGATGTTCGGTGGTTGAGTCACAGCAAAGTGCTGCAACGATTTCTTGACTTGCTGCCTGAGATAAAGACTTTCCTGTCAACAAGAAACGAGGAGCACAAGGAGCTGTCAGATGATGTGTGGCTACTGGATTTAGTGTTTCTGACAGATATAACAGCTAAATTAAATGCACTTAATAACGAGCTCATGGGAAAAGACCAACACCTAACCCATACGATAAGCGCAGTAAATGCATTTAAGGCCATGCTCAGTGTTTGGATTTCAAATTTAAAGAAAGGGAGGCTGACACACTTTTCCAACTTGGGAAAAAATGTTATTGGCCATCATGGAAAAAAATGCTTTTCGCCCTGAGCAGTACTGTGCTCACTTAGACAAACTAGCAATAGAGTTCGATGGGCATTTTGGGGAGTTAAACGTCATGAAAGATATTGCTGCATTTATTTCAAACCCATTTCTGCCGATTGATATAGAACAGATAGCAGCCAAACTTCAGCAAGTATTTGGTGTGCCAAGTGATTCTGAAATGGAAATAATTGATTTGCAAATGACATCAAGCTTAAAGCAAGATCAGGGGATGGTGACTTTTGGAGGCTTGTCAGCAGGGAGAAGTTTCCTTATCTCACCGCATGTGCACTAAAAGTCAGTGTCTACTTCGGGTCAACTTATCTGTGTGGAATTGCATTTTCACGGATGAAAATTATTAAATCTAAGTACAGGAGCTCTCTTACTGACAGACACCTCACAGACTGGCTGTCTGTAGTTATGAGCCAAATTTCAGGGAACGAGCAGAAAGTATTCAGCCCCAGTCATCCCACTGAGTGCAATGGCCAATTTTTATTCATTTATTTTTCGTGTTGAAATAAAACTAAATAATGAAACTTAGAATTAAAGGTGTGAAGTATTGTAATACTTGTATTCTTAAAGAAAGACAGCTATGGCCTGTTTGATATGCCAGTTACAGTGTTTTCTTGTTTGAACTAATTTGAAAGTTTGACAAAAGTATTTTGTGTAATTCAAATACATTTAGCCCAAATAAAAGGCCTCAAATTGGAAGTACAATCTGAGCTGTGTTTACTCTAAATGATTTAGTAGGTAGATCTTGCCTTTTACTAAGGTCGAGGTGGGGGACCTTGGGCTTAAAAAGGTTGGTGACCACTAGTGTACAGGAAAGATCCTGTGAACCTTCTGTCATGGTGTAAGCTCAACTTCAGTGAAAACAAAAGAGTTGGTTGTTCACCTAAGGGATGGTGTGGAGATTTTTGTGGGGGCGATGAACAAACCTTGTCCTCATCAGAGCTGTGATAGATGTAGAGAAGGTTGGCAGCTTCAAGCTCCATGGCATCCATTTCACTAGCAACCTCAACTAGTCCTTTCACACTGATGTGGTGGTCAAGAATGGGTATTAGCATATTTTGTTTCTCTGGCACCTGGCAGGATTTGGCATTGCAACATGGATTCTCTCAGACTTCTACAGATGCACTATAGAAAGCATTCTAAACAGCTGTATCTCAGCCTGGTATGGCAATCGCTCTGCTCTGGACCAACAGAACCTGCAAAGAGTGATAAGCATAGGCTAACTCATCGCAAGATTGCAACTTCTTTTTATCTAGTCCATCTTCACAGTGCATTGGTTCAGAAAGGCTGACAGTATCATCAGTATCTTCAAGGATGCCTGCTACCCAGGTCATTCCCTTTTCTCCCTTCTGGGAGAAGACACAAGAAAACCCTGATATCCAGATTTAAGAAGATCTTTCTCTGTACTGTTCTCGGACTTCTGAATCTATCACCTCTTTACACACCTTTCTCAATAGCGCTGCCATGTTCATGTACTCTTCATTCTACCTCTTTCGGTTGTTTTGCTATCTTCACTTCAGCATTTCATTTTGCACCAGTTCAGTTTGCACTGTTATCTTCTCACCATTTTGTTATTTTGCAGTCGTTGTTGAATTTATGATCATCATGTATACTATTCAGATTCTGTGAGTTTCGTTCAAACAAGGAATTGCATTGCACCCTGGTGAATATAGCAATAAACTAACCTGGATCCAACAAAAATGAAACATTGAAGAGGGAACTAAATGCTGTCTGCATAAACACAAAAATGGCGAGTTTCAGATCACAAAAAGTTGACATGTAATTGAGAAAAGCAATGTTTAACGTAATCCTTTATACTACATAAATCACACATAGATAATTCACTAAAAGCACGATATACTCAAGTTAAAATTTACAAATTGCCATTATATTAGCATCAGAGGAGATCTGTCAGCTTAGCAAGTGAAGACGGACCAATATTTCAAAGAAGTGCAGGAAAGTGGAAATTAAGGCCTTATTGGAGGAGAACAAATGCTAGTTTAAAACAATGCTTATTTAAAACTAAGGATAACAAAGAAGCGGAGGTGTGGTGGGTAATTCAATAGTGTGGAACCTAGACAGCAACATGGAATACAGTAGTCTCACACAAAAGGCCCACACTATCCCTATCACATCTTCCAAAGATCATACTGCAAGTTGATAAGTCCCTGCAATCTATTCTATTCTGTGAATTTATCAACTTCGTTTTTGAAAGCTAGAATTAATTATGCTTTTACCATGCTACTCATTCAATGTAAGTGTCTCCTCCATGTCCAATGGCCTTTAATGTGCAAACTATGGTTAGTGGTTCCTTAAGGTTGTGTTAGCTGGGGGAGGTAGTGGGGATAAGCTGCCATTACATATTAAATGCTCCCAATGGTATGTGACTTAAGTAGCCTCTGACAAGTGAGAGATCTTTATGTCTGGCTTCGCTACCAAGCCCAGCAAAACCATTTCTACAGACAGGAAAAGTGGCAAAGGCAGATTACTGGTGCCTTAAAACCAGTTGCTTTGGGCAGATGGGGTTCATCCGCTCATCTAGGGGAAGGAAAACTCTGAACTCAAACCTCTGCTGCCTTGTGGCTATACCAACTCATGGGGAAGACTTCGGGAGTAAACCCTGAGGAAAAATCCAGAGCTGGAATCCTTAAAACAGTTCAAGGTAGAGTTCAACATGGATGGGCAACTCCTGCAACGCCGCTGGTGCTAAACCGTATCAGTCTCTGCTGTTCCTTTGGATCCATCAGCTACATGGAGGAGAGCCTGCTGCTCCAGCAACAGCTTATACATCACGTAAGCAGCTAGGGCACAATATCCATGTCAAGAGGACATATTGCCTAACATATATCAATCTTTCCCTGATGGTTATGATCATGCATGTTGGCCTGTTTAAACAAACTACAGTATTGAGTATAAAATGTGTCATATATTCTTGTTTAAAATATGACCCATTTCATCATATGTATATTTTAAAATTTGTAAGTATTGTAAGTATTTGAAGTATAAAATTAATGTTGAGCCTGTAGTGGAAAAAAGTATGACTTTACTGACTGGAAAGGTTTGAAAAGTGATGGTGAAGTAAGCTGATTATCATCAATATATTCTAGAGATGGAAACCAATGCAATGGTTTTGGATAGCATGGGACAAAATCATCCAAAATAACTGCATTGGGGATAAAAATCAACAATCAGAGGTAATAATGCAGCTTTGGGAGGAAAAGCTTTTACTATTGAATCTCCATCCTAATGAAGGACTGGAAGATTAAAGTTTGTTAATTTTTAATACTAATTAGTTTGAAATTCAACCCTAATTAACAGCCTTGTTCTTATGCTACAGTGATGTTAATGTTATATTTTCCAGCAACAGCTACCTTTATCTTGATAATTGTGAAAAATACGCAGTAACGAGAAAGAAGACCAGGAATATTAACTACCTTTAATTAAAATACCCCTAGCTGCCTCTCACTTGAATGTGATCGAGGTCTAAGGAAGCAAACAGATGATAAATGTGAGACCTGTTTTATTAAGTAACAAAGTCATCCATTGTAACGGCTGAGCTTGTTCTAAGGGTCGGTCATTAATAATTAAGAATTAAAATTTGTCATTCTGACTCACTGATGGTATAACTTCAATTTTTCTTAATGCACTGCTGCGTGAAACCTGTAATATAAAAGTGTTCTGAAGCTTTTTTCCCCGTTTCTTATAACTTTTCCTAACACTTAGGTTAAACGTACACCGAAGAACGTTCCAACAGAGTGGGAATGAGGCGTTCACGCACTACATTGGTTTCTCATGAAACTCACTGGACTGAAAGTTTACTGTTACTTTCTGCGCTGCGGCTGCCCGACTGCGGAATATTTTCCAACACTGTTTTATTTCATATTTCAGGCATGACTGCATGTTGAGGGTGGTGATAGGTTCTGATTATGCGACCACTGACACCAGTCTTTGAAGCGTCGTGATAATGACTGGGGTCAGTCACCCGTCACGTAAAGACATGGCCCAAACCAGGATGCAATGGCAAATCACTTCCGTAGAAAAATTTGCCCAGAACAACCATGCTCACCTACGTCACACCACACGGCACATAACGAATAAGATGACACGTTAACTCGTTAATTAGCTTTTTTTATTTTGAGGAAACAGTTTTAATTCCATTACCTCCAAACTTTTAAAATGCTGTGTATATACTTTAAAAACACACAGGCTTAAAAGCGTGCCTGAAACGTCGACTGTACCTCTTCCTACAGATGCTGCCTGGCCTGCTGCGTTCACCAGCAACTTTGATGTGTGTTGCTTTAATTTCCAGCATCTGCAGAATTCTTGTTGTTTACGCTTAAAAGCAATTGCGTCCAGCACGGGGCAATTTCTATACTGTATCACGACCTGTTCGGTTCATGTTAGTTTCCCTTCTCTTCTCCCCCGCTTTTATTAATCCGGCTCGTCCTATCAACCTGACATGCCGAACCTACGGGACAGAATATTGCCGACCCTCATTTCATGCGGTCTTTATAAACTTGGAAAACTCCAATATTACAGTATTTATCGGAGATCAACGTCAGTCTTGAACCTGCCAGCTGCCCTTTTCCCTTGGGAGTGTTGATCAAAATCTCGCTTCGGCGTGAATACAACAAAAGGTCAGTCATGAAAACAGAAAGCTCAGCCCGTTTCCTGTCGGCAGGGAACTAAATCGCCCCCGTTGAACGTGCGCCTTTAAAGTCTTCTTGCCATCCCCTTGACAACTACGCAGGTAGAGCGCCATGACGTCAAGATCAAACAGCCAATCAAGATGATTGTATTTGAATCTGTCTACACGGCCCTTATGTTTGTTCTTCCACAGGCAGCTGTTCCGCTCCCGATGTCGGGTGTCGGTCAGAGGTAATATTGGCGAGGTGGGTAACAATGACGGCCCCATGGCAGTACGACAGGGAGGGAAGCGCTACAGGTGTCCCTTCCGCATTGCCACAGGCTTTTAGTCTCTTTCCCCTTTCGCCGGGCACATGACTGCCCTGCCTAGAGGAAGGCTTAAACATCAGCAGTGGGGCAGGTTTTCCATGTCGGTATACCTATCACCCAGCGAGTGGACAAGGTGTACACTGGAAGTCTACACCGTTGTATTCTCGGCATTACTGCAAGCTCTTATTTGGAATAATTGAAAGAACTTCTTGTGGTCATTGTTGGAATGCAAGAGAAATACACAGTAAGCTCTCACACACGGCCCTATAAAAATGGACAAACAGTTTGAGGGTCCGTTGTTGGCATTTCTTTCGTATCTGAAATGTAGAGTCAGAGAATATGATGTTGAATTGTCCTGTTAAATGATGGAGCAGGCTGATCCTGTTTCCTTTATTCTTATAACGCAAACAATAGGAATTCTGCAGATGTTGGAAATTCAAGCAACACACATCAAAGTTGCTGGTGAACGCAGCAGGCCAGGCAGCATCTCTAAGAAGAGGTACAGTCGACGTCTCGACCTGAAACGTCGACTGTACCTTTTCCTTTATTCTTATGATAGAGTGTCATGGGATGTTTTGCATCCACCTAGCAAGACAGGGCTTTGGTTTATTGGCTTCTCACAATACAGCACTTCCTGACAGGTGTCATCCAAGACTTCTGATGTTGATGAAATAGCCATCAAAAGAACTAAACCTAAAGCTGTAAAATTATTTGCTGCCCAGTGCAATTTTCTTTTAGTTTCTGATTGGACTATTGTGCCACAAGACCTATCATTACTGACTAACTTCTTGGTGTGGCTGATTTGTACAACAATATGTCCCACATTGCAAGGACTTGTTCAGCAAGCAATGTACTTGTCTAGATTTCTGGTATAGTCCCAGGTATAATTGTGGAATAAGAGTAGTTCAGTGGCATCTCTTGGATTGCCTGTTACTTTCATGTTCCAACAACTTGCTTTATTTTGTCACATGATCCGTCTGCTGAGTTTATTCTTTCTCCTGATCACAAGTAGCCAGTCAAATCTTGCTTTATTAACTACACAGTAATTAACAGCTGACACAATAATTGAATTTAACTGTACTTTTAACTAAATAAAACATCCATTGTAGCTTATTAGAGCCTTCAAATAAAATTGGACTTCAAACCATACAGGAATTTTTTAAAGCATCTTCAGGGAGATGAAAGAAACGTATCAGTTTGAAGTTGTGATTTCAGGATCTAGCCGTGAACATTCAGTTCATGGTTTGTGGTTAAAAGAGAGCCAAGAGGCTAGAATTTGAAGAGAACATTCATCTTAACAGTTTACAGGGCTGGTTGTTACAGTGATGGGATAATGCCATAGAAAGTTCTGAAACAGAAATGAGAATTTCAAAATTGATGTTTTGCATTACCTCAAACTAAATTATGTAAGCAGCAATATTCCTGTAATGCAAATGGATCTTGGAGTAGTATAAAGTGTGAACTTGGTTAGGTAATTCAGCTTTCCGTTTGAGGAGAGTGCAAGTTTCTATAGGGTCAAATGTGAAAGCCTGAATACGTAAGCACTGGAAGACTAAAGTCTGAAAGAGGCAAAAGGAATGAGTAAAGATTTCATCAAGAAATAAAAGATGTGAGCAGAAATGTGCAATGAAATGAAAGTGGAAATAGCTGTTGAGTGGAAAAACTAAGAGATAACCAGGCATCAAAGTCCCTCCCCGATTCTTGAATCCAAGGATTGTGTATGGAGTTGTATAGATACAATTTATTCATGTTGCTTGTATTCTGACATTGTTGGGCAGCTATTTATATTTTTCATAAAGATTTCACGGCAAAGGCAGGGCGAGTGGAGAGGAGGAGAGGCAGATTTCAGGCCTGTCCACCTAAACCGAGAGCGGGGTTTGATCGATCCAAGCTCCAGGCCAAATTGGAAAGGTCAAATATGAGTGGAATTGTGGTGGTGGTGTCTAGGCCCGGAGTGTATCGATGTGCCAGGGCCCGGGTCTGAGTGTGAGGAACAACCTAATGTTTGGAT
The DNA here is from genome assembly GCF_030028105.1 of Mobula birostris. NCBI lineage: Eukaryota > Metazoa > Chordata > Chondrichthyes > Myliobatiformes > Myliobatidae > Mobula > Mobula birostris. The sequence goes on from NC_092373.1 coordinate 33,436,270, forward strand.
GCTTTAAACGCTGGGCCGGATTGATTGAAAAGGCAGGGTGTCAGGAAAGAAGCAAAAGTCGGGATGGAGCTGCTGGCTACTCTGCGACTTTTACTTGGCTCTGCGCTGAACTTTGGCTTAGGCTGTGGCCTGCTGTGGGCTTTATGTCTATGGACTCACTTTTGTTCTGAATGTTATTTGCTTATTTTTATTGTTCGTAGGATTTGTTTCTTTTCTATCTCCACATTCGATTTTTGATGGTCTTTTTTATGTGTTCTTTTAGATTTCTTTGCTTTTTGGAAGCCTGTAAAGAGATGAATCTCAAGTTTGTATAATGTCTTCATACTTGATAATAAATGTTCTTTGAACCTCGTGAAAAGATGTTAATATTTCAGAGCAGGGAACCTTGTTATTACACTTTAACCATCAGGCTTCTGAAGCAGAGTGAATAACTTCACTCACCTGAATGCTGTACTGGATCAATGATGGACTCATTTTCAAAGACTCTGCAATTCATGTTCTCAGTATTATTTATTGTATTTGCACAAATTGTCATCTTTTGCACATTGATTGTTAGTCTTTGTGGCTAGTTTTTCATTGATTCTATTGCATTTCTTTGTTCTATTGTAAATGCTGGAAAGAAAATGAATCTTGGTAGTATATAATGACACGTACATATTTTGAAAATAAATTTACTTTGAACTTTGGTTCTGCTCTTGGTTTTCTCTCCTCATGCATACTGCTGACCTGGTTAGTGTATAGAGCTTTGTTGTTTGATTTCATAGATTAGGAGGACTTGTCTTAATCTTTTGTTAAAACATAAACATATACTTCCTAAAAGTGTTACAAATCGATGCATTATTACTTTGTTACATATGAACTAATAAGATATGCATTTGTTTTTGAACAGCATGCGGCAGTTTGGTATTCTACAGTAAGGTGTACAGAATGGCGCTCAAATTATTGTGGCTGGCTCTTGGTGTGGTCAGGGTACTGTGGTGTTTAGCACCACAAACTGGCTACATACATCCTGATGAATTTTTTCAATCTCCAGAGATTATGGCAGGTAAAGCAGTTGATGCACTTGTTTTAGTGTTTTCTCCCTTGCTAATAACTTGCTTCTGTTTGTTCTTTCCCAATTAAATCCCTTCGTCTGCCTTGCCTTCACAAAGACTGACATCAGTTGGCACCGCATGCTGTCAACTGCATTATTTTGGGTTCCTGGACCTTTTGCTTTGTTTTACTACCTGTCGGCAACTTGTTTAATTTCACAGGCCAGTTTAAAACCATTGCCGTCATTAGTAATATTTTATCTGCAAAATTCCTTCCAGTTAATGCATGGAATAATAATCTTGAACTGAAATGCTGCTCAGTAACAGTGTCATAACATTTAGTACAGCCTTTAATGCCTCCCCGTCACTAATTTTCCCTGCAGCTTAATGTTTTGTATGTCTACTTCCCATTTCCAGTGTTATTTGTTTTTTAGTTCCATTTCTTTGTGTGTATTTCATTGATGTCATTAAATATGAAGGGATATGTAAAGTGATAGTGACATTTCATAAATAGCGTGATGCAGTAAACCTTGTATCCTTTACTAAAATGCTCAATCTTTTTTTCTGTTTTCATCCCCTTATGCTTGTAAACAAACTGGATTATGATTTTTGTAATATTTTGCTAGGATGAGGCCTCAATGAAGCCACAATCAAAAAGAGTAGGGAAGCCAAGAAGATAAATCAGGATCAGGCAAAGTGAAATATGTATTTAAAAAAATATATAGGAAGAAATGAAGAAAGAAATGGCTTTCTTATTTTTGAAGCTCAGGAGAAGAGTTAATTCAAGTAGGAGATGGACCAATTAATTTCAATCTTAATGCAGTGAAAAGACTAATTGTGGAAAGTAGTAAGAAAGCAACACCAAAGATTAATAAGCATATTGATTTAGTAAATAAAAATTGCTTTGCATGCTGCTTAGATTCCAAAGGTCAGAAGAGAATCATCAATAAAATGACTAGCATTATATCCTCTTTCGTTGATAAGGAAGAGAAAATGAGAACTAAAAAATAAAGTCTTCATGGAACCAGTTTTAGCGGTAGATGAGACAATTTCATTAGGGGCCAGAGGAATTACTGAGATCAAGAACTGAAGGAGATTGAGTTAATCTCAAAGGTAAGTGGGTAATATATTGGATATTGTTGCTTCTGGACTGCATATCAATATAATATGCTTATATTGAATTCATTTTTTTTCTTTACAGGTGATATTTTGAATCTCAAAACGTTTCGTACTTGGGAATTTAATACCAGTTACCCCTGCAGATCAGTACTTTTCCCATTGGTCACCACAGGCTTTTCATTTACAGTACTTAAAGCCTTAAACAATAGTGGCCTTTTTGGTAACATCATAAACAGTTACACTTTATTGGTTTTCCCCAGGTTCTGCCTAACATGCCTCTCATTTGTATTGGACTATTCTGTATACCAATTAGCCTGGGTCTGGAGAGTAGATCCTTGGAAGGCTTTAACGCTGCTAGGTGGGTCACATGTCATGTTAGTTTTTTACACTAGAACATTTTCAAATGTTATAGAAGCAGATTTGTTTGCATTGCTTCTGTTGTTGGTCGCTATCGACACAAAGCAAGCAAATGTGGGCCCAGATTCTGGAAAAAAGGACAGAAGGAAAAATAAACATATTGGGATTGTTTTAGCTGCTGGGTTTTTCAATAGGCCCACATTCATTGCTTATGCTTTAGTGCCGATGTTCCTGTGGCATTTTTGTGATCAGAAAGGGACATTTCAGTTCAGTTTAAATCGTTTTATGACAAATTGTGTTAGCATTTTGATTTCTGCAACTGCAACCAGTTTTCTTTTCATTATGACAGATGCACTATATTTTGGGTCATTGATGTCCAAATGGGACTGGGTTTTGAAAGATGGGAACACTATGTACAAACATATTGTTGACATAAGCCAACATTTAGTTTTAACTCCTGTCAATCTTATTTTGTATAACTTAGATCAAAAAAGCCTTATTGCACATGGGAGTCACCCTTGGTTTACACATTTAATACTGAATAGCTTTCTACTGTTTGGTGGCCTTCATTTGTCTGTTGTTGTATCTGGTATCAAAATGATGATCAGCAAGTTTGCCTACAAAGCCAGCTCTTACACGTCTTGCAAAAAACAATCCGAAAAGAAATTGTTGGCACAGCTTTCTCTTGCTTCCCATTCTGATGTGTATTTGTTCCTTGTCTATTTAATCCCCATCATTATTCTGTCTTTGTTTAGTCATCAGGAACCAAGATATATTAGTCCACTCATTGTGCCACTTGTTATTCTCAGTGCTCCAAAATGTAATATGTTCCAATGGAAAGTTATTATAGTCCTGTTTAATATCTTGGGGTCACTGCTATTTGGCTGTTTGCACCAAGGTGGTCTAATTCCTTCTCTGTCCTACTTGGAGAAAATTCTTCATTCAAGGAATCATGGGGTGAAGCAGTATGAGTATGATTTGGTATTTTACCATACCTACATGCCTCCAAGGTATCTTCTGAACTTTAAACCAAATGAAGAGTTCATCAGAGTCATTGACCTGTCTGGGTCTGATGTGCAGGTGCTGAACAGCACAGTGAAAGGGCTGCTTGACAATAGCTATTCCAAGCACATTGGAAAGAATCAGGAAAAGACTATCTATATCATTGCGCCGGGTACTGTTCAAAGTGCTATTGAAAACTGTGGATTCTATTGGAAAACTGTGAAGTCCTTCTTTCCTCATTTAACTATGGAAGATCCTCCTCACATTCCTTCTCTTCTGTCGAAAAATGGATTAAGCCAGCTGAGTCTTTACATTTTTGAGGTGGATATACAGTCAAAGAACACGGAAACCTAGTTCTATGTTTTCCTATCATCTGTTGTACAGTTAACTATCCTGAAACATGGATTTATTGTAAAAGAACTTGAATGTTTTAACAGAACTTCAAGTTACTTCACCTCATTTGAAGTCTCAACATGACAGAATAACCATGTTTAAAGATTTGTCATTTTAACAAATCATAGAATTACTGTGCAAAAGAAATGGAGGGAAAATATTTGGTTTCTACAAACTCAATCAAGATATTTAGAAAATATAATGATACTGTATATATGGTGCTCCAGGGTAGTATGCAATGGTACATATATGTTTATATAACCTGTAGTATAATTTGCTGGTTTTGGGGGTTGATGGGGGTTGCAAATCCTTTGCAGAGGAAAGCTTATCACTCTGATAGTAAATCAACTTGAAGTACATTCTGCTATATAATGATGTGCGATGGAAGGATGGAAGAATGACAGACATAAAAGTGGATTTCTGCTGGGATAAGATGTTTTGTATTTTGGGGAAAAAAATTACAATACAGAAAAAGAAATTGACTTGTATCTTAGTAAGTTTCGGTGATATTAGTTTGTTGAGTGTACAAATGAGGTGTCCAAAGTTACTTTAATAAATATCTATGAATAGATATGCATATTTATAGACAAATATGATCACTGTTTTAGAACATAGATACCTACAGCACATTACAGGCCCTTCGACCCACGATGTTGTGCTGACTATTGACATACTCTAGAAACTGCCTAGAATTAACCTACTGCATAGCCATGTACTTTTCTAAGCTCTATGTACCTATCTAAGAGTCTCTTAAAAGACCCTATTGGATCCACCTCCACCACTGCCAGTGGCAGTGCATTCCATACACCTACCACTCTCATGGACACGGACTCCAAGATATCTCTGATCCTTCACACTGCCATTACAATTCTAGTTAATACTATATTCTGTCTTCAAATTTGAACCACTTCACACTTAACTGAGTTGAACTCCATCTGCCACTTCTCAGCCTAGTTCTACATCCTATCGATGTCCGGCTGTAACCTCTGACAACCCTCTAGACTATCCACAACACCCCCAACCTCTGTGTCATGAGCAAACTCACTAACCCACCTTTCTGCTTCATCCAGATCATTTATAAAAATCACAAAGAGGAGGGGTCCCAGAACAGATCCCTGCAGAACACCACTGGTCACTGTACTCCATGCAGAATATGAACCATCCACAACCACCCTTTGCCTTCTGTGGGCAAGCCAATTCTGGATCCACAAAGCAAGGTCTCCTTGGATCCCATGCGCCCTTACTTTCTGAATGAACCTTGTATGGCCTTACTGAAATCCATAAATACTACATCCACTGCTCTACCTTCATCAATATGTTTTGTTACATAATCAAAGAATTCAATCAGGCTCATAAGGCATGACCTGCCCTTGACAAAGCCATGCTGACTATCCCTAATCAGATTAGGTCTCTCCAAATGCTCATAAGTCCTGCCTCTTGGGATCTTAAACAACTTGCCCACCACTGAAGTCAGACTCACTGGTCTATAATTTCCTGGGTTACCTCTACTCCCCATCTTGAAGAAAGGAACAACATTTGCAACACTCCAAACCTCTGGTACTTCTCCAGTCCTTATTGATGATGTAAAGATCATCTCCTGAGGTTCAATAATCTCCACTGTTGCCTGGGGTATATCCTGTACAGTCCTGGCAACTTATCTAACTTAATACTTTTCAAAAGCTCCAGCACATCCTCTTTCTTAATGTATATATGTTCAAGTGTTTTGTCTGCTGCAAGTTATCCCCACAGTTGCCAAGGTCTGAAGCAAAATATTAAATACCTCCGCTACCTCCTCCATCTCCATGCACATGTTACCACTATCGCACCTGATTGTTCCTATTCTCATACGGCTCATCCTCTTGCTCTTCACATACTTGTAGAATACCTTGGGGGTTTTCCTTAATCCTGCTCATCAAGGCCTTCCCATGGCCCCTTCTAGCTCTCCTGATTTTATTCTTAAACTCCTTCCTGGCGACCTTGTAATTTTTTGAACGCTATCAGTACCTAGTTTCTTGAACCTTTTGCAAGCTTTTCTTTTCTTCTTAACTAGATTTTTCACTTCCTTTGTACACCATGTTTCTTTTACCCTACCATCCTTTTCCTACCTCAATGGAACATACCTAAGCAGAACTCCATGCAAATATTTCCTGAACAATTGCCACATTTCTGCTGTGCATTTCCTTGAGAACATTTGCTCCCAATTTAGGTTCCCAAGTTCCTGCCTAATTGCGTTCAATTTCCCCCTACCCCAATTAAATGTTTTCCCAAATTGCTTTACTATGTACTCTAATGATTTGAGTACGTATGTCAGAGGTATTATTCGCAACTCTGCAGATGACATGAAGATCAGTGTTGTAGATAGCGATGGGGATAGTCGGAGGTTACAGGATGATATTAATCATTTGATGAATTGCAATGGCAAATGGACTTTAATCCTAATAAGTGTGAGGTAAGATATCTTTGGCAGGACTCTTAAGGGTAAGATATAGATAATGAATGATAGAGCCTGAAGCAATATTGAATAACTTCAATATTGAAGTAGAACGTCAGTGTACAAATACCAGGATCCCTAAAGGTGAAGTGAGGGTACATACATACATGCACAAGGAGGTCATGGTACAACTTTACGAAAAATTGGTTAAGCCACACATGAAGTACAATTATCATCACACTGATTGTACTGGAGATGATGCAGAGGAGATTCACCAGGGTATTGTCTGGGATCGACTGTTAATGTGGATAGGCTGGGCATGTTTTCCTTGGAGCGGAGGGGGTTGAGTATGGTGCCTGATTTGAAGTACACAAAATAATGAGGGGTGTAGATAGTAGGAAACTTCCCTATGGCAGAGGTCTAAAACTAGAGAGCAGTTTTAAGGGGACCCTGAGGAATAACTTTTATCCACACAGGGTAGTGGGGATCTTTAATGCATTTTCTAGGAGGCAGGTATTTTTACAACATTTAAGTATCTGTGGAGGCACATGAATTACCAAAACGGAAGGATATAAGGCCAAGTTCTGGAGAATGGATTAGTATGGATGGGTACTTGATGGCTGACAGAGATGGTGAGCAAAAGAGCCTGCTTTTGTGCTGTATGACTGTTGTTTGTTTCCTTAAGTTATTAGGTATTTGAAGAATGAATTATTTTAAGTCTACAATGCAGTGCTTGAGGATTGTAGCAAGACTGACAAGAACCTAGAAAACTAATAGGGTAAGGGAATCTTTTCAGAAAAGGTCATGCCTCAGATATTATGGATTTTGCATTGTATATATTGACCTGAGGTTTCTTAGGTTATGGCACTTCATATCAGAAAAGATTACCCTTCTCACAGGAATAGTAATAGACAATTATTCCATTATACTTTACAAGTTGACTTGAGACTAGTTTTGTTTTTATAATGAATGACAATATATGTGCAATAACCTTTGAGAGATTGCTAGCAGTTTATCAGTAATTGGGATTACAGGTTAAATCTCTCTTGTCTTCCGTTGTCGGGATTTTGTCACTGAGGCAGAGATTCATGTGTATGTCCTCTAACCTGATTTATTGCATTCAGTACTCACGATATGGGTTCAGGTACTGCAGTGTACTTTGCTTCCCAGAAACATGGCTCACCAATCAGATGCAGCGCTGCAGTCCGTGGGCTTCACCGTCCACCAAAAAGACAGGGCATCTGAGTCTTAAAGGTTGAAGAGGTGGTGTATGCTTTATGATTAACTCATCATGGTGCACTGACATGGTTGACCTGTCTTAATCCTGCTCACAGTGCCTGGAACATCTAGTGGTCAAGTGTCGTCCATTTTATCTGCTGAGGGAGTTTTTCACCATCATCCTGGTAACAGTGTACATTCCGCCTCAGGCCAATGTCAACCAGGTACTGGAGGAGCTGAGCACCATGATCAGCAGTCATAAAACAGCACACCCTAATGCCTTCCCTAACACTGTGGGGGATTTTAACCAGGTCAGCTTGACCAACATATCACTTGTGGAACCGAACAAGCCAATACACTAGACTACTGATATACCACCATTAAGAATGCCTTCCATGCCATCCCATGCTCAGGCTAGGGAATATTGATCACCTGACTCTACTTCTACTACTGGCATATAGGCAGATACTAAAGATCGCAGCACCAGTGGTGAAGATCAAGAAGGTATGGTCGAGGCAGGTGGAGGAGCACTTACAGGACTGCTTTGAGTTGGTGGAATGGATAATATTCAGGGATTCCTCTTCAAATCTGAATGAATATTCACAGATGTTTCCAACTTCATTAAGACCTTTGAGGAATAGTGTGTCTTTGAGAACTTACTAGACGTACCCAACCCAAAAGCCATGGATGAAAGTAGTGGTTCGTAGTCTGCTGAGGACCAGATATGTGGCATTCAGAACCAATGATAAAGAACTATACAAGAAGTCCAGGTATGACCTTCAGAAGTCTACTTTAAGAGTGAAAAAACAACTCCAATTGAAGTTAGAGGTGGAATTGTATTCATGTCAGCTCTGGCAGGGTTTGCAGGCCATTCATACAAAGCGAAACCTAACATCACGAATGGCTGTGAAGAGCTCAACGCTTTTTATGCATGGTTTGAAAGGGGAATAGAAATACACCTGTGTGAATCCTTGCAGTATCTGGTTCTTCTCTTAGCCTTGGATCATCTGGACAATAGCCGTATCTACGTCAGGCTGCTGTTTATTGATTACAACTCAGTGTTCAACACTAATTCAGTTCAATTCAAATTTAATTGTCGTTCAACCATTCACGAATGCCCATCAATACAGCCAAGTGAGTCAGCATTATTCTGGGGACAAGGTGCAAACCATGGTACCAACAGTCACACGTCACAAAGCAGAGCTTAAGGTTAAGGATCCCTTAGGGAACAGTGATCACAATGTTATTGAGTTCACTTTGAAATTTGAGAAGGAGAAACTAACTTCCAATGTGTCAGTATTTCAGTGGGATAAAAGAAATTACAATGGCACGAGAGGGAAACTGGCCAAAGTTGACTGGAATGAAGAACGACACTACCATGGCTGATAAGTGAAGAAGGAGTCAAAGTGAAAGCAAAAGAGAGGGCATACAAGGAAGCCAAAGCTAGTGGGAAGATAGAGGATTGGGAAGATTTTAAAAACTTGCAGAAGGAAACTAAGAAGGTCATTAGAAAGGAAAAGTTGTATAATGAAAGAAAGCTGACAACTAATATCGAAGAAAATTCTAAAATAAGTAAAGGGTAAAAGAGAGTTGAGGATAGATATAGGACCAATAGAAAATGACGCTGGAGATATTGTAATGGGAGACGCAGAGATGGCAGAGGAACTGAATGCGTATTTTGCATCAGTCTTCACAGTGGAAGACATCTGCAGTATACTGGACATTCAAGAATGTCAGGGAAGTTTAGTATGTGCAGTGAAAATTACGACTGAGAAGGTGCTCAGGAAGCTTAATGGTCTGAGGGTGGATAAATCTCCTGGACCTGATGGAGAGCACCCTCTGGTTCTGAAGGAATTAGCTGGAGAGATTGCGGAGGTATTAACAATGATCTTTCAAGAATCGATAGATTCTGGCATTGGACTGGAAGACTGGAAAATTGCAAATGTTAATCCACTATTTAAGAAGGGTGGGAGGCAGCAGAAAGGAAACTATAGACCGGTTAACCTGACATCAATGGTTGGGAAGCTGTTGGAATTGATTTTTAGGGATGAGATTACAGAGTACCTGGAGGCACATGACAAGATAGGCCAAAGTGCCTATCATAGGCACTAACATAGTGCAATTTTTTGAGGAAATTACAAGCAGGGTAGACAAAGAAGATGCAGTAGATGTGGTGTCCTTGGATTTTCAGAAGGCCTTTGATAAGGTGCTGCACATGAGGCTGCTTAGCAAGATAAGAGCCCATGGAATTACAGGGAAGTTACTAGCATGGGTGGAGCATTGGCTGATCGGCAGAAAACAGAGAGTGGGAATAAAGGGATCCTATTCTGGCTGGCTGACGATTACCAGTGGAGTTCCACAGGGGTCAGTGTTGAGACAGTGCTATATTTTACGATGTGTGTCAATAATTTGGACTATGGGATTAATGGATTTGTGGCTAAGTTTGCAGATGATACAAAGATATGTGGAGGAGCGGGTAGTATTGAAACAGAGAGCCTACAGAGAGACTTGGATAGTTTAGGGGAATGGGATCAGGTTAGAAATGCGGAGGCAGCTTGAGACCCTGCAACAGGACTGAGGGGAAATGGTGAGACAGAGGCTGGCAGTCATAAGGTGGAATCAAACAAGGAGGCAAATGCTACCTAAATGGAACTAGTCCTGACGAAGGGTCTCGGCCTGAAACGTCGACTGCACCTCTTCCTACAGATGCTGCTTGGCCTGCTGCGTTCACCAGCAACTTTGATGTGTGTTGCCTAAATGGAACTAGGTTGGGATGGGGCCTGCAGGAGTGGAGTTTGGAGACAGATAAGGAGAGAGGAACACAGTGGGCAGATGGAACCAGCTGGAGTGAATAGAAGATGAACAAGAGAAAATCTGCGGACGCTGGAAATCCAAGCAACACACACAAAATGCTGGAGGAACAGCAGGCCAGGCAGTATCTATGGAAAAGATTAACAGAACGTTTTGGGCCAAGGCCCTTCATCAGGACAGAATTATGGTTTAGGTTCTGTTGAGTTTAAATTGATTATATCAATTACATGTGAAATAGTACCATCGTTATTTGGAAAACCAACAATTTCAATAAGCTTATCTAAATTTATTGATAACTTTACAGACCAAAAGAGCAGCTGGCGAATTTATTTTGATCTTTAAGAATACTATTATATTTTAAATTACTATTTTGGTTCTCTTCATTTCCTAATGAATACAGGCCCTTGCTTGGAGTTTAAGTTAATTTCCTTGTCAGTCCTTTTCAATTGGATTTTCCTTTCAGGCCACAGGTCCACGGAGTTTAAGAATCAGTTAGTCAGGAATTTTCTTCCAATATTTACCTAGTTTGAATGTAATATGTATGACAATTAGATTAGAACAGAACATGACTTCTTGATACTGTTTCACTAGTTCTGAAATTCAACTACCACAACTAATTTCCACTTGCAGTGACTACATCCCAGTAAAGTATAATTGGTCCTGTATGTCTTATTAATACCATGTTATAATTCCTTTAACCACTTCTTGTTTTCAGTCATTTTGGTTAAATATCATTGCACACCTCCACAGCAAATGTGTTATCAGTTCAATTTTTCAGTGTGACGAAGCTCCAAAACTCAATTAAGAATGACCAACAGATATGATGGAGGTTAGGTACACTGCAGATGCTCGAATATGGTGCAACAAGCAATACTGGAAGAATTCAGCAGGCCAAGCAGCATATGTAGAGGCAGAGGGTACAAGTCAGGTCTAGGCGCTGAAGATTTTGCTATGAATGGATAATACAACATGTACACAGCAGATCTCAAAATTTAAAAAAAAATCAGGTTTCTTGGAAATTAAGCAAATATAGTTGGTAGAAAATGCCGTCCACGCTGTTCTTACCATAAGACATAGAGGCAGAATTAGGCCACTCAGCCCATTGAATCTGCTCTGCCATTCCATCATGGCTGATCCCAGATCCCAGTCAACCCCATATAGCTGCCTTCTTGCCATATCCTTTGATGCCCTGACTGATCAAGAAACTATCAAATTCTGCCTTAAATATACCCATGGACTTGGCCTCCAACGCAGTCTGTGGCAGAGCATTCCATAGGTTCACTACGCCTTTGCTAAAAAAAACTCCTCCTTACCTCTGTTCTAAAAGGTCACCCCTCCAGTTTTGAGGTTGTGCCCTCTAGTTCTGGATACCCCCACCATAGGAAACATCTTCGCCACATCCACCCTATCTAGTCCTTTCAACGTTAGGTAGGTTTCAGTGAGATTCCCCCACCCCACCCCTGCATGCCTCTAAATTCCAGTGAGCACAGGCCCAAAGCTGCCAAAAGCTCCTCATATGTTAACCCCTTCATTCCCAGAATTATCCTTGTGAACCTTCTCTGGACTCCCTCCAATGACAATGTATCCTTTCTGAGATATGGGGCCCAAAACTGTTGACAATACCCCAAGTGTGGTCTGAAGAGTATCTCATAAAACCTCGGCATTATCTCCTTGCTTTTATATTCTATTCCCCTTGAATTAAATGCCAACATTGCATTTGCCTTCTTTACCACAGACTCAACCTGTAAATTAACCTTCTGGGAGTCTGGCATGAGGACTCCCTCCATTTTGCCATTGTGGCTAAATTGTGCCATTTAAATTGTGGCAGCTATCATTAAAGTCCTGGCCAGATTAGGTTCTGGACTAGCACAGTATGGAAGAGTTAAAACTACTGTCTTTTTGCTTCAGCTATTTGAGTGAGCCAAGCATGACAGAATAAGAAAATAAAAATTAATCTCACTGGTGATGCCAATATTTGAAAGTTACAACACAGCAGAATTAGAAATGCAAACTAAACTTAACCCGGCTAAATCCATATCTCAAAGGATCACTTGGATGAGTTGTTTTGTGCATCTGTTGTGTGGAGCAGTAAGTGCTTTAATATCGGAAAATGCCATGCACTTTTAACCGACTCTATAGTCACCGCCGCTCGGTTAAACGGCCAATCAGATTCGCTCAAACCGTAGGGCACCTGAACAAGTGGCGCGAGTGTGCTACCTTTTTCTAGGTAATACCTGTACTTCGGTAGGATTGCCGTGAATACTGGTTATTGAATTAAGAGCGTGTCAACTGAGAGCGGGAGGGGGAATGGGCAGATGCATGCGGAGATTATAGCCATTCTTTTCTGCTGTTCCCCAAGACCTTCTACCTCACCGTTTGAACAGTACTACCTGTTCAGGTGCACTGCTGGAGCTCTTGGGCTCTTGCTGAATTAGCAGACCTCGTGCTTGTGATACAACTTTACATTACTGGGTGCGGCCATTTTTGGCAAAGCAAATGTAGACAACTAGCATATATCAAGTGCATACTTTTTAGAGTAGTGGTATTTCCCAAAACACTTCTCTACAATATCACTAATACTAATACTAGCGCAGATGGCAAAGACCTTAATCGAGGAGAGTGCCTCAGGGAGTAAGAGAGTCAGCGTGTTAGAGCTCCAAATTTGCTTTGGAGTCTCAAGTGAATTCTTACGGATTTTAGAGCATGCTTTCAGTCATTGCAGGAAAGACACCCTTTCCTCAGCTCCATTATAAACATGGAAAAGAGAGTCTGGTTTCTTTTTGTGAATGACTGTCATTGTGCTTATAAAATACAAGAGATTTTGCAGATGCTGTAAATCCAGAGAAACATACATAAAATGCTGGAGGAACTCAGTAGGTGGAAGAACCTGCTGAGTTCCTCCAGCATTTTGCGTGTGTTGTCATTGTGCTTAAGTAAGCTTATCAGAGTGGTATTCATTGTGATGCAAAAAATGAAGTTGTTACCCCTGTGTTAAAAACAACAAATAAATCTTTTATTAAGTTTGCAACCTCAAAATAATTAATTGCATTCAGTTTGCCTTAGTTGGTAGACTTGTCAAAGATTAGTTATGTAGGGTTTAAATACAATAAAATGTCTCCAGCCCTTTACTGAAGTATTAGAAATTGAATTTGTCACCCATAATTATTGAATGATGTTAGACAGCAGGAGGCCAAATGGCTTTTTGTTCTTGAGAAGCTGAAAATAGTTGGAGGGGCGGGTAGTTTTGGGGACATAGGCTACAGAAGGATTTAATAGATTAGGAGAATGGGCAAAGAAGTGGTAGATGGAATACAGTGTCGGGAAGTGTATGGTCATGTACTTTGATAGAAGAAATTAAAGCATTGACTATTTTCTAAATGGAGAGAAAATACAAAAATCTGAGAGGCAAAAGGACTTGGAAGTCCTTCAACACACACAAAATGCTGGAGGAACTCAGCAGACCAGGCAGTATCTATGGAAAAAAGTACTGTCAACGTTTAGGGCTGAAACCCTTCCGTAGGACTTTTGTACTTTATGTACAGTACTGTGCTGACCTGCTTCCCGCCCTTCAAAGCAGCCCTGTACTGCAGCACCCTACCCTACTTTACTTTGTACAAGGATTTCAAAGTTCAAAGTAAATTTATTATCAAAGTACTTATATCTCATTATATACAACCCTGAGATTCACTTTATTGTGGGCATTGACAGTAAATACAAAGAAACACAATAGAATCAATGAGATAAGACTGTCAAATAATCAGTAAGCAAAAGACAACAAACTGTCCAAATACAAAAATAAAAAAAACAAAATAATAGTGATAAACAAATAAGCAATAAATATCAAAAACATCAGATGAAGAGTACTTGAAAGTGAATCCATAGGTTGTGGAACATTTCAGTGTTGGGGTGAGTGAAGATGAGTGAAGTTATCCATGCCAGTTCAGGAGCCTGATGGTTGAGGGATAATAACTGGTCCTGAACCTGATGGCATGGGTCCTGAGGTTCCTGTACCTCCTTATTGATGGCAGCAGCGAGAAGAGAACATGGCTTGGATGGTGGGGCTGGGGGAATATTCGGGAAGTACGCTAAATAAACATTGTTTCACTTTCTTTTCAAGTTGTGCAAAATCCAGAGTTCAACATGTTCTAGACCCTGGAGGTATTGCATTTTGGATTTTTGTCCTGTAGCAACATTCGACATTCACTAGCATTAATTTTTTTTGCCTGCCTCCCATCAAATTTTCTTTACGTATCTCTGCCTTTCTTTGAGAATATTCCTGCTTGTAAAGTTGACAGTGTGCCTTTTTATCTTGTTCCAGAACATGGCTGTGTATTTCTCTGTACTCTGTGAATTGTTAGGTGAATGCTGAAGTATAAAAGAAAGTGCTGAAGTACTCAGCAGCCCAACCTCCATATGTTGAAAGACATATATTGTCATTGCTTAAGATCTGAACCAGAAAATATTAAAGATAATATTAAAGTTTTGGACAAGTGATGAAGTGCAGATAGTTGGAAGACCAAGGAGGAATAGAAGGTCAGATCTGTGATTTGTGGAAGATATAAATAATTTAATAGACAATGGAATTGTTGCAATCATCAGAAGTATAAACTGGAGTTTGTGTTTTTGAACAGGAATTGCTAAGTCTGGAAGGCCATGAAGTACTTAGCTGAAAGTTTGGGCGCTCTCACCTTCCCACAATAAAAAATCTGCAGAAAGAACTCAGCAGGTCAGGCAGCAAATATAGGGAGAAATGAAATATCTGCATTTTAGGTTGACAGTTCCCTCCCTCTATCTGCTTCTGGTTCTATTTCCCCTCAACCCTTCCTTAATAATTTCCAATGATCAATTTACCTAAGATTCCAGCACTGGTAGTCTTTGTGTTCCTGCTATCACCAATATAGTGATCTCCATCTTTGCCTTCCCCTCCTTTCTTCTGGCTCCGTCTGCCTTTTTTCCCCATCTCTCCATCTATTATCTAGCTGTCTTTGTCTCCATTCCTTACCTACCCTTCTGCCTATCACCCCCACCCCTGCACTTAATGAATATAATTAGTTTTGAATTAATTGTCGATCATCATATAAATATGTACTCTGTCAGTTGATTTGTACTTTCATTCTGTACTATTATAATATGAATTATAATACTGATTTCTAAAACAGACTAGCAGTATCTGTTCAGGTATTTGAATTTAATAATCACTAGGGATTTAACAGTATACTGTATATTGCTTATTTACCAATGTGAAGATGAACACAATTGGTAAAACTGCTATCTTATAGCTCCAGTGACTTGGATTCAATCCTGATCTCCATCTCTATGTGGAGTTAGTGAATTCACCCTGACGCTGTTTGGGTTTCTTCCAGGTTCTCTGGTTTCCTTCCACGTCCCAAAGTTATGCAGTTTTGGGGTTAATTGGCCACTGTAAGCTGCCCCCCAGTGTGTATGGTGTGTGATAGAATGAAGAGGGAGTTAATGGGATTGTTCGGAAAATAAAAATGGAATTAATGTACAATTGGTGCAAGAAGTTGCTTTATAATCATTGCAGATTTGGTGAGCCAAGGGACTTGTTTTCATGCTGTCTGATTCTATGGTGTTCAATATTTTAAACATAATTTTTTATAACGTCTTTCATGTAGACTCTTTTACTGCAGGCTTATTTTAACTACAGGTCCAATGCCCAAAATCTAAGGACTAACACCATACTAATTTTCATAGATTGTAAATAGTAAAAGTTAAATTTGATTTTTTTTAATGCTTACTAAATATTTTTCTGGTTTTGCACTTCAAAAATAGTGTGTGAAGCTTCAGGCGAGATCAGATTTGGAGCAAGGAAATGAAGCAGCAAAATACAGATGTGTGTTTTCGTATAGCTGGACATTTGGCCTATGTATTGAAGGAACCATCATTAAAATGTAACGTTTTCTATTTTTCTAGTGATTGCTTTTCATGGAGCCTAAGATGATGTGGTTGTCCTTTGGGCTGTTCAGGATACTGTGGTGTCTGGCTCCACAAACAGGCTACATACACAGTGATGAATTTTTTCAGTCTCCAGAGGTTATGGCAGGTAAAATATCTAGTCACTTCTGCTTTCTACAAATAAAAAAGATTCTTTGTGGTAAACATTCATTTTGTTTTTCTAGAAGTTAGCTTGTTGTATTGCTAAAGTTCAATATACCTCAAATCCTGTCTGAATTGTGCTCTTATATGCCTGACGAGTGGCACATGGGATCCTGGTTTTGCTCTTCTACCCTCAGCAGCTGAGACTGAACAATTCTCACCTTTTGGATAATGTCCATTGCAAATCTCAGAGGAGGATGGGATTCAAAATCAAGCACCTTGGTAACTGTGCTTTCATTGGAAGTATTGGAAAGTGTTATGTTTTATATAATTAACTAAAACATAGCCCATAAATTAAATGTAGTTAGTCTGAACAGAGGAACTGTTGCCTTTGAAAGTGCAAGATACCACCACAATGCTTAGTTTCCCACAAAGGATAGATTTACAGCAGGAAATCAAACAGAAATCCAATGAATATTTCAGTGAAGAAATTATAGGAATCTGAAGAAATGGTGCTTGCTACAGAAAGTCTAGGGGACAAATCTAGCTTGTGCAGAAGCTTCCTACAGGAACAATAAGGAAGCTATCAATTTCCACCTTGTTCCACAGATTCTTACAGTTTTCCCCCGATTATAGCCATTCAATGCCCGTTTGATTGACTTGCAGATCATGACCATTGACTTCAAGGAAAGGTTTTTCTTATATCACTTCTAGTTCATTTTTCTATAATACGAAGTATTTCGGTTAACACGAACAGTTTCCCTTCATCTACCTTGTCTAGACCTTTGATGATAATAAACATTTAAATTGAATCTCACAATTGCAGCTTCTCTAGTCTATTTACATTTTGAAATTTCTCATCATGCAACCATTCTATGTAGTCTGCACTCAGTCAAGCATCTTTGTATCTTCCTTAGAGAGTGCTGATTATAATTGTACACATTATTCCACTTGTAGCCAATCTACTGTTTTATAAAACTACAATGAAATCTCTTGATAGCATTTATAAAACCCAGCATTCCATGTTTTCTTGGTTACTTTCTCAGCCTGTCATTTTATCCTCAGAAGTGTGTGCATGGACACATCCAGGTCGTTTTCTCCACCAGCATTGAAATATGCAATAATGACAGCCCTTACCTTCAGATAAAATAATTCATTTAAATTTACAATATGTAATTTTAATAGTAACAATAAAGTAATAAATTCAAAATGTTGATTCGGTTTTACATTTGTCACTGAGGGTTCAGCATCTAACATTACTTTGAGAATCTTAGTATCCTTGGATAGTATTATTTGTACCTGGTCTTCATACAGTTCAGTTGTGTAAATTGATCCTGCAGATTAGCAAACAAAAGCAAACGTCAGTAGACCAGAAGTTAGTAATAAGACTAAATGCCTATGAAACAAACCTGCCTGAGACTTAGCATTAAGGTAGCCATTAAGGTAATAGTGTGTTTTATTTTCCACTGTGGCAAGCAGCATTGCTTAAGGAATTAAATAAATGTTGATCCAGTGAGTAACATTTTTGAGCAGAAATAGCCCACTCAGCTATCCAATAAGTTAATGGCTGCTCTTATTGTAACCTTAACTTTAGATTCCCTCCTACCCTCTTTCATTTACCTCTTTGATTGTCAATGATTTATCAACCTCGCCTTTAAAACGTTCAGAAATTTTCCTTCCTTATAAGGAAGTGCATTTCAAAGACTTTCATCTTCCTGAGAGCAAAATATTCTTCTTATCTCTGCCATAAATGGCAACTCTTTAGTTTTGAAACATAAACCTCTAGTTCTAGATTCTCTGTTCGGTCCCTCAGGAGAAAATATCTTCTCTGCACCACCCTGTCTAGAACCCTCAAAATCTTTAATGTTCCAATTAAGTTGCCCTTCAGTCTTCTGATCTTCAGTGGCTCAAAATGAAGCCAAGCCTGTCCAACCTTGTCTCAAGACAAACTGCCCTTTCCAGGTATCAATCTAGTTAATCTTTGAACTGCTCCCAGTGATTTTACATATTTCCTGCACATAGTGCTCCAGAAGTGGCCTATATAAAAAAACACAACCTCCCTGATTTTCTAATTGGTTCATCCAGCAATAAGCAGCATTCTGATCACTTTCCTAATTACTTGCTAGCCTTTTATATATCATACCCAAGAATATCCAGATCCCTTTGCACTTACATTTTTCTGGGTGTTCATCTGTCCACATTTCAGTTGACTACCGATGCTTGATAATTTACCTGTTCATTAGTTCAGCATATTACATTATTTTGAGAACCCTAGTGTCCTTGAATATTAGTTTTAATAGCTCAGCCTCCTTGTTCTGTGGGTTCAAGGAAATAAAGAAGGAGTTTCATTTCAGTAACCCCATAAAGGCAATATTCAGAATTTTAGACCATAAGACCATAAGACAAAGGAGCAGAAGTCGGCCGTTTGGCCCATCGAGTCTGCTCCGCCATTTTATCATGAGCCGATCCATTCTCCCATTTAGTCCCACTCCCGCACCTTCTCACCATAACCTCTGATGCCCTGGCTACTCAGATACCTATCAATCTCTGCCTTAAATACAGCCAATGACTTGGCCTCCACTGCTGCCCGTGGCAACAAATTCCATAGATTCACCACCCTCTGACCAAAAAAATTTCTTTGCATTTCTGTTCTGAATGGGCCCCCTTCAATCCTTAAGTCATGCCCTCTCGTACTAGACTCCCCCATCATGGGAAACAACTTTGCCACATCCACTCTGTCCATGTCTTTCAACATTCAAAATGTTTCTATGAGGTCTCCCCTCATTCTTCTAAACTCCAAGGAATACAGTCCAAGAGCAGACAAATGTTCCTCATATGTTAACCCTCTCATTCCCAGAATCATTCTAGTGAATCTTCTCTGTACCCTCTCCAACGTCAGCACATCCTTTCTTAAATAAGGAGCCCAAAACTGCCCACAGTACTCCAAGTGAGGTCTTACCAGCGCCTTATAGAGCCTCAACATCACATTCCCGCTCCTATACTCTATTTCTCTAGAAATGAATGCCAACATTGCATTCGCCTTCTTCACTAATGACTCAACCTGGAGGTTAACCTTAAGGGTATCCTGTACGAGGACTCCCAAGTCCCGTTGCATCTCAGAACTTTGAATTCTTTCCCCATTTAAATAATAGTCTGCCCGTTTATTTGTTCTGCCAAAGTGCATAACCATACACTTTCCAACATTGTACTTCATTTGCCACTTCTCTGCCCATTCTTCCAATCTATCCAAGTCTCACTGCAGACTCTCCGTTTCCTCAGCACTACCGGCCCCTCCACCTATCTTCGTATCATCAGCAAACTTAGCCACAAAGTCATCTATTCCATAATCCAAATCGTTGATGTACAATGTAAAAAGAAGCGGCCCCAACACGGACCCCGGTGGAACACCACTGGTAACTGGCAGCCAACCAGAATAGGATCCCTTTATTCCCACTCTCTGTTTCCTGCCAATCAGCCAATGCTCTATCCATGTATGTAACTTCCCTGTAATTCCATGGGCTCTTATCTTGTTAAGTAGCCTCATGTGTGGCACCTTGTCAAAGGCTTTCTGAAAATCCAAATATACAACATCCACAGCATCTCCCTTGTCTAGCCTACTGGTAATTTCCTCAAAAAATTGTAATAGGTTTGTCAAGCAGGATTTTCCTTTAAGGAATCCATGCTGAGTTCTGCCTATCTTGTCATATGCCTCCAGGTACTCTGTAACCTCATCTTTGACAATCGACTCCAACAACTTCCCAACCACTGATGTCAAGCTAACAGGTCTATAATTTCCATTTTGCTTTCTTGCTCCCTTCTTAAATAGCGGAGTGACATTTGCAATTTTCCAGTCCTCCGGAACTATGCCAGAATCTATCGACTTTTGAAAGATCATCGCTAATGCCTCCGCAATCTCCACAGCTACTTCCTTCAGAACACAAGGGGGCATTCCATTTGGTCCGGGAGATTTATCTGTCTTTAGACTATTCAGCTTCCTGAGTACTTTCCCTGTTGTAATTGGCTGCGCACACTTCTCTTCCCTGCCACCCTTGAGTGTCCGGTATACTGCTGATGTCTTCCTCAGTGAAGACTGTTGCAAATTACTCGTTCATTTCCTCTGCCATCTCCTTATCTCCCATTACAATTTCTCCAGCATCATTTTCTATCAGTCCTATATCTACTCTCACCTGTCTTTTACTCTTTATATACTTGAAAAAGCTTTTAGTATCCTCTTTGATATTATTTGCTAGCTTCCTTTCATAGTTAATCTTTTCCCTCTTAATGACCTTCTTGGTTTCCTTTTGTAAGGTTTTAAAAACTTCCCAATCCTCTGTCTTCCCACTAATTTTTGCTTCCTTGTATGCCCTCTGCTTTAACTTTGGCTTTGACTTCTCTTGTCAACCACGGTTGCATCCTTTTTCCACTTGAAAATTCTTCTTTTTTGGAATATACCTGTCTTGCACCTTCCTCGCTTCTCGCATAAACTCCAGCCACTGCTGCTCTGCTGTCTTTCCCGCCAGTGTCCCTTTCCAGTCAACTTTGGCCAGTTCCTCTCTCATGCCACTGTAATTTCCTTTACTCCACTGAAATACCGACACATCAGATTTCGGCTTCTCTTTTTCAAATTTCACGGTGAACTCAATCATGTTATGATCGCTGCCTCCTAAGGGTTCCTTCACCTCATTCTCTCTAATCACCTCCGGTTCATTATACAATATCCAATCCAGTACAGCTGATCCCCTAGTGGGCTCAACAACAAGCTGTTCTAAAAAGCCATCTCGCAGGCATTCTGCAAATTTTTGCTGGTCTCTTGTTTTCTGTTTTTGTTGTTTATTAATAGCCTAACAAGGAACTGATAATGTACCATTGCGTCTTTGAAAGCATTAAATATGTTATACAAAGTATTTTTTACTTTGAAAAACTCATTGTGTTTTTTTTACAGGTAACATTTTGAACTTGCAAACCTTCCACCCTTGGGAATTCAATACTTGTTACCCCACCAGATCAATTCTTTTCCCATTGGTCACAACAGGTTTTTCATTCACAATACTTAAAAATTTACACAATTTTGGTGTTTTTGGCAACATCGTAAACAGCCATACTTTGTTAGTTTTCCCTAGATTTTGCCTGACATGCCTGTCCTTCATATTGGATTTCTGTGTATACTCTTTAGCCAGTCTCTGGGATGCAGATCCATGGAATGCTTTAATACTGTTGAGTGGTTCACATGTGATGTTTGTTTTTCACACCAGAACATTTTCAAGTTCCGTAGATGCAGCTCTGTTTGCATTGCTGCTGGTGTTAGTGGCTCTGGACACAAAGCAAATAAATGTGACATCAGATGCTGAAGAACAGAAGAGAAGGAAGAACACATATTTTATTGGGATTATTTTAGTCTCAGGTTTTTTTAATAGGCCCACGTTCATTGTTTTTGCTTCAGTGCCAATGTTCCTGTGGCTTTCTCTTGATCAGAGGCAGATTTCATTTCAGCTTCAGAACAATTTTGAGCAATACTCTTGGTACTTTTTCATCTGTACTTGCAACCACTTTTACCTTCATTTTGATAGATACGTTATATTTTGATGTAATGTTTTGTGACACACACTGTTTTTTGTAAACTGGGCATGGTGTACATAATCACATTGCTAATCTAAGACAACATATGGCTTTAACTCCTCTCAATTTCATTGTGTACAACTTGAAAACAGAAAATCTTTCTGCTCATGGGAGTCACCCCTGGTTTACACATCTGACCGTGTTGTTGTTCCTTGTGCTGTTTGGTACTCTTCATCTGTTAGCTGTTGTTTCTGGTATCCAAATCATAATCAGGACATTTGGCTGTAGTATTATAAGGAGACAGCAAGTTAAACAGAGTTTATTGAAGGTGTTTCCAGTTACAATGCCAATTATTGAATATTTAATTTTGGCTTATTTTGTTCCCATGATTATTCTTTCTTTCTTTTGTCATCAGGAAGGGCAATTTCTTAGTCCACTTCTTGTACCAGTTGTTCTTCATTGTGTTTTAAAACTTAAGATGTTGAGGTGGAAAACTGTGATTGTTGTATTTAACATATTGTGTTCAGTATTTTTTGGCTCTCTGCATCAGGGTGGCCTGATTCCTTGTATTTCCTATATAGAAAAATCCATTTAAAGGATTCTGTGGTTAATCAGGGGGAATACATTTTGATATTTTATCACACTTATATGCCTCCAAGACGTCTCCTGAATATCAAATCTGATCAAGAATCTGTCAGAAAGGATACTGTGGTTAATCAGGGGGAATACATTTTGATATTTTATCACACTTATATGCCTCCAAGACGTCTCCTGAATATCAAATCTGATCAAGAATCTGTCAGAATCATTGATCTAGGAGGGTCTGATGTTTCTGTGCTCAACAGCACAGTGATTAGATTACTTGACAATTCTTCTTCTATTGAGAACAACCAAACAAATATTTACATCATTGCACCTGGTAGTGTTAAATGTACTTTTAATTATTGTAACTTTCACTGGAAACCTATACATCATTCTTCTCCCATGTGTACATGGAAGATCCCCCTGACATTTCTAAACTTATTTCTAAGGATTTATTGAGCCAGCTGAGTCTTTACATTTTCAAGGTGTAGACAATGGGAAAGAAATATAACACTTAAAGAAGGCAGCTTTAGTTTTGATGATTTCAATCTGTTTGTTATTATGTTATATTTGTGAGTATTCTTATTTTTTTGCAGATGCTGGAAGTCTGAAATAAAAATAAAATGCTAGAAATATTCAATAGATTTATCATTCATTAGAAAGACAATGTATTAACATTTTAGAATTGCCAAATTGATCAGTCAAGATTTCAATCCAATCATATTTATTTTATTTATCTAGTTTATTATTAATAGTTTGATTACTTTTAATCTCAAATAATAGTTTCAGAATATTTATAGAATCTTAATATTTATAGACTTCTGATGTGAATCACTCTTCATTTGCCTACAGGAATATAATCATATTACATGTTAATACATGACAATTAAAATATAATTGTATTTGTTGCAAAATAAATCCTTGTTAACATCATTAGTTGTAGGAAAAGTACCCATGAACAAATAGCTGTCACATTTCCTCTAGTCATGCAGCGCCTGCCCCAACATTCTTTTCCTGACCTTTCGTATACTGTGGCAACATGGATCCACTCCAATTAGCTTACCATCATAACAAGTCAACAGGACATGCCATTTCATTGGCCCTTCACTCAATTTGAACACCTGGACAATGTGTTCTTCATTGACTACAGCTCAGCATTCAACAGTCACCCCCAGAATACTCATCGCTCAGCTCAATGACCTGGGCCTCGTGTCTCCCTGCACAACAGGGTCCCCTATTTCCTCACTTCCCAGTCAAAAGATTGGCAACTTTGCCTATGCACCAGGGGTTCCCAACCTGTGGTCCATGAACCCCTTGGTTAATGGGAAGGGTCTATGGCAAAAAACAGTTGGGAACTCGTGCACTACACTCACCATAAGCACAGGTGCACCACAGGCTATATGTTTAGCCTTTTGCATTACTCACTCTATATCTATGATTGTGTAACTAAGTACAGCTTATCTGCTGTATTTTAGTTTGCTGACAACACCGTGTTGTTGACCGAATCAAAGGTGGTGACGAAATGGCATGTGGGGGTGGGGGGGGGGGAGATTGAAAGTCTGGCTGAATGGTGCCACAACAACTTCTCACTCAACCAAAACCAAAGAGCTGATTGTTGACTACAGGAGGAAGAAATCACGTCCATAAGCCAGTCCACATTAGGGGATCAGAGGTAGCTTTAAATTTCTTGGGCATTGTCGTATCAACACACAAGTGCCATCACAAAGGAGGCACAATAGTGCCTCTACCTAGAAGTTTGTGTAGATTTGGCATGTCCTAAAATTTAGATAAACTTCTAAAGATGCACATTGAAGAGTACCTTAACTGTTCGCATCATGGCCTGGTACGGAAACATCAATGCCTAGGAGCAGAAAAGTCTACAGAAAGTGGTGTGCACAGCTCAGTCCATCACAAGAAAAGCTCTCCACATCATTGAGCATATTTACATGGAGTGCTGTCACAAGAAAGCAATATCCATCAAGAAACCCCACCATGCTTTCTTCTTGCTACAACCAACAGGCAGGAAGTATAGAAGCATTAGGTCCCACACCAACAGGTTCAGGAACAATTAAGGTTCCTGAACAGGTGTGAACAACTTTACTCACCATAACTTTGAACTGACGCTACATCTTTTGAAGACTCTTTATAACCTATGTTCTCAGTTTTTTACTTGCATGCCTTTTTTTTGCATATTGGTTGTTTTTCAGTGTTTGTTCATAGTTTTTCCCCCCATAAATTGAATATCTTCCTTTATTTTTCTGTTAATTCCTGCCAAAATGATTTATGGTAACAAATACATATTTTGATAATAAGTTTTACTTTTGACTTTGGTAACAGCTTGGTGCTAGTGTTTCAAGGCTCAAAGGACCCATGCTTGATCTTAACCTCAGGTGTTATATCTGCAGTTTGCACAACCTCCCTCTGGGAGCTCCATTTCTCTACAATAAATTGGCCTTTATTTTGATATGTGAGAGAGGAAATGTTGCAAGGCTACCGCGAAATAGAGGGAACAAAATTGATGGGATTGCTGTATTGGAAGCCAGTATGGCTGGCTAAACAGTCTCCTGTGTGTTAAGGGTATGGGCAGAAAATTAGTTAAGGAACATGAAACTGTGGCAGAGAAAGGTGTTTCAGACTGGAGGTAAGTGTACAGCACCCCACAGGTCAGTACCAGAACCGGCTTTTTCAATAATTTGGGCTTTGGTGACCATGGCACCAAACTGGTAGATAACAAAGATGGGTATTTTGTGAGCTGTGAGGAGGATGCCAATAAACTAAAGAGAAACAAAAAAGAGCAGATGAATGATTGGCTAGATGGCAGATGAAATTTAATGTCCAGAGGTGTTTCAATATGGAAAAAATAATAAAGGAATGAGCAGATATAAACTGAACGCACAAATGTGAACGGAATATATATGTATATGTGCAATTTGTTCAGTTACCATGTGGGTTTCCTTTTGGTACT
Source organism: Mobula birostris (assembly GCF_030028105.1). Taxonomy (NCBI): domain Eukaryota; kingdom Metazoa; phylum Chordata; class Chondrichthyes; order Myliobatiformes; family Myliobatidae; genus Mobula; species Mobula birostris. Next base: position 33,461,792 of record NC_092373.1, read on the forward strand.
CTTGATTTCCTCTTAAATAGAAAAGATGTGATTTATTCAGTTACTGTAACTTATTCTTTAAAGTAGGTAAACACCGGAGGTATCAAAATGTGAGTCGTTCGACATGCAAGTGAGATTAAGTTGAGGAGTAGCAAGATGACATGGGAATAAATTGATTGGATTGCTTTGTCTACGTCATAATGGAGACAAATTATCCTTAATTAACAGCAATATTGCTCATACCTTAAGTTGCCAATTCTCCTAAATGATGAAATGCTCCAATAGACCTTTTCCATCTTTTCTGTTATTAAGTCTACTTCTTCAACCAAGCTTTCAGTTTCTCACCCCAATATCTTTTTATCTGGTTCATTCCCAAAACTACAATATTAGGATTAATCTGATTACTTGTTAATATCACAAATTGTCCTGGATTATTTTATTGAGTTGCTGGCATTATATAAAATCAAGTTCATTGATCACATACATTCATGTTGATTTCTCACTAACAAAAAAGTTCTCTCTCAATACAGATCCTAAACGGGTGTGCTGCTTTATTTACCAAGTCAATTACATTGGAATTACACAAATAGAACAAATTGTCAATTTTTAAAGTTTTGCCATATAGATTTTCTGTACAATAGGCTGAACACAATTGACTGAAACTGTCTGTTTCACTATTTCATGATTAATTAATGTAGCAGAGACTGGTGCTGTTACCTAAGTAGAATTCCGACCTATGGTGCCGGCTGTGTGGAGTTTGTATGTTCTCTCTGTGACCAGGTGAGTTCACCCCCCCCCCCCCAAGTCAGTGCTCTGGATTCCGCTCACACCCCAGAGACAAGCTGACTGGTAGGTTAATTAGTTACAGTAAAATGTCCTTAGATTGCAGGTAGACTGTAGAGGGAGTGGATGGGGTGCGGATACGGTAACATCATTGTGTACATGGGTCAGCACCACGTCTATGACTGTTCTAATCGCATGCAATAAGAACTGTTCAGTGGCATAATTTTGAGTTGTCATTATTTACATTTCAGTGTATTTAAATATTTAATTATGCTTGAAAGAATTTACACCAAAACAAATTGTGAAACCACAATATTGTCTCATAGGAAAGTTGTCCTGTGTATAATTTGGCCTGGCGGGCGATTTCAATCTTGTTTCCGGCTCTTTGTCGAGATAAAAGTTGCGATAGAAGTTGAACATCGAGATCCATACAAACGTCCTGTGCTCTCCTGAGACAGTTTTTTTCCTGCTCTGCTTCCCAACGGAAAAGCCTTCCACGATACCTTTGTTCCTGCTCCAGCTACTGACTGGGGATCTCGGAGAGACTCCTGGTTTACTTCTGTTTCTTCTGCCCAGAGGCCCCCATCAAGGCGTTCTTCAGCCGGGCCGCTCTCCGGCTCAGGTCCCCGAGGTTGCGGGCGAATGTGCCGGGCCGAAGGGCACCGGAGCGGTTCAGCCGCTCGGCCGCCTCCTGGCTGCCCAGCTGGAGCCGCGTGATAGCGTAGACGGTGATCTGGGCCGCCCTCCGGATCGGCCGCGTCTCCGACAGTTTCTCTACCAGCTGAGCGTTGTTCAGCAACATTAGCAGCAATCTTCGCAAAACCATGTCAGAGCCCGGGGCCGAGGTCTCACCAACTTCACCGGCGGCTCTCGATCTCTCCGTATCGACTGTCTTGCCATGCTCGATCGATCGCTCGGTGATCGGCAGCGGCAGTCCGTCACTTTGATAGTCACGTGGGGCCATGCGGTTCTGATTTGAAACAATTCGCCAATTTCTTTCCAACGGATCGTATTAAGGAACATACACATAATAGCTATTTCTATACGTGTGTAATTGCTCATTAAACTGCCGCTGAGCCTGTGCATGCATATCCGGGAACTACTAGTAAGGAGCCAGTGAGCACACGGACGTGTTTGGTGTGGGACCGGCTTCCCGAATCTTCGGTCGGTCGGTCGGTCGAGCGTCGTGGCGGAGTTTATTTTTCGACTTTCGCGAGGTTCCGTTTCCAGCCGAAGTTATGTCAGTATTGCTGAATGCCCTCAACAGCGACTCTCACGTGGAGCTGAGCCAGTACCGAGACCAGCACTTTCGGGTAACTCTTCCTACCCCCCCCCCCCGCACGGACCGGGCGAGGGTGGTCGCCTCCATGATGCGGTGTAGAGCGGGGCTGGTGGAAGGGCTTCATCCCCAGGGAGCCAAACATTGATAATTCTCTGCCTTGCGGAATTGCGGTGGTTAATCTATCAATACTCCGTTAATGCAGTAGGGGCAGCACTTTGGTGTCGGACTGGCGGGCTTTTCCGGACCGGTGAATGGTATTTGTATTCATACTTTTTAAGTTCATTTTATTGATACGCGGCGTTATTATGCATTTTCTTACTGAAAACAATACTTCATGGTAGGTAGTAGTAAAGAGACTACCTGTTTTACTCTTTACTCAAGTGTAAAGAGAGCATGAGAACCAGAGCCCAAGTAAGTTGGAGAAGATGTAGCCTGGTGAGCAAAATTTTAGTGAATTATTGGAGTTTTACTGCATTCAGGGCCAAGGTTTTGACGGTTTATGGGAAATAGGCAGGAACGTGGAGATAGAACAATGATCGCATCAGCCGTTATCTTACTGAGTGTTGAGGAAGGTAAATGAAGTACTTAGGTTCCTATTTCCAATGGAAATTAAAATTGTGGACGTTGGAAATGTTTTTTAAAAAATGTTGTAAACACTTAGCAACTAAGGTAGAATACTGTGGAAAAAAGTGGCAGTTAATGTTTTAAGTTTGAGGCTACTCATTGGAACACAGAACAAATTTGGTTTGAGTGGCTGAAGAGATGGTAGAACAACAAAATCTCGGACTCATAACATACTTCAGATTTGGACGAAATTGTGGTAGGCTTGTAGATAACATACCGGGTCTCTAATAAAATGATAAAATTTGAGTGAGACCTGCCACGCAAAGGGATTTGCTACACTGCTGTGTAATGATCTTCACTGAAACTTAGTTGGATCATAATGTACCCTGTGTAGCTATTGAGCTATCAGTCTGACAGAAGGCATGATTCCAGTAAGAAATCAGGTGGTAGCTTATGCATTCACGTTAACAATGCCTAGTGCAAGAACTCTGAAATCATTGTGAGTCATTGCTGTCCCAACCTGGAATATCTTATGCCATCTGCTGAGCAAATTCACAGTTGTTTACATCACATCAGTCTATATTCCAGCACAATCCAACACTAAGTTAGCATTAGCACAACTGTAAGATATTACTAAATAAGCAACTGTCTGCCCACCCTGATGTACCTTCATCATAGCCTGTGATTTCAATCAAACCAATGTTAAGACAGTATTCCCTAAATTTTGCTGGAATATGAAATACCCCAAGGGGCAGCAATACACTGGACCAGTTTACACCGATATTGTGGGCACGTGGCTTATCCATGCCCTCACCTGGGACTGTCTGACAATACACTGGACCAGTTCACACCGATATTGTGGGCGCATACAAGGCTTATCCATGCCCTCACCTGAGACTGTCTGACCACCTGTCTTTATTTCTAATCCTAGCCTACGGACCAGTGATAAGGAAGGCAAAACTAAATAGTGACAGAATGGCCTGAGGGAGCCATCTCACTGCTTTAGGACTGCTTTGAGTGCACAGACTGGAACCTATTTGCATGCCAAGCAATGCATGATTCAGGAATTGACTTAAAGCAGGGGTTCCCAACCTTTTTTATGCCATGACCGACACCATTAAGCAAGGTGTCAGTGGACCCCAGGGTGGGAACCCCTGACTTGGAGGAATATGCCACCACGGTCTTGCACTTTATCAAATACCGTGTAGACAATGTCACCAGTGATTTTAAAAACATCCTTGTCTTCCCGAATCAGAAGCCATGGATGAACAGCGAAGTCCGCAACCTACTCAGGCTCGGGATGCTGCTAACAGATCCAGTGACACTGCAGCATAAGTTGAAGCCAGGTCCAGCATTTAAAGAGACATTAAAACTGAAGTACAGATTCAAGCAACAGATAGACACACTTCAGTAATGGGACCAACCCCCGATGCGTGCGAAATGTATCAGGTCCATCACTGACTATAGAGGAAAGAACTCCTTCCCTGCAAACAGCGACACCATGCTAGCTGAGGAGCTAAACAACTTCTTTGCTCGGTTTGACAGGCACAACAATGAACAGTTGATGAAGGCCTTGACACGAGGACGACACAGCGCTGATATTGAGCACACATAAGGTGAGATGTACTCTCCACAGTATCAACACACGCCAGATGACATACCCGAGCGGGTCCTTGGGGACTGTGCTGACCAGTTGGCAGAGGTTTTTACTGAAATCTATAATCTCTCTCTTCCCTTGCTGTGGTCCCTGCATGCTTCAAAACATGAACCATCATACCAATCCTTAAGCAGTCAATGGTAACATGCCTCAATGATTACAAAGCAGTTGCATTCACACCCACCCCATAGCTGCCAAATGCCTGGAGAGACTAGTTATGTCCCACATTAAGAATACCATCCCTGCTACTGTGTTCCTGCACCAATTTGCCTATAAGGCAAACAGATCAACGAGAATGCTATCTCCATTGCTTTCCTTGACATACTGGTACACCTGGAGCATAAGGACGCCTACACAGAATGCTTTTTGTTGACAGTTCTTCCTTCAACACCATTCTCCCAACGAGTTGACCATTAAACTACACAATCTGGGATTCAATACATCAATCTGCAACTGGACTCTGGACTTTCTTACAAATCACACCCAGACAGACAAATGCACATCAACCTCCCTGACTCTGAACACTGGTGCACCACTCCTTTACACTCTTCTCATCCATGACTGTGCCCTTGCTTATGCCACCAACTTCTTCATCAAATTTGCAGTTGACTCCACAATGATTGGATTAATTGCAAATAACTAAACGGCATATTTGGGGGGGGGTGGGGGGAAGATGCAGAAACAGTCTGAAATGTACAATGGCCATAACCTTTCACTCAGCATCAAAAATTTTAAATGATTATCGACTTCAAGAAATCAAGAAGCTTCATTACTTATAAATAGGGAAGCAGTAAAAAGGATCTGCAGCTTTAAGTTCTTGGGAGTGAACATCACAGAGGAGCTCTCTTGGACCACTAACACCTCCTTGATAGTAGGGAAGGCTCAGCATACTACCTTGGGAGATATGATTACAGTGTGGTACACTAACTGCAACAAGATCAACCAGAAAGCACTTCAACGAGTGATCAGGACTGCACGGAATATCATTGGGATACATCTACCAGATATGGAAACCATCTACAAATCACACTGTCTACGGCGGGCTCTTTGTGATGGACTCATCCCATCCCAATTATCGTCTATTCAATCTCCAACCATTTGGCAGGAGATACAGAAACATCTCTACGCAGACATCCAGACTGAATCACAGTGGTTTTTTTTCCCCGGGGCTGTTGTGCAACTGAACAATGCCACCCAACCCACCCACAGTCAACAGGCACCATGGACAATCTCTAAGTGCAATACATGGGCATGTGCAGTGTTTAGGTTTTAAATGGGGCAGCTACCTTCCTTTCATTTCAGAGCTCTTGGGTTTTTAAGTTTCAGCTTTAATCCTTGATGCTATTTATATTTAGTTATATTTTATAAAATGGGCATAGGCGTGTACAATATTTGAATGGAACAACCACTTTTTAAAAATTTGTTTTTGATTCAGTTATAACTTAGATGTGATTCTAAATAACTTGGCCGTTATTTCAATTCTAATCATTGTGTTTTTATTAATTGAATTGCCAGTGAAACACACTGGTTTCCTTAGCTGTGTAAGTCTAGGGAAGACACTGTCAAGTCCCACCAAACTCGTGAGATTGAGACGGCTCATCCCACCCCAGACCCTGGTTTGGATGGGTGTTGTGTAATTTGCTACCCTTCACAAATTAGTGCCACGATATAACAGACAGTACACTTCATATGTTTGGTGGAATTATATTTATGAATCTTACCTAAAAGGTTCGTAAAGAATAACAGAAAGAAAAGGGCCCATTCTAATTAAACAGTCGAATGTGCACAAGTTGGAGCTCATCTTGAACTTCTCTGTCACTAACACGCTGGGCCCTTGGTCAGCGTGAACATCCACATCACCTTCCGAACGTCACTTGCAATCCATCTCGAACAAACAGGTCTCCCACCGGATCGTATGCTATGACTGGTTCTCCCCAGCATCCTTTCTCTTAATTTCCTTTTGAACAAAAGTCCAAGACCAACCTCATTGCCCCTCACCAAGAAAACCTCCAGCTAATTGGACAGCATACATTCCACATCATCCCTTATCTTCAACAATAACCCAAACAGGCTGAAAGCAGAACAGAGCTGCTAAATGGAATTGCTACAGCAAAGTAGTAACGATGTGAATCAGGGTATTACACTAGTATGCTGTTTTGCACTGAATGGAGTTGAACCTTAATTTCATGGTCCTGAGCAATGACAATAAAGCCCTAAAATTTAACTTACAAGATTAGTGGTGTTGTTTATTGCCTAGAAGGTTGCCAAAGGATATAAGACTGTGTCATAGGAGCAGAATTAGGCCATTTGGCCCATCAAGTCTGCTTCATTACTCAGTCATGGCTGATCCGTTTTTCCCCTCCATAGCCCCACTCCCCAGCCTTCTCTCTGTAACCTTTGATGCCGTGTCCAATCAAGACCCTAGCAGTCTCTGTCTTTACTCCAATGACCTGACCTCCATAGCTGCCTTTGGTAACAGATTCCACAAATTCACCATCCTCTAGCTAAGAAATTTCTCCTCATCTGGTTGAAATGGATGCTCTTCTATCCTGAGGCTGTGCCCTCTTGTCCTAGACTCCCCCACCATGGGAAGCATCCTTTGTCCACTCTGTCTAAGCCTTTCAACATTCGAAAGGTTTCAAAGCGAACCCACCGCATCCTTCTAAATTCCAGCGAGTACAGACCCAAAGCCATCAAATGTTCCTCATATGATGACACTTTTTATTCCTGGAATCATCTTTGTGAACCTCCTCTGAACCTTCTCCAATGCCAGGATCTCTTTTCTTAGATGAGGAGCCCAAAACTGTTCACAATACTCAAGTTGAGGCTGCACCAGCATCTTATAAAGCCTCAGCATCACACCCATTTGTTGTATAATCTAGACCTCGTGAAATGAATGCCAACATTGCATTTGCCTTCCTCTTAGCCGACTCTACATAGAACATAGAATAGTACAGCACAGTACAGGCCCTTCGGCCCACAATGTGCCCACCCTTAAACCCTACCTCCCATATAACCCCCCCCCACCTTAAATTCCTCCATATACCTGTCTGGTAGCCTCTTAAATTTCATTAGTATGTCTGCCTCCACCACTGACTCGGGCAGTGCATTCCACGCACCAGCCACTCTCTGAGTAAAAAACCTTCCTCTAATATCCCCCTTGAACTTCCCACCGCTTACCTTAAAGCCATGTCCTCTTGTACTGAGCAGTGGTGCCCTGGGGAAGAGGTGCTGGCTGTCCACTCTATCTATTCCTCTTAATATCTTGTATACCTCTATCATGTCTCCTCTCATCCTGCTTCTCTCCAAAGAGTAAAGCTCTAGCTCCCTTAATCTCTGATCATAATGCATACTCTCTAAACCAGGCAGCATCCTGGTAAATCTCTGTACCCTTTCCAGTGCTTCCACATCCTTCCTATGGTGAGGCGACCAGAACTGGACACAGTACTTCAAGTGTGGCCTAACTAGAGTTTTATAGAACTGCATCATTACCTCGACTCTTAAACTCTATCCCTCAACTTATGGAAGCTTACTTAACTACCCTATCTACCCGTGAGGCAATTTTAAGGGATCTGTGGACATGTACCCCCAGATCCCTTTGCTCCTCCAGACTACCAAGTATCCTGCCACAATACCACAATTTTATTATACAACAATAAGATTGACAAATGAACAAAAATTAAATTGATTCACTCACCAATCAGTGAGAGAAGTGACAGTGACGAGATGAGGTAATCCTTCTGATGTCGGGCCTGTATTCTGTTGTGGCAATCCTGAGGCATTGGCCAAGATGTGCATTGGGGAGTCTGTTTCTGTCCTGGCTCTTGATAGCCGACAATGGCACCGTCTTTAATAGGTCCACAACCGTTTTCTTGGTTTTTTCATCTTGACTTAAAAACTTCGCCAACCGTATCATTAGCACACGTTTTAATCAACTCGGTATCAGCGAATGGCTTCTTAGCTTTGGCATGATTCCATGACACATGCAATGATGCAGCTGTTGCACTCTCTTGTGCAGATATTGACTTAGTAGAAATGGAGTGCTTGTATGATGTTATCATGTTTGCAATTTTTTGTTTGCGTTGATCTGATTTTGCAGGTTAGTTGGCATTAAAACTGGCAGCATGCATAGTGCTGAAGTGCCGCTTTAGATTTTCTGATTTGCGGACAGCTATGGACTGCGTGCATATTAAGCATGTCGGTTTAACTTTGGCATGGTCTGGTAAAATAAAACAAAACTGATCAGTCCAGTCAGATTTGAACTGACAGTTTTTCTGGTCGACTTTGCGCTTTTTCGCACAGGCCGTGTTGTTCTTGGTTTAGGGTCCGTGACTTACTGCTGATAACAATTTGCTTAGATTACAGATTCGCTTCTTAGATGTCAGGCGGGTAGCTGGTGCGTGCCACTGTCTAGTCGAGGACTGTAGAGAGCGCACGGTAGGTCGCGCACTCTACGGGGGCGTAGGTCAAGTGTACGGTCTGGGATAAGGTTAAAATAAATTGGAGCAGCGCGTGCTTTATTTACATGTCATGACAGGTGCGTTCACGTAAGTGCCAATGGATTCTCGCGGTCCAGACCCTGGCCCGCGGTCCGCCCATTGGGGTTGTCTGCTGTAGGCTTTTAAAAGCTTCACAATCCTCTATCTTCCCACTTAATTTTGCGTTTTTGTATGTCCTCTCTTTTGCTTTTACATTAGCTTTGACTTCCATTGTCAGCCACAGTTGTACTATTTCGCCATTTGAGTATTTCTTCGTTTTTTGGAATACATCTATCTTGTGCCTTCCTCATTTTTCCCAGAAACTCACCATTGCTGCTCTGCTGTCATCCCTGCCAGCATCTCCTTCCAATTTATTTTGGCCAGCTCCTCTCTCATAACACTGTAATTTCCTTTACTCCCCTGAAATACTGCTACGTCAGACTTTACTTTCTCCCTATCAAATTTCAAGTTGAACTCAATCATGTTGTGATCACTGCTTCCTGAGGGTTATTTTACCTTAAGCTCCCTAATCACCTCTGGTTCATTACATAACACCCAATCCAGTATAGCTGATCCCCCTAGTAGGCTCAATGATAAACTGCTCTAAAAAGCCATCTCATAGCCATTCAGCAAACTCACTCTCTTGAGATCCATTACCAACTTGATTTTCTCAATCGACCTGCATGTTACAATCTCTCATGACTATCATAACATTGCCTTTTTGACACACCTTTTCTATTTCCCATTGTAATCTGTGATCAACATCCCAACTACTGTTGGGAGGCCTGTATACAACTGCCATCAGGGACTTTTTCCCCTTACAGTTTAACTCAACCCACAAGGATTCAACATCTTCCGATCTTTTGTCACATCTTTCTACTGACTTGATGCCATTCTTTACTAGCACGCCACTCCCTTCTGTCTACCTTCCTATCCCTCCAGTACAATGTGTAATCTTGGCCATTCAGTTCCCAACTACAACCATCCTTCTGCCATGGTACAGTGATGGCCACAACATCATACCTGTCAATCTGTAATAGTGCAACAAGATTATCCACCTTATTTCAGGTTCTCCATGCATTGACATATAATACTTTGAGTACTGTATTTACTATCCTTTTTGATTCTGCATCACTAATGCATTGATACTCACTGTTGTCTTCAATTTTGTCCTATCATCTAACTGCCTGCTACACTTTTTTACCATCTGTCCTATCCTGAGTCCCTTCACTCTGGTTCCCACCCCGCTGGCAAATTAGTTTAATCCTCCTGAACAGCTCTAATAAACCTGACCATGGTAAATGGAGCTTAGGAAAATAGAGGGCTATGGGTAACCCGAAGTAATTTCTAAAGTAAGTACATGTTTGGCACAGCATTGTGGGCCAAAGGTTCTGTATTGTGCGGTAAGTTTTCTATATTCTATGATAATGCTGGTTTTTCTCGGGTTCAGGAGCAGCCCATCACTTTTGTACAGGTCATACCTCCCCTAGAAGAGGTCCCAGTGATTCAAGAACCTGGACCCCTGGACCAGCTTCTCAGCCATACATTAATTTGCCATATTATCCTCACTGTGCGTGGCACAGATAGCAATCCAGAAATTACAATCCTGGAGATCGTCCTCCTTGGCTTTGTCTAACCCTCTAGTTCTCGGGACCTCTTTGCTTTTCCTTCCTGTGTCGTTGGTACCAATGCGTACCAAGACATCTGGCTGCTCTTTCTCCCCCTCCAAAATGCCGTGGATGCAATACTAGTACCTGGGATGCAACACTAGTACCTGGGATGCAACATACCATTCTGGTGTCCAATTAATGTCAACAGAACCTCCTCTGACTGTTGAGTCCCCATCACTACTGTACCCTCTTCTCCCTTTAAGATGTAGGACAATGCTGCACTGTAGCATTTGGCCCATGATGTTATGCCGATTTTGATGCTGATTATAGTAACTGTGTTCCTGTTTATGATTCGTATCACTCCATTTGTTTCATATTCAAGTATCTATCTTAAAAAGCCCTTAAACCTCACCGAACTGCCCGATTCTTTCCCCTCATCGCTTTTAAACATGCCCTCCTGGGGACCTTAAGAATATTACTCTGGTGTTTGACATTTCTACCCTGGGGAACAGATTTTGACCATCTACACTATCTAAGCCTTTCTATTATCTTACCTCTGTCAGGTCTCCCCTCAGCCTCCTGTGGTCCAGGGAGAATACTCAAAATAATCCAATCTATACCCGTTATAGGTCATACCCTCTAATTCTGGTAAACTTCTGCATCTTTTTCCACAATCTCCACATCCTTCCTCTGAGGGAGGTAATCTGAACTGCACAGAATACTCCCAAGTGTGATCTGATTTAATGTTTTGTATAGCTGCAGCACGACTTCCTTAATGTTATACTGAATACCTCTTCCAATGAAGACAAGCATGCCTTCCACCTTTCCCACTTTATCCACTTCAGTCGACTAAGGACCTGACCCCATGATCCATTTGCAGCTCCAGCCAGAATAAAATCCTTTCACTCCTGTTGTGTATTTTGAGTATGCCAGTTTTGAATTCACCTTGGATCCCTTGCATCTCTGTCTTCTGAATCCACCTACCTTTGAGGGATCTTCTCAAATGCCCTACTGAAGTCCATGTTGGTTGCATCCACTGTCTTACCTCAAACACCTTTGCACCTCTTCAAAAAAATCTCAAATTTGGGAGTTGAATCTAATCCACATAAAACCATGCTGACTGTCCTTAAGCAGGCTATATCTCTCCAAATGTGCATAAATCCTATTCCTCAGTATCCTCTTCAGTAACTTCTCTACCACTAACATTAAACTTACTGCCCTGTAATTACACGGATTTTCTTTCTTGAACAACATTTGCTGCTGTCCATTCCTCTGGAACTTTACCTGTTAACTAGTGAGGGCACAAAAGATCTTTGTCAATTAGGCTATTCAGCCCATTGAGCTTGCTATTCCATCATGGCTGAATTGTCCCTCTCATCCGCATTCCCCTGCCTTCTTACCATAATCCTTGATACTTGACTGATCAAGAACCCATTAACCTCTCCTTTAAATACCCAATGACTTGGTCTCCACAGCTCTCTGTGGCAATGATTTCCACAGATTCACTGCCTTCAGACGAAAGAAATTCCTTCTCATCTCTGTTCTAAATGGATGTCACTATTCTGAGGCTGTGCCATCTGGTTCTAGACTCGCCCATTATCCGAAACATACTCTCCACATACTTTCAACATTTGATAGGTTTCACTGAGATCTGCCCCCCCCCCCCCCCATTCTTCTAAATTCCAGCAAGTTCAGGCGTGGAGTCATCAAATGCTCCTTGTACATTAACCCTTTCATTCATGGAATCATTCTTGTGAACCTCCTCTGGACCTTCTCCAATACCAGCATATCTTTGCATAGATAAGGAGCCCAAAACTGCTCACAATATTCCAGATGCGGTGTAACCAGTTCCTTGAAAACCCTCAGCATGCCATCCTTGCCCTTATATTCTAGTCCTCTCGAAATGAATGCTAACATTGCATTTGCTTTCCTTTCCTTTCCACAGACTCAACCTCCAAGTTAACATTTGGGGAATCTTGCACAAGGACTCTCAAATCCCTTTGGACACCTGATTTTTAAAAATTTTCTCCCTGTTTATAAAATAGATTTGCCTTTATTCCTTATAATAAAGTGTGAGATCATACACTTCCCTACACACTATTTGATTTACCACTTCATTGCCCATTTTCCTCTGTAGACTCCCTGCTTCTCAACACTACCTGCCCCTCCACTTATCTTTGTATCGACTGCAAACTTGGCCACAAAGCCATCAATTCCATCATCCAAATCATTGACATAATGTGATTGAAAAGTGGTCCCTACGCTGACCCCTGTAGAACACTTAGTCACTGGCAGCCAACCAGAAATGGCCTCCTTTGTTCTCACCCTTTGCCTCCTCTATCCAAACTAGTATCTTTCCTGTAATACTATGCGTTCTTACTAAGCAGTCTCATATGCTGCTCATTATCAAAGACCTTCTGAAATCCAAGTAAACAACATCCACTGACTTACCATCATCTATCCTGCTTGTTATTTCCTCAAATAATTCCAACAGATTTCTCAGGCAAGGTTTCCCCTTAAGGAAATCATGCTGATTTTAATCTGTTTTGTCATCTGCTTCCAAGCACATTGAAACTTCATCCTTAGTAATGGACTCCAGCATCTGAAGTCAGGCTAACTGACCTATAATTTCCTTTCCTTTGCCTCCCTCCCTCCTGAAAGAGTGGAGTGACATCTGCAATTTCCCTGTCCTCTGGAACCATTCCAGATCTAGTGATCCTTGAAAGATCATTACTAATGCTTCCACAATCCTTTCAACAACCTCTTTCAGAACCCTGGGATGTTTTCCATTTGGTCCAGTTGATTATCTGTCTTCAGACCATGCAGCTTCCAAAAATCCTTCTCCTTCGTAATAGCAACAACAATCACTTCTGCCCCTTGGTGCTCTCAAATTTCTGGCTTACTGCTAGTGTCTTCCAACGTGAAGACATGAAAAATATTTGTTAAGTTCATCTATTTCTTTTACTACCTTTTCCATTACTACCTCTTCAGCATCACTTTTCAGTGGTCAATATCCACTCTTGCCTCTCCTTTATTCTTTGTATATCTGCAAAAACTCTCGGTATCCTCTTTTATATTATTGACTAGCTTATCTTCATATTTCATCTTTTCTCTCCTTGTGGCTTTTTTTTACTTGCCTACTGCTGGTTTTTAAAAGCTTCACACTAATATTTGCTATATTATATGCCCTTTTGCATTTTATGCTGTCTTTGACTTCCCTTGTATGCCATGGTTGCATCATCCTCCCTTTCATCTTTGGGATGGATCTATCCTTTGGCTTCTGAATTGTCCCCAGAAACTCTGCTCATTGCTGTTTTTCCATCATCCCTGCTGGTGTCCTTTTTCAATCATCTTTGGCCAACTCCTCTCACATACTTCTGTAGTTCCCTTTACTCAGAATTATATTCAACTTGTACTACTGAAGCATCTAACTTTTATCTTTTCCTCTCAAACTGCAAAGTGAATTCATTCATATTATGATCATTATCTCCTCAGGGTTCCTTTACCTTAAGCTCCCTAATCAAATATTGTGATACTTGTTGTTAGGCCATGAGGATTTGTCCACCTTAATGCTCTTCAGAAGACCAAGTACTACCTCCTCCTTAATCTCAAAATGTTGTAACATTAGCATACCTCACTATTGTCTTCACTGTCCTGGAAATCCGTCTTGGTAAATACCGACAAAAAGTAATTATCTAATGCCACTTACTGGCTCAAAACACACACTCCTTCCTTTAATGCTTGAGTGGGCCTAGCCTCTCAATAATTTTCCTCTTTCTCTTAAAGTAAGCCTAAAATATCTAGGGATTTTCCTGGTTCTGCTGGCAAAAGACAATTTATAGCGTTGTTTGGCATCCAAAGTGCCTGCTTGAATACTTTCCTGCTTTCTTTGTACTCCGTACAGGCCAAGTCTGATTTTAACTTCCTAAACCTTATGTTGTTGTGACTGCTTAAAACTGATCCACACAAAAACTGTAACTGGGAAATATAAAAGTCTTTTCATACAGTGAACTTTCTCTAGAGGGTGAGTGTCAAGGAGCCCAGAAGAATCTCACTCTCCTGACATGTTTAAGATCGTTTTCAGAGGCCAGAGACCCAATCAGCGGTGGTAACAGAGCACTTTGAGGAGAGTACTCGCAGTCGGCAAAGCCAGAACAAACGGAGAGCTTCGCAGGCATTCAGACATTCCGGAGGCCCAATCAGCGGTGGGATTGCGCCTCCTTCGAGGAGGTTACTAGCAGGTCATTGAAGCTTCAGTAAAAGGAGAGCTTTGTGGTCATTCAGAATTCCGGAAGCCCAATCAGCAGTGGGAACAGAGCACTTCGAGGAGATAACTAGCAGGTCATTGAAGCTTGAATAAAAGAAGAGCTTTGCAGGTGTTTGGACATTCTGGACGCCCAATCAGTGGCAGGAACAGAGCTCTTCTAAGTAAATAAAAGTATAAATGGGATGGCTATTGTTGGGAGTGGGCCAGCAGTGAGAGTGGGAGTGTCGGGCTTTGACGAGAAGAGGCTGAGGCCAGAGACGCAGGTTAGAAGATTTGGTCTTGGTTGGCCATTGTACAGAGCAGACAGGATGGCAGATATGGCAGTGGAATGCTCCTCCTGTAGGATGTGGGAATTCATGGAACCTGATGGTCTCCCTGATGACTACGCTTGCGGGAAGTGCAGCCAACTCCAGTTCATGAAAGGCCTCATTAAGGAGCTGGAGATGGATGAACTGGGGATCATCTGGGAGGCAGAGCGTTTAATAGATACAACTTTTGAGCAGGTGGTTACACCCAGAATGCAGAATTCGGGGAACACCAAGAGAGGTAAAGGGAGAAAGAAGTCAGTGCAGGGTCACCTGTGGCCATTTCCCTCAGCAGCAGGTATACCCTTTTGAATACCGCTGAGGGGATGACCTATCTGGGCAATGCAGCAGCAGCTAGACCAATATCACTGTGGTTGGCTCTGAGCCTCAGAAGGATAGGGTGAAGTCAGGCAGAGCAATAATCATTGGGGACTCAGTAGTTAAGGGGACAGATAGGAGATTCTGCGGCAGCAAAAGATACGCCAAGATAGTGTGTTGCCTCCTGGGTGCCAGGGTCCAGGATATCTCTGAGCGGTTGCAGAATATTCTTGAAGGGGAGGCTGAGCAGCCGCAGATCGTGGTACTTGTTGATACTAATGACGTAGGCAGGAGAGGGGTAGAGGTCCTGCATAGTAGGTTTAGGGAGTTAGGAAGGAGGTTGAAGAGCATCAGCACCAAAGTTGTAATCTTCAGATTAATCCCAGTGCCATGAGCTGGGGAAGGTCAGAACAGGAAGATAGTACAGATGAAGGAGATGGGTCAGGGTTTCAAGTTCTTGGATCATTGGAACCTTTTCTGGGGGAGGAGTGACCTGTACAAGTGCGACGGGTTACACCTAAACTGGAGGGGAACTAATATCCTGGGAATGAGGTTTGCGAATGCTATTGGGGAGGGTTTAAACTAGATTGGCGGGGGGAGGCAGCGGGAACTGAAGTGAAGAGGCAGAAGATGGGGTGATTGGTGCACAAGTAGAGTCAGTTTGTGAGGAAGAAAAAGCAGATGATAGAGTAAGGGTGCACTCAGCCAGATGGTTTGAAATGTGTCTATTTTAATGCAAGGAGTATTATAAAGAAGGCAGATGAACTTAGAACGTAGATCAGTATGTGGAACTATGATGTTGTGACCATTAGAGACTTGGATGTCTCGGGGTAAGAATGACTGCTGAATGTGCCGGGCCTTAAGTGTTTCAAAAGGGATAGGGAGGGAGGCAAGAGGTGGGGCAGTGGCATTGCTAATTGGGGATAGTATCACAGCTGCAGAAGAGGAGGAAGTCATGGAGGGATTGTCTACTGAGTGATTGTGAGTGGAAGTCAGAAACAGGAAGGGGCAATGACTCTACTGGGTGATTTTTATAGGACCCCACCCCAATAGCAACAGAGACATTGAGGAGCAGATAGGGAGGCCGACTCTGGAACAGTGCAATAATAATGGGATTGATGTGGGTGATTTTAACTTTCCTGATATTGACTGGCATCTCCTTAGAGCAAGGGGTTTAGATGGGGTGGAGTTTGTTAGGTGTGTTCAGGAAGGTTTCCTGACGCAATATTTAGACATGCCAACTGGAGGAGAGGCTGTACTTGATCTGGTAATGGGAAATGAACCTGGTCAGGTGTAAGATTTCTCTGTGGGAGTGCATTTTGGAGGTAGTGATCACAAGTTTGTCTCCTTTACCATAGTGCTGGAGAAGGATAGGAGCAGACAATTCAGGAAAATGTTTAATTAGGGTAGGGGAAATATGTTATTAGGCAGGAACTTGGGAACATTAATTGGGAGCAGATGTTCTCAGGGAAATACATGGCAGGAATCTGGCAAATGTTCAGGGAATATTTACATGTCGTTCTGCATAGGTATGTTCCACTGAGGCAGAGAAACGATGGCAGGGTAAAAGAAACAGTGTACAAAGGATGTAGAAAATTTAGTTTAGGAAGGAAAAGCTTACGAAAGGTTCAAGAAACTGGGTACTGTTAGAGCTCTAGAAAATTACAAGGGTGCCAGGAAGGAGCTCAAGAATGAAATTAGGAGTGCTAGAAGGGGCCATGAGAAGGCCATGGCGAGCAGGATTAAGGAAAACCGCAAGGCATTCTACATGTATGTGAAGAGCAAGAGAATGAGCCGTGTGAGAATAGGACCAATCAGGTGCAATAGTGGAAACTTGCATGGAGCCGGAGGAGGTAGCAGAGGTACTTAATTAATACATTGCTTCGGTATTCACCAGTGAAAAGGACCTTGGCAGTTGCGGGGATAACTTATAGCGGACATTATATTAAGCAGGACGATGTGCTGGAGTTGTTGAACTTGGCCTTTTCTCCTTGGAGTGACAGAGGATGAGAGGTGACCTGATAGAGGTGTACAGGTTTCCCCCGCCATCCGAAGGTAGAGCATTCCTATGAAACGATTCATTAGCCAGAATGTTGTAAAGCGAAAAAGCAATTACTATTTATTTATATGGGAAAAATTCGTGA
Organism: Mobula birostris; assembly: GCF_030028105.1. Lineage (NCBI taxonomy): Eukaryota > Metazoa > Chordata > Chondrichthyes > Myliobatiformes > Myliobatidae > Mobula > Mobula birostris. The sequence goes on from NC_092373.1 coordinate 33,479,179, forward strand.
GCGTTTGCAGACTCAAAAATAACCTACCAAATCATGCTAAATAACACATAAAACCTAAAATAACAGTAACATATAGTAAAAGCAGGAATGATATGATAAATACACAGCCTGTATAAAGTAGAAATACTTTTCCACAATCATTGCTTGCACTGTTCTCTGTAGCGAAAACACTCTCTCCAGTAACCTTTAAGCTATGAAGCTGCCAAACCATACCAAATAACATGTAAAAATACACAGCCGATATAAAGTCGACATAATGTATGTACAGTGTAGTATCACTTATGGGAATCAGAAAGACAGCGTCGAGCACACTGATGATGGTTTGTTAGGCTGAGTCATTGGAGGTTAGGGTGGTGCCGTGGCCCCCACCCTCCGGGCAGTGACCCGGTACCAATCCACAAAGCATGCAGTGGTACAACAGTAGCCAGGAGGCACACAGCACATCTTTAAGAAGAAAAGCCGAAATAAACAAGCTAATTAACTAGGTGCTGCCCGGCATGTAATTGTCGGCCCAGATCAGAGGCGATGCAATCTAATTATTAGCTTATCTATTTCGGCTTTTTTCTTGAAGATGTGTTGTGTGCCTCCCGGCTACCGCTGCAATCTCCGCAAATCGGTATCTGCAGCCTGGGGGGTTGGGGTGGTGGGACACTGGGTGGTATCTCATCGTCGTCTGTTTCCATTTGGGTAGGCAGCTCATTTTCTCCTATGACTGCCCGCCTCGATGTGGAAGGTCGAGGTTTGTCGTCTGCTGTCGCTGATGTGGAAGGCTTGAAAAACGACAGTATGCTTGACTGCTGAGCCTCGCGAATTTTTCTGTCATACAGTCCTTTGAAAGCACTCAAACCATCTTGCAAATATGCCCTAAACCGACGTACCCTTTCAAAATTAAGGTCGTACTTTATCATTGCAGCGAAAATCTCACGCAGTTGCTTCACGTTCGGTCCGTTCGCTACTGCGTTCGGTTTTGATTGTTATCCTTTCCTCTTCCAATTGCATTAGCTCTTCATCTATCAGTTCTTGGTCATGGATGCCAAAACCTCTTCAACAAAGTTAACTGACAAAACAGATCTGTCATAAACACACACACAAAATACTGGAGTAACTCAACAGATCTATGCATCTATGGAAAAGGGGACTAGAAAGAAAGGGGGAAGAAGCCATAATTATGCTGAACTGGGCCTTAAGTGGCAGGGATACACCTTTAATAATGTGCTAATAGCAGAAACATTCATATGTCTTCTTCCCTTGTAGTTTCAACAGGACAGAAGATGTCCCACACCCAGTGATTGATTTCACTAGCCACAAAGTATCATTTAGAAGTTAGGGTGTGTATAGGTTTTATTTTGTGGTTCTCATTTATGTAATCTGTAATTATGCTATCCCTAATTTCATAATCCCAGAATGAATCCTAATATATTTATTGAACATGGAGCTATGCTGATTTGGCCAGTACAGAGACTTGGTTGAGAGAGGGATAGAAATGGGTGCTTAATGTCCCAGGGTTTCAGTGTATTAGTAAAAGATAGAGGGGCGGGGGGAGCTGTACACAGGTTCGTCCAGAGTCTACATGGGGTAGAACGAAAAGATTGGAAGGGTGCAATCACTCTGGGATTATACTGCAGACCTCCCAAAGCCACCATGACATTGAGGAACAGCAAGGTTAAAGAAAGGTGTTTTTTTAAAAAAAAGAATATAGTTTTTGTCATGGGGGACTTCAACTTCCCAAATATAAACTGGCACCTTCTTAATGTAAAAAGTTTAGATGGGGTGCATCCAGAAAGGTTTCTTAAATCAATATGTAGATGTCCAACAAGAATAGGGGCTGTACTGGACCTAGTGTTGAGTGACGAGCCTGGCCAGGTGCCTGACCTTTCAGTGGGTGAGCAGTTAGGGAACAGAACATATTCAAGTTATAAGATAGCTGTAGGTAAAAGTAAGTATAGACCTTGTGGGAGGGAGTTGAATTGGAGGGCAAATCATCAGAGCATTAAGCAGGAACTGGAGAGAGTTAATTGGGAAGTTGTTTTCAGACATGTCCATGTCTGACATTAGGAACGTGTTTAAAGACCACTGCATAGAGTATAGGACAGAATGGTCTAGTGAGAAGGAAGGACAAAGATGGCAAGGTAAGAGAATTTTGGATTTTGAGGGAGGTGATGAATTTAGTCAAGAAAAGTATGTAAAGCTTAGGAAGCTAAAATCAAACAGCCTTTGAGGATTATAAAAAAAAAAGCCAGAAAAGAACTAAGAAGGAATTAGGAAGGTCAGGAGGGGATCAAAAAGACATTGGCAAGTAGGATTAAAGAGAATCTCAAGGCATTCTATACATACTTTAAGAGCAGGAGGATAACTAGGGAGAGGGTAGGACCAGTCAAGGATAAAAGAGGAAACATGTGCTTGGGTGTAAAGGATGTGGATGATGTTCTTAATGAGCAAGGAGAAGGACATGGAAGATCAGTGTTCAGTGTATTAATGTGTCAGGGCATTCTGAGATGAAGGTGGAGGTAGTATTGGGTCTCTTAAAGAGCATGAAAGTGGTTGAGTCCCCATGGCCTGATGGGTTATACCACAGGTTATTGAGAGAGGCAAGTGAAGAGATTGCTAGGGCCTTGGCCAATATCTTCATGCTCTCTGTAGCCTTAAGTGAGTTCCCAGAGAACTAGCGAGTAGCTAATGTTGTTCCATTATTCAAGCAGGGAACCATGGATAATCCTGGAGACTATAGGGTGGTGAGTCTCACATCAGGAATAGGGAAGTTTTGGAAATATTTCTTAGGGATAGGATTTATGAGCATTTGGAAAATTATGACTTAATTAGGGAGAGCCAGCATGGCTTTGTGCAGGGTAAGCCATGTCTTACTAACTTGATTGAGTTTTTTGATGAGTTGATGAGGATGATTGATGAAGGCAGAGCTGTGGATGTTGCCCACGTGGATCTTAGGAGTGTTTGACAAGGTCCTTCATTGGAAGGTCATCAAGAAGATTTAGATGTATAGGATCCATGGTGACTTGTCCGTTTGGATTCAGAACTGCCTTGGTTATATTAGACATTGGGTAGGGGTCGAAGCAATTTATTCTAGCTGGAGGTCTGTGATTAGTGGTGTTTGGCAGGGATCTGTACCAGGATCTGTACTCCTGTATATAAAATGAAAAATGGGCTCAAAAATGGCAGAAGGAATTTAATGCAGATAAGTGTGATGTGTTGCACTTTAGGAGGACAAACCAGGGTAGGACTTGCACAGTGAGCGGTAGGGCACTGAGGAGTGTAGTAGAACAGAGGGATCTGGGATTACATATCCATAATTCCTTGAAAGAGGCATCACAGGTTAATAGGGTTGTAAAGAGAGCTTTGGCACATTGGCATTCATAATCAAAGCATTCAGTAGAGGAGTTGGGATGTTATGTTGAAGTTGTACAAGCTGTTGGTGAGGCGTAATTTGGAGTATTGTGCATTTCTGGTCACCTACCTACAGGAAAGATGACATTAAGATTCAAAGTGCGGATAAAATTTTATAACAATGTGCCAGGACCGAGGACCTGAATTATAGGGAAAGGTTGACTAAATTAGGACCTCATTTCTTGTAATGTAGAAGATTGAGGGAAGATTTGATAGAGGTATACAAAATTAAGAGGGGTATAGATAGGGTATATGCAAACATGCTTTTTCCACTGAGGTTGGGTGAGACTACAATTAGGGGTCATGGGTTAAAGGTGAAGTGTTTAAGAGGAACATGAGGGGGAACTTCTTAACTTAGGGTGGTGAGTGTGGAACGAGCTGGATGTGGGTTGATTTCAACATTTAAGAGAAATTTGGATAGGTATATGGATGAGAGGGATATGGATGGCTACAGTCTGGGTACAACTCTAGACACATTTAATAGTTTAGCATAGACTAGATGTGCCAAATGGCCTGTTTCTATGCTGCTATGGGAGGAGGGAGGAGAAGATGGCGGCATGACGCAGCTCACAGTGGCCACTCCGGTGGTGATATCTGCTATCTGACAAGTAGGGTGCCGTGTACAATCTTGATTTGATGGAGACAGACGTGAGAGCATGGAGGAACATCTGGAGAAACTTCTGAAATGCCTGCTTCGCTGCTGCTGCTACTGTGTGATCCAGAATCTCTGGAGGGGTAGGCCCCGAGTCCTCGGCTTTGCTTGTTGCTTGGCTGCCGGGGCGGGGTCGAAGTGCTTGGCAGAGGTTGGTGCTCAGTGTCGGAGGCTCGAAGTTTTCGGATGGACTCAGTCGGCTGCGGTCGGGTGCTTCCAATGCATTGGCAAGTTTTCGGCACTTGGAGGTTCATGGCAGGGAGAGTTTCTCCTTTCTACCGTCTGTGTGAGATGATGGGGCTATCGGGACTTGAGACATTTTTTTTTACTGTGCCCATGGTCTGCTCTTTATCAAATTAAGCTATTGCTTTGCACTGTTGTAAGTATATGTTATAATTATGTGGTTTTGTCAGTTTTAGTCTTGGTTTGTCCTGTGTTTCTGTGATATCTTTCTGGAGGAACATTGTATCATTTTTTAATGCATGCATTTCTAAATGACAATAAACAAGGACTGAGTGTCCTCATAATCTAATCTAATCTATGTTCTTTGACCCAGATGAAAATGTGGATGGGTGGTTTAATAAGTTTGAGAATGATACAAAGATTGATGGTGGTGTGGACAATGTAGAAGATTGTCAAAGAATGCAGCGGGATGTAGATGCAGATATGGGCAGAAAAATGCAGATGGAATTTAACCCGGTCAAATGTTAAGTGTTGCATCTTGGTAGATCAATGTAAAGAGACAGTAAGTTAAGGGCAAGTCGGTGTTGATCTTGGGGTTCAAGTTCATTGCTACCTGAAAGTAGCTACACAGGTTGATGGGGTGGGTAAGGTATATGGTATGCTTGCCTTTATTAGTCAGGGCATTGAGATTAAAAGTCAAAAGTTTAGGTGCAGAAAAAAAGGTATAGAGGGCATGTGCTATAATGAGAGTTGTATAAACGTGAGTTAATTTCTCTGGAATGGCGAACGCTGAAGGGACACCTAATAGAGGTTTGTATGATTATGAGAGGTGTAGATGGGCAGTATCTTTTTCCCAGGGTTGAAATGTTTAATAATACCAAAGGGCATGAATTTAAGGTGAGAGGGGTTAAGTTCAAGGGAAATATGAAGAGCAACTTTTTTTTTACACAGACTGGTGGTGCCTGAGATGTGCTGCCTGGGCTGGTGGTAGAGGCAGATACATTAGAGATTTTTGAGAGGTGTTTAGATAGATACATGAATGTGAGTGAAATGGAAGGATATGGGCATCGTATGGCCAGAAGGGATTAGTTTAGTTGCCATTTGATTGATTCACTCATCATTTTGGGCCATAGAGCCTGTTCTTGTGCTGTACTGTTCCACGCTTTTTCTTCCTGACTCTCTTGGGTCACCCTTGTTCCATTACCTTATCATCCTTATTCTTATCCTTACTGCTGGCCTTGATCTTGAACTCTGATCACATGGTCTTTGATTGACTCCCATGTGTCAGATGTAGACTTGCCTGACATCAGTTGCTGCTAGTCAACACCCGTTAGCTCCTGTCTTATCTTTTGTAATTTGTCCCCTCTCAATTTAGCAACTTACCGCAAGTTCAAATTTTGTCCCTGCTCATAATGTGTTGTGCCAAAATATTCACCCATTATTCGGTTACTTGGCCTGGCTCATTCCCCAAAGCTAGGTCCAGTAACTAGGTAAATCCTCTTATTAGATGCTAGATAGATAGATAGATAGATAGATATAGTTTATTAATCCCAAGGGAAACTTGGTTTCGTTACAGCCGCACCAACCAAGAATAGAGCGTAAATATAGCAATCCAAAAAACCCAACAATCAAACAACAAAATGCAAACTGTGCCAGATGGAAAATAAGTCCAGGACCAATCTATTGGCTCAGGGTGTCTGACCCTCCACGGGAGGAGCTGCATGTTCGATGGCCACAGGCAGGAACGACCTCCCGTTCCGCCAGTGTTGTATCACGGTGGAATGTGGCTGAAGTCCAACAGTAAAAAGTTCAGTATCCAGCCTGTAAACATGTTCCTCGATCGTAATATACTTCGGATTGCACCATCCGTTGTTAACCAGATCAGTAAGCATGAAACTCCTTTACGCTTACCGCTCTCGGTGCACTTCTGGTCAGCCGGAACGGTATTACCCACCGAAATCCTCTTCTCCAAAAGTCTCTGTTGTCTCTCCTATTGTTTCCAGAACCTCTCTTGTTTGCACAGAAGATATGGAGAGATTTCTAAGCCTTTTGTATTAAGGAAGTTCCAATAGTTACGTCCCCAATGATGACAGCCCTGTTTTTTCTTGGTACCTTTTCATAATCTGCCTACATATTTATTCCTCCACCTCCTGGTAGCTTTTTGGAGGCATATAGTACAATGCCATTAGCGTAATTGCACCTATCCAATTTCTGAACTCCATCCACATTACCTTTGTGGATGAGCTCTCCAGTATTCTCCCTCCGAGTACCTCTGTGACATTCTCAGGGTTTTCAGTTTCTTAAGATGTTCACCACTTGCTCTTCAGCATGAGATTCAAGTAAGTCAGTTAAATCATCTTCATTAATGTCAAGCTGTAGTTGATTACAAAGGCTACTCCTTTCTGAAAGTTTTTCACCTTTCAGAAAACCTTAGAAATCATGAATAAAATTAGGGCAATATTTCATTCATGCACCATTTGTACTTGTTTACTTTACCTCAGCTCGGGTGTCTGCAATTATCTTTACTGAATCATAGATGTTTTATGACTTCCAAAATTTGCTTTAAAATCTTGCTTTCTGCTGCTTCACTTGTGAAACAGATAAACAGCTTGGGAAAATGTTTGTGCAAGTATTGTGATTTAATTGTTACAATTACGCCTTGATCTTTTTGCTGGAAAATGGCTGTGGTGTTTAATGGCAAGTACACAATCTTGTCATTTGGATGAAAGTCATCTAAAAAGTAGGATATGGGGGTCAGTATTGAGAACCAATAAAATCTTGAATGGAAATCTCTTGGATGCATAGTATTTCTCCATTCAGGAATAAAATGGTTTATAAAATTTGTCTTCAGAAAAGGCCAATGTCACTATGCTATTCTGTTGGACTTCCAGATGACTGGAAAAGATGTCCTCTAAGTTCTTTTAAAAGTTTGAAGTTTCTTGAACTGATAAACAAGGCTTAAGTTTGCATTCTCTGGCAGTATTTCCACTAAGTAAAAGGGTCAGTTTCTCATTTGCTGCTTGATGTCCTGGATCACCATTTTCTTCCTTTTGTAAATGTATGTCCGGGAATATGTTCCCAATATAATACAGTCTTGTCCACATTGAACATATTTGACCCAATAATCCCTCTCCTTAATAATTTGAGCTAAAGCATCAAGTGCACTTTGCAGCGTGGTCAGCACTTGCTGTTGGATGCATCAAGCTTGATCCTTTAAAATGCACAAAAATATGTACTTTATATTTTATACCACTGTTTAGTTGAAAGATCGAAACCTAATTTTAATTTCCATTGTGATAGTTTCCCTTTTGTATGCACTACCATCAATTTCTTTTACTTTGGGTAGCACAGTACAGGTTTCCCCCGCCATCCGAAGGTAGAGCGTTCCTATGAAACAGTTCATAAGCCGGAATGCCGTAAAGCGAAGAAGCAATTACCATTTATTTATATGGGAAAATTTTGTGAGCGTTCGCAGACCCAAAAATAACCTACCAAGTTATGCCAAATAACACGTAAAACCTAAAATAACAGTAACATATAGTAAAAGCAGGAATGATATGATAAATACACAACCTGTATAAAGTAGAAATACTTTTCCACAATCATTGCTTGCACTGTTCTCCGTAGCGAAAATCTCACGCAAGCGCTGTTGGCAAAAACACTCTCTCCAGTAACCACTAAGCTATGAAGCTGCCGAATCATACCAGATAACACGTAAAAATACACAGGCTATATAAAGTAGAAATAATGTATGTACAGTGTAGTATCACTTGCGGGAATCGGGAAGACAGCTTGCTGAGTACATTGATGTTGTGTTAGACTGAGTTGTCGGAATTTGGGTGATGCAGTGGCCCCCACCCTCCGGGCTGCCGATCGATACCGATCCGCGAAGCATGCAGGAATGCAGCGGTAGCCGGGAGGCACACAGCACATCTTTAAGAAAAAAGCCAAAATAAACATGCTAATTAATTACGTGCCACCCGGCACTTAATGGTCGGCCCAGATCAGAGGTGATTGCCGATTGCATCGCCTCTGATCTGGGCCGACATTTATGTGTCGGGCAGCACCTAATTAATTAGCATGTTTATTTCGGCTTTTTTGTTAAAGATCTGTGTGCCTCCCGGCTACCACTGCATTCTCCGCGAATCGGTATCTGTCCGTGGTCTGGGGGTTGGGGTGATGGGACACTGGGGTGTCATGTTGTCGTCTGTTTCCATTAGGGCAGGCAGCTCATCTTCTCCTATGACTGCCTGCCTCAATGTTGAAGGTCGAGGTTCGTCGTCTGCTGTGGCTGATGTGGAAGGCTTGCTTGACTGCTGAGCCTCGTGCATTTTCCTGTCATACAGTTCTTTGTAAATACTCAAACCATCCTGCAAATATCCCTTAAACTGACATACCCTTTCAAAATTAAAGTCGTACTTTATCATTGCAGCGAAAATCTCACGCAGTTGCTTCACGTTCAGTTTGCTACTGCATTCTGTTTTGATTGTTATTCTTTCCTCCTCCAATTGCATCAGCTCTTCATCTATCAGTTCTTGGTTATGGGATGCCAAAACCTCTTCAACATCATCTTCGTCAGCTTCCGCAAGCCAAACTCACGTCCTTACTTCGTTTATCAAAACGCTTAATTATGTCTAGTTTTATGCTAAGTGTAACACCCTTGCTAGCTCTTTCAGGCTTTTCCGATACCTTAGAACTCATCTTGCTAACGGCTGCTCACAGGCACGTATTTAAGCGATGCCGGCAAGAATGCCGTTCCGAATCCGGGGAGAGCGGCTGCTCGGGGTGCGCGCTGATTTTTTTCCTAACAGTGAAAACACTATCTGTTGGTGAAAATGGAACTAATTTAGGTCTTTCATAACAGTGAGGTTTCGTAAAGCGAACGTTCGAAAAGCAGGGGACACCTGTAATGGCATTGTACTGTAATGATTATACAGCACAATTACCTGCTCTATGGAAACAATCCCAGATATTACCTGATCCACGGAGGTGTACGGTTTGTATTTCACTGCTTTGTTAAGATAACTGTAGTGGCAGGAGAGTTGAGTTGTCTTCTCATCAGAAGTAATAACATCTCACTGATGATCACAAGGGCATATCTCAAGGATACATGCTTAGTCCAGCTGCTCTACTCTCTATACAATCCTAACTGCGTGGCTTGGCACATCTCAAACGCCGTCTATAAATTCACCAGTGACACAGCTGTTGGCAATGAGGAGCCATAGATAGATTGGCTGATTGAGTGGTGTTGTAATGACAACCTTGCACTCAAACATGAGCAAGGCCAAGGAATTGATTGTGGATTTCAGGAGAGGAAATCAAAAAAATGCAAACTAGCCCTCAGTGAGGAGTCAGTGGTGGAAGGGGTGTGCACCTACTGTGGAGAGCATTCTAACTAGTTGGATCAGAATTCTGAAGACTGGTGCACAGGATCACAAGAGACTGCAGAGGGTTATGGACTCACATGGCTCCATCACAGACACAACCTTCCCCACCATGGAGGACATCTTCAAAAGTTGGTACCTAAGAAAGACAGCATCCATTATTAAGCACCCCCAGTATCCAAGATGTACCCTCTGCACATTACTACCATTGTGGAGGAGGCACGGAAGCCTGAAGATGTTCATCATTGTTTAAGGAACAGCTTCTCCGCTGTCCTCAGATTTCTGGTCCATGAACACCGCCACCCTATTTCTCACCCATCCTGTGATTTTTATTAAAAATTTGTCTTGCACCAGACTGTTGCAGCAAAACATCAAATATCATGAAATTGTCAGTGATTCTCATTTGTCTAGTGCATATGGGGAAACTGCTTTTTGTAGGAACAGATATGTTAACATTAATCAGAGTTTTGAATGTATGTGTGCTCATTTGTATTTATAGGATGTACTTAAGTCAAGCATTTGTAACCTGGTGATGATGTGCAGATGCAGAGATGCGCCAGAACTGCTTCTTAAAGTTAGAATTCAAGGACTCGGTAGCTAACCTCGATGAGTATGCCTCAGCTGTCACAGACCTTATTTGGAAATGCACGGAGGACTGTGTGTCTTGCAAGACGATCCGGGTATTCCCTAACCGGAAACCTTGGATGAATTATGAGGTCAAGTCCCTCTTAAAGGCTAGAGCTGCGGCTTTTAGGTCCGGGGATACCAGTTGCTACATGGAATCCAGGTGTGAACTCTGGAAAGCCACTAAGGGCGCCAGGAGGCAATATCAAGCCAAGTTGGAAGCCCAGGCTAACCAGAGGGATGCCAGTAGACTATGGCAGGGTCTAAATGAGATCACTGGGCGCAAAGAAAAGGCTGGGAATACCAATAACTGTGGCGTTTCTCTTCCTGACGAACTTAACGTATTCTACGCAAGATGCGAACGGAAGAGGAGCGTCCCGCTCCCTCCGGATGAACCGGACCTGGTGGCATCGAGATTCATCGTCACTGAGGAGGACATTAAAAGGGCCTTCCTGAAGATAAATCCAAGGAAGGCGAGGGGCCCAGATGGCGTCCCAGGACGGGTTCTCCGGGCCTGTGCAAGTGAGCTAGCTGGAGTATTTGCTGACATCTTCAACTGCTCCTTGCTTCAGTCTAAGATCCCCTCGTGTTTTAAGAAGGCAGTGATAATCCCAGTGCCGAAGAAGAGCAAGGTGGCATGCCTGAATGACTATCGACCTGTGGCTCTGACATCAGTTGCTATGAAGTGCTTCGAGACGGTGGTTATGGCACACATCAACCACAGCCTACCGGTCAACCGCAACGCTTTGCAATTCGCCTACCAGAGCAACAGGTCAACGTCAGATGCCATCTCTCTGGCCCTACATTCCTCTTTAGAACACCTGGAGAATAAAGAGGCATATGTAAGGCTCCTTTTCATTGACTACAGCTCTGCCTTTAATACCATCATTCCAAATAAACTGATTCCTAAGCTCCGGAACTTGGGCCTTAGCACTCAGATCTGCAGCTGGATCTCAACTTCCTCACAGACAGGACCCAGGCTGTAAAAATAGGAGACAAGCTCTTCTCTACAATCACTCTGAGCACTGGTGCCCCATAAGACTCAGCCCCCTGCTGTACTCACTGTACACCCATGATTGTGTAGCAAAGTTTCCATCAAACTCAATATATAAGTTTGCTGATGACACAATTGTAGGCTGTATCTCGGGTAATGATGAGTTTGAGTACGGAGAGGAAATTAAGAACCTGGTGGCATGGTGCGAAGACAGTAACCTATCCCTTAACGTCAGCAAGACGAAGGAATTGGTTGTTGACTTCAGAAGGAGTAGCGGATCGCGCGACCCAATTTACATCGGTGATGTGCAAGTGGAACAAGTCAAAATCTTTAAGTTCCTCGGGGTCAATATCGCAAATGACCTGACTTGGTCCAACCAAGCAGAGTCCACTGCCAAGAAGGCCCACCAGCGCCTTTACTTCCTGAGAAAACTAAAGAAATTTGGAGACAATTTCCCCTAAAACCCTCACTAATTTTTATAGATGCACCGTAGAAAGCATTCTTCTAGGGTGCATCACAACCTGGTATGGAAATTGTCCTGTCCAAGACTGAAAGAAGCTGCAGAAGATCGTGAACACGGCACAGCACATCACACAAACCACTTTTCTGTCTGTGGACTCACTTTACACCGCACGCTGTCGGAGCAGTGCTGCCAGGATAATCAAGGACACGACCCACCCAGCCAACAGACTTTTCGTCCCTCTTCCCTCCAGGAGAAGGCTCAGGAGCTTGAAGACTTGTACGGCCAGGTTTGGGAACAGCTTCTTTCCAACTGTGATAAGACTGCTGAACGGATCCTGACCCGGATCTTGGCCGTACCCTCCAAATATCTGGACCTGCCTCTCGGTTTTTTTGCACTACCTTACTTTCCAGTTTTCTATTTTCTATTTATAATTTATAATACAAATTTTTAATCTTTACTAATTTTTACTATTTTTAATATTTAGTATTTGTAATCCAGGGAGTGGGAAGTGCAGAATCAAATATCGCTGTGATTGTACGTTCTAGTACCAATTGTTTGGCGACAATAAAGTATAAAGTATTTCCAGTGCTCTTTTGAACATAGTTTTGCCCACTCTTTTGAGGAGGAGTAGAAATTCAGTGTGTTTGGAAGTGGAATTTGAAAACTGATTTGGATAACCATTTTTAAGTCAGATTGCTTCTTCAATTCAGGCAGTGCCTAGTGTATCTAGAGGTAGGTAACTTTATTTTTGGCAGCTTGGCAGATTTACTAGAACTAGGGGACATAGCCTCAAGATTTGGGGCGGTAGACTTAGGATGGAGATGAGGAGAAACTGCTTTTTCCAGTGGTGAATCTGTGGAATTGTCTGCCCAATGAAGCAGTGGATGTTACCTCAGTAAATGTATTTAAGATAAGGTTGGATAGATTTTTACAGTAGGGGAATTAAGGGTTATGGGGAAAAGGCAGGTAGGTAGAGATGAGTCCATGGCCAGATCAGCCATGATCTTATTGAATGGTGGAGCAGGCTTGACAGGCCAAATGGCCTACTCCTGTTTCTATTTCTTATGTACTGGGGAGCTTTTGCCCGAAAGTTCACAACATGTAGTTTGTTTCTGCATTATTGATTTATTGTGCAAGGGGCCAAAAGACCAACTACTTTTATTTTAGATGTAGATTTATTGCACAGAATATATTTTTGTTATATTCTTAAATTCTAATGTTTATTTGTTCTTAAGGGAAGCCGATATGAGCAGGACAGACTGCTGAGATACAGTTGTACTCTCTATGTTGGGAATCTGTCATTCTACACAACTGAAGAACAGATCTATGAGCTCTTCTCAAAAAGTGGAGATGTTAAAAGAATCATCATGGGCCTGGATAAAATCAAGAAAACTTCATGCGGATTCTGTTTTGTGGAGTATCTTTTTGTGTGTCTAGTTTTTTATGTTCTCTGAACCCACTGCTTTATAAGGTACATCATTTTATATAGCTGAACATGCACAAGGGTGTTGGTTCAAGTGGTTTTGGGTTAAGGACAGGAAAAGGCCATATAGCACTGCAAGTTGTTTCTGTCCTTTATGATAATTGTAAATCAGGAAACTAACTATCAATCACCTTGCCTCTATATCCGTAAATATCAGAGGCTGGCAAAAATAATTTAGAATTTTTAGTTGAGCTAATAATGACTATTAAACAGGGCAAGAGTTTACAAACATAGAATGAAGATGGTGTCACACTGTGAGGACATATGTTTTGATGAAGTGCCTGGAAAGCACAAAAGTAAACCTTGCGAGTCTGGGGTGTGAGGGCAGCTGGATTGTTCTCTGTTCTTGCATAGAGTTTACAGGCCAAATGTTGTCTTCTAAGCTGTAGCCATGAGAATCTTTGCATGTGGGAGATTTAGAGGAGAACAAAGACTTGTGTGTTCCTTTTTTGTAGGAGGGACTAGAACCAAGAATTTTAAGTTGCATGAGTGTCCATATTATCCCACACCAAGTATATTGCATGTTGAAACTCTAATCTGTGGTCTGGCATGTTTTGATTTTGTAGTTTAGAGCTATACTAAAAAATTTTAAGTAAGATCTGTACTAACCTATAGCAACCTTGGTGATCTCAGCAGATAGCATTTCTGACTTTAGGAAATTTAAGATTAAGGGTTCAAAACCCTTGTGTGACTCAAGTGTCTACACTGAAAGAGCAGTTTGATGGGGTGGGGTCAATTTCTAAGGTTTGGCACAGTTCAGATTCCAAGGGTGCTTGACTATTAAAGTTTCAACATACAGGCTTTTCATACATTGTCATATAAGAAAGTTAAAAGAAAAATTATATTTCTCTAACTTATACGCAAGTTCTTGTTTAAACATTTTTTTCCTTAATGAATGAATTGGATATTACACACGTGCTGATGCTGAACATTGTATGAGGTTTATTAACGGAACACGTTTGGATGATCGCATTATCAGAACAGATTGGGATACCGGCTTCAGGGAAGGCAGGCAGTTTGGCCGAGGAAAATCTGGCGGTCAGGTATGTGGTATTTTGATATTTTGTGTTCTTGAGAAATGAAATTATATTCTTCAAGGATTCACGTGAAGCTTTTTAATGCTGAGAGAATTTGTATTTTCAAAGAATATAAATATACTAAAAAGCAAACAAAGGTTAAAAATTTCATGTAAACAAAAATAGTCATGGTATTGTCAAGTACTAAAGTTTATTTTTTTATTGTCCCTAGAACATGATTTTGCATTTATAAACAGTGACAGTAGACTGTATAAATTCCTGTAAAATTAATAACAGTAGAAACTTAGCACTGAAAATATTCGAGTCAGGCAGGAGACAGATCTGTTCTGCTTAGGTTTCTGGTTTGCTTTGTAGTTTGGTTCCTTTAGTACCCATTTAGTACCAATTCCCATTGACTTAAGTTGCTTTAAAAGTAAGCTTTGTGCTGTTATATCCTGTTTTGTTAGAATCATATAACAGTACATTATGGATACAAGCCCTTCGGCTGAACGCTCAACATTTTGTTCTGATGTCCTTTAATTTGTTTTTTTAAGACAGTGCAGAAAAGCACAATACAAATATTGCAAAATATACCTGTTTAAAACAAGTAGTATTTGCAAATATTTAAACTTGATTTGAGATTTGACAAGACGTTCAGTGTACTGGTTCATAATTGGCTGAGGAAAGTAAGGAAGAATTAACAAGTTATACCCCTGATAACCAAATAGTTGCATTGTTTTTATTTTCCATGCAGGTGCGTGACGAATACAGGACTGATTATGATGCCGGAAGAGGTGGTTTTGGAAAGCTGGTCCAGATGCAGCGGGTTCCAGAACCAAGACAGAAATTCTAGAGTTTACATTGTCTTTGCATGTACATTTTCAGTTAATGAAGCTGTTGCCTTGAGATAAGTGAGGTAGCATTCAGTGACTATTAGCTTTGTTTGCTTCAACTGCCATTATGTCAAAAAATGAAACCACTTTAGGTTTAAATCCTAAATTGTAATGTTTAAATCAATTTTAATAAAAAATTAAACTGTCCTTGTTTGTAACCTTCAAATTCTTTGAGATTGACAAAACTTGTTGCAAGTCCTGTGTGAACTTTTATTATAATGGTTAAGCAGTAGGAACTGCAAATTATAATTTTGAGCACTCAGAACATCCAAGATTTATAGCACAGTTTGGTTCAAAAGTTATGGATGATGTAGAAAACTGACACAGGTATAGCTGGACCTGGAGAACACCAAATTTGATGTTACAACCTTCCCATAATCTATGGTGTTAATTCTGTAGTCAAACTATAATTTCCCAGTATCAATTACTTTTCCTTGATTCTCCTGTTGTGCTGTATAAACTTCTAATCATTTCTAATATTTAGATGGCCACTTAAAACGTGTATAAATTGATATTAGTTCAGAGATGAGGTTAATTGAATTAAATCAAGCTGGTATAATCTGCTCTCAAGTGACAGGTGTTTTATGATTCAGAAATAATTCCTAAACCCATTGTGTTGAAAGATTTTGTATTTAAAAACTGAATCATAACTAATCTTAGTCAATTGAACAAAACAATTTCTATATAGAAAAGATCCCAAAGAGGGGAAGATTTTACTCTACAGAAATGGAAGTTTTTGTGAGAACCATCAGTAACAAAGAAAGGATTAAATACTCAAATACTTTATTGTTCAATTCCATAACAACATAGAACTAATTACAACCTTTTGTGAGTTTAAAAAAAAATTATCTACCTTACACTTTGTTATTGCACTAATGTTTATAAATGTAACATTTTTACCAACTGGTTGTATGATGCATTGCGCTGCTAAACTCTAAATACAAGGTCACCAATTCAACTGAGATGGCTTCAATGGAGATTCTAGGAATTCAGATTTAAGCATTTCTTTCTGGATTATGAAAATGCAAGTATCAAGTAAAAGCTGTTTATTTTCAGAATCTCGAACTATGTGCAAGTTTCTGAAATTATTAAGGTCGATTTCTAACTGTTGTGCTTGAGACCCAGACCATTCAACAATTTAGAAGGTTTTAATCATTTCTCACTCATGGATTTAATCTTAAATAATAGGAAGAATTGATTGTTTAAAGCATATGAATATGAAAACATTCTGAATTTAGTGCAGACAGTAAGGTTGAGCACAATTTTGAAAAGAAAATGAGTGAATTCAGTTTTATAAAATCTGAAATCTTGGTGCAATATCAATTGAGCAGAGTACAAAGACAGCAGCTGACACTACTGTTTTCAAAATGACCACTGTTTCTCTCTTACACTTCACTCAATTTCTATAATCTGAGTTAGGGTAAGAAAGTTCACATCAATAAGATGCCAGTTTTAGATTATATCTCAATTTGACCATATGAAAAATAAAATAACATTAAAGGATAAACAGAAGTAGGCAGAGGGCTATACAGTAACGGACAAAAAATCCGTAAACAAATCCCACTATGGCAGTTTTCGAATTAGAATTTTTTTTCAAATCAGTAAAATAAGGATAAAGTTTCTCTATCTTTAAAAATCAGTGTCCTTAGCTGGTCTGACCTGTGCACAACTGCAGTTCTAGTCACTGGCACATTGGTTAATAAGTGCCCTCTGTTTATCAAAGCAGCCAACCTCTTTTTAAGACAGCCAGTGGAGGATGCATGCTTACTTTTCTGGTAATGATCAAGTTCAAATAAACATTAAAACAGGGTATGGTTTACTAAATTCAGGTTTGCAATATCTAGATATCCACTTTGTGCTCCTTCACCTTTCAGAGTAAAACTTCCAAGTTAGCAGCAGTAAGTAAAATACTATAAAACAATATTAATCAGGAGGAGGAAGGATTTTCTATCATTACTGAACCAGGTAAACTTACATATCAACTTTGAGAATGGATTATTATATCACTCTAGCAAACCGTTCCATCATTTTACTATTGAAATTGAGAAACTTCAGATAGTAATCCATTGTACATGTATGTGAAACAAAACAGTTTAATGGTTTGGCTTAAATATTTTAACAGTTGCAGCTTAACACAATGACCTAATGGCCATTAAACATCCATGGAAACAGAAAATCCCCCTCATGGATAAGAAGGGCCTTCACTTATCAATACCTGGGTCAGTTTCTACACTAAGACTTCAGTTTTCTCCTTGCTAAGTTAATGTAAAATTTTCTACTTCCTTTACTTGAGGTTTCAGAAATATGGAGACAATAAGGAAGTCTAAATTTATAGTCTACTACATGCAATTTGTCAGCAACTGGGCAAACAAGCAAAGTTGTGCTTCTATCAAGTCTGAAGATGTCTGGGCCATGCACACACCTGGAAAGCAGGCAAACACTGCCACTGGTTCTTCAGTGCTTCAGCCCCCTCCCTGCTTTGTTTCTCTTCTCCTTAGAGATAATACAAAACAACATTTGGCCACATCTATCTGCTGGAATGCAGTTTCCTGTGAGGAGTTTCAGATTCATACAGTTTGCTTGCTCACTCCATAAGCTTGCACTCACACAGTTCCCTGTAGATCAATTTTCTTACTTCAGGCATATCTTTTTGAGAAAACTGAAAGGGTCGTCCTAGAGCCAGGCACTTGCAGTACTAGAATGACAATCAAAAAGTTTGGTATGAACAACTTTAACGAATTGTGCTTTGAAATACTGGCAGGATGTGGGAAAATAATCAAATCTACACAAGTTCAACATGAGTTACTCACGCAGCTCATTGTACAGTACTTTCAAGAAACACATGAAAATGTTATGTATTAATTTAATAATCAGTAATGATTTTGTGTGCATGAAGATACCAATAGAATGAATGAACTACTAACTTTTTATTTTGATGGCATCAGCTGAAGAAAGAATTTTGGGCAAGTTGCTGATGTAACCCAGGAGTAGATGGCATGGTTGACAGTTCACTATCTTTACATGCTTTGTAAAATACTAAATATTCTAGTTTCAGAACCTAGATCCAGCACACTATACTGAGGAAACACTATACAGACCTTATTTTTGATAATAAAAATAATTACACAGCATCAACTCATCTTGTTAAGTCCTTGTTTTCAGATTCTGATAGACTTTCAATTTTAGTATTTCAAATTCGATTTCTTATTTTGCCACACGTTTTGATTATAACATTTGCTGATTACAGCATTTATAGTGTGAGAAATGGAAACACCTCACTTCTCCAAAATCAATCAGGAGGTAGAATACTGCTGGCAGGACTCAGCTTCTCCTTCAGTGCTGGTTGAAACATTTTGTTAGCAGTGTACTCCAACTGCACAATTAAATCAGGGAAGATAGAAAGTCAACCTACCTGAAGCACAAATACACCACAGTCACTATCATTTTTCTGCTGAGGAATGCACTATGGAAGAAGAATACAGACAATAAGTTAAATAATTCAACAGTCCATTTTAAACTGTCTGAACCTTCCACCACTAATGGCAATTTTAATTGTTTCTATTTTTGTAATCGCAGATTGGTACTATGCCTATAGGGTTAAGATTAAGCCAACCCCAGCATCTGTTTCTTATAGTGCCCAGCAAAATTTAAAGCTAGCCTTCTTTTCTGCCCGAAATGAATTTTCTAAAATTAATTATAGAGATTCTTACCAAACAGATTTAGGATACATAATATAATAATATTTGGGTGCTGAGTGGACAGTGCTATTGGAGAATTGATCAATTACAGAAAACATTAGAGTGGTAGTGTACAGTTTGTTCATATGAATGAGGATATTCTATCTTTTCCATTGAAGGCTCCTATCAGGGGAGATCTGATAGAAGATTTTAAGATCATGAGTGGCACAGATAGACAGGGGGCATCTTTTTTTCCCAGGGTAGAAATGTCAAATCACAGAAGGCATACGTTGAAAGTGAAAAGGGGTAAGCTCAAGGGGGATGTAAGGGTTAAGTTTTTTACTCAGAGAGTGGTAGATGCCTGGAATGTGCTGCTTGGTATGGTGGTAGAGGCAAATACATGAAAGGCTATTAAGAGACGCTTAGATAGGCACATAAACGTGAGGAAGATGGAGGGATATGGACATCGTGTAGGAAGGAGGGATTAATTTTTGGGTGTTTTTGATTTAGCTGGAGGGTCTTTTTCTGTGCTGTACTATTCTATGAAAACTTCAGAAAGCCAATCTATACAACTTACAGTACTTCAAGCACTGCAAACAGCAGAACAGTAGTTTACTAAACTTACTGTAAAATATAAAGCATCCCACTTGCCCAGAAGGATGTGCAAATAATACCATAAACCTTAACCTGTATACAATTTCAATGTCTAAAACAGTAAGAGGTGGATATAATGCCTCATGGATAGGCCGGAAACTAGCTTTGCGAGGCTGCAAATCTGGAAAGGAAAATGTTTAAATGAGTATTATAGAGGTAACAGATGGTGCACCAAATGGAAAAAACTCAGTTATACAATTTGGTAGAATAGAAGAAAGAAGTGTCTTTTAAGAGGCTCCTGTATAGGTACATGGAGCTTAGAAAAATAGAGGGCCATGGGTAACCCCAGGTAATTTCTAACTAAGTATATCTTTGGCACAGCATTATGGGCCAAAGGGCCTGTATTGTGCTGTAGGTTTTCTATGTTTCTAATACAATTATAGAATGAGAAATGTAGGAACAGAGAGGGATTATGAGATGCAGAAATTAAGTTTGCAGGCACAAGAAGCAATTGGGAGGGCAAATGGTTGTCCATTATTGCAAGGGCTGGACTACAAAAGTAAGGAAGTTTTGCTGGAACAAAATGGGATACACTTGAACACAGCAGATCAGGCAGCACAGAGAGAGAAGAGAGCAAGAGAGAGAGATCAAAGACTTGTTAGTACAAGGAAGTCAGAAAACAGTTGTTTTAGAATGTAAGAAGGTGGAGACAACATAATGAATGTCTGAATAGCATGCAGAGTAGAGTTTTGAAGGCTACAGACTTAAGCCTTTGCAACACACATAAAATTTGCTGGTGAACACAGCAGGCATCTCTAGGAAGAGGTACAGTCTCAGGACTGACGAAGGGTCTCGGCCGGAAATGTCGACTGTACCTCTTCCTAGAGATGCTGCCTGACCCGCTACGTTCACCAGCAACTTTTACAGCATGTGTGTTGCTTGAAAGTCCAGCATCTGCAGATTTCCTCGTGTTTGCGAGACTAAGCCTTTGCAATTTTCTCCTTTACTTTCTTCAGCAACAAAGGATGCATGCCATCTAGAGGGAGTAATTTCTCTATTTTAAATGCAATAAGCCTTTCTAATAACTCTCCTATCAATTTTATCCTAGCCACTTTCACAGTTGATCTTCCTTTGCTAAGACAGCTGTAATACTTTTATGAAACTCAGAAGGATGTCAGTCTGGCTGGAACTTACTGTTGTGGCAAAAGCTTTCCACCCTTCCAGGAATGTGGGGCAATTTCGCTCACCAGCTTCTGTTTTTAAATATTTTAGAATGTTCTATGAATCGAAAGAAAGAGGCAAAGTGGTCACCATTTTGAAAATGCAGTTTCAAGTCACAGTGCAGGCAATGAGGAATTAAAAACAGATATCATCAATCTTAATGTCTGACTGGAAGAGGATGTTTGTGGTTGGGATAGGTGTCCCTTATCCTTTAGCATCTTTATTAAACTTGGACAAGAAGATGTTGAAACCCGAATAGCCCCAGCTATTCATTAAATTCCTGCGTATTAAACTGCTGATCTATTCTAGGCCTTCAAATAATTAATTCCAAGGGCAGGGTGGCTTCCAGTGAAATATATAAATACTGCAGAACAATTAAGACTTTGAGGCTGTGTTTGTGTTAAAGAAAGAAAATGTACTCCTGGCTGCCTCCTGAGATAATGGGAAAAGTAAAAAAGAACACACATATTTTTATAAAATCTGAATTCTTTAGAATTTGTCAAATTAGACTTTAAGTAACTGTTTACTGTTCTCATCTGAAAACATCTCCAATTCAATGAGTGTTTCCACCTAAGATTAATTCATGGAGATACTCAGTTCACAATCTAGCGCAATAGCCATGTAAGGTACAGTTAAGTTACTGGGCTGTCATTCAAAGTCCTGGACCATTGATCTAGAGAAACTTAGAATAAATGCTTGTCTCAGCAGAGGTTTTTGATTAGAGCTTTTCCTCTCCTAGATGAACTGCCAAACACAGCTGAGGATCCCCATCTGTCCAAAGCCACTGGTTTTAAGGCACCAGTAACCCATTTTTGCCACTTCCCCTGTCAGTTTATACAGTTCCATTGGTTTAGCAGCTAAGCCACATGTGAACACCAGTAGCAGGACCGGGTAGTCAGAAGCTATTTGAGACACAGGTCATTGGGTCTCATAATAATAGGTATTGGGAGCTTATCCTCACTATCCCCCTCCTCAGCCATGACAAACTTAAGGAACCTCTGGGAAATTATATGCAGTGTAAAGAGGGAAATCTGAACTGTATTAATTTATGACAGTGGGATTCTTATAATCTGCTTCATCAACTGGACTAGAAAAGGAAGAATAATAACTCACAGGGTTATGCATCATGGTTTCTCTAGCAACGTGAAATATTTGCATGAAAAGAAGATAGGATCTCATGGTTGAATGATTATCATACACTGATAGGTCATTCAGCTGGGGAAGTTAACCAGGATCCACACAAGAAATACAACCATACAGGAATAGGTTCATATTACCATTCACAGACCAAGTTACCAGCAAATATCACTTCCTTTAAAAAAAAGGTTTTAAAAATGTGATTAAAAGCTCTTCAGAAAAATTGTCTTACCTGAACACAGGAATTAAAATGGATGCCTTGAGAATCATAGAGACAAATTTTCCTATTTGGAAGGTCAACTGTTAATAGTGACCAATGAATTTCCAAATGTATAGGGATTAGTAATAGGGATTTACTGAATAAATCCACCTGGAAAAGAGTGGACAATAACTGGTTAAATCTTGTTAAGATGGCAGATAACTTTGCATACACAAATAAAGTAGAAACCAAATTTAGCAAACTAAAATTCTAGTAATCATTTATGACACAAAAAGTATGCCACTTAATCCATGATGTCCAAACAGCAAAATAAAAGATAACCATTTAGCTTAATTTTACTTCCCAGCTCCTGCTCTACTGGCTACTCACAGTAGGAAGAATGTGATTAAGTTAGAAAGGGTGCACACAAAAACTTCACAAGGACATTGCTGGGTTGTAGGGCTTGAGTTATATGAAGAAATTGGATAGGCTGGTCTGTTTTCCCTGAAGCAAAGGAGACTGAGCAGTGACATAATAGAGGTATATAAAATTAAGAGTACATAGGGTTACTCTCTGCCTTGCAGGTTACAATTCTTTACATCAAACAAATATTTTAAAAATGAAGAGTAATTTTGCCTCCACTTTTGCAGACTGCACGATACAGATCCATATTACAGCTGATGAAACATTTTTATTATTTCTTATTTAGAGAGCACAGAAACAGATACTTCAGACCTGGTCTTCATAACAAGGGGAATTGAGTATAAGAGCAAAGAGGTCCTTCTGCAGCTGTACAGGGCCTTGGTGAGACCACACCTGGAGTACTGTGTGCAGTTTTGGTCTCCAAATTTGAGGAAGGACATTCTTGCTATTGAGAGAGTGCAGCGTAGGTTCACAAGGTTAATTCCCGGGATGGCGGGACTGTCATATGTCAAAAGATTGGAGCGACTGGGCTTGTATACTCTGGAATTTAGAAGGCTGAGAGGGGACCTTATTGAAACATATAAGATTATTAAGGGATTGGACATGCAGCAGGCAGGAAGGATGTTCCCGCGGATGGGTGAGTCCAGAACCAGAGGCCACAGTTTAAGAATTAGGGGTAGGCCATTTAGAACGGAGTTCAGGAAAAACTTTTTCACCCAGAGAGTGGTGGATATATGGAATGCTTTGCCCCAGAAGGCTGTGGAGGCCAAGTCTCTGGATGCTTTCAAAAAAGAGATGGATAGAGCTCCTAAAGATAGTGGAATCAAAGGTTATGGGGATAAGGGAGGAACTGGATACTGATAGTGGATGACCAGCCATGATCACAGTGAATGGTGGTGCTGGCTCGAAGGGCCGAATGGCCTACTCCTGCACCTATTGTCTATTGACCAAACGAGCACATGGTGCCCAATTGCATGTGAACAATTAACCTACTAACCCATGGGCCACTGGAAATGGGAGGAAACTCATGAAGGAGAATAGACAAATTCCATAGAGAGTGGGGAACTGAACCCAGATCACTGGTGGAACATTACTGTGTCACCCTTGATTTTTACTGATTACTTTTAATCCTTCTAAATTTACTGTATGTTACATGTTATAATTTGGTTGCTTATTGAATGTTAAGAAACATTACAATATCTATGTCCATAAGATACAGGAGCAAAATTAGGTTATTTTGGCCCAACGAATCTGGTCCGCCATTTTATCATGGCTGATCCCATTTTCTTCTCCTCCCTGTATTCCTTCATTCTCCGATCCATCAAGAATCTGTCAACCTCTGCCTTAAATATACGTAAAGACTTGGTCTCCACAGCTGACTGTGGCAAAGAATTCCACAGATTCACCTCTCTCTGGCTAAAAAAAATTCCTCATTTCCATTCTAAAGGGATGCCCCTCTATTCTAAGGCTATGTCCACTGGTCTTATACTGTCCCACCATAGGAAACATCCTCTCCACATCCACTCAAGGCCTTTTACCATTTGATAGGTTTCAATGAGGCCACCCCTCATTCTTCTGCATTCTAGTGAATACAGGCCCAGAGCCATTAAACACTCTTCATTTGACAAGCCATTCAATCCTGGAATCATTTTCGGGAACCTCCTTTGAACCCTCTTCAGTTTCAGCACATCCTTCCTAAGCTAAGGGGCCCAAAACTGCTCACAATACACCAAGTGAGGCCTCAGCAGTGCTTTATAAAGTTTTAACAATACGTCCTTGCTTTTGTATTCTAGTCCTCTTGAAATGAGGATACCACACTCAACCCGCAAATTAACCTTTAGGGAATCCTGTACAAGGACTTCCAAGTCCCTTTGCATCTCAGTTTTTTGAATTTTCTCTTCATTTAGAAAATAGTCAACCCTTTCATTTATTTAACCAAAGTGCATGACCATACACTTCTCGATACCGTATTCCATCTGCCATTTCTTTGCCCATTCTCCTAACCGTCTAAATACTCTGCAGCCTCTACTTCCTCAAAACTACCTGTCCCTCCGTCTATCTTCATACTGCCTACAAACTTTGCAACAAAGCCATCAATTCCATCATCCAAATCATTGACATATAACATAAAAAGAATTGGTCCCAATACAGACCCTGTAGAACACCACTAGTCATCTGCAGCCAGCCAGAAAAGGCTACCTTTATTCCCACTCTTTGCCTCCTGCTTGTCAGCCACTGCTTTAACCATGCTAGAATCTTCCCTTAATACCATGCGCTCGTAGCTTGGTAAGCAGCCTCATGTGTGGCACCTTGTCAAAGCCTTTCTGACAATGCAAGTACGCATCATCAACTCATTCTTCCTTTGTCTATCCTGCTTGTTATTTCTTCAAAGAATTCCACAGATTTTCAGGTAAGGTTTTCCCTTGAGGAAACCATGCTGACTACGGCCTATTTCATCATGTGCTTTAAAGTACACTGAGACCTCATCCTTAATAATTGACTGCAACATCTTCCCAACCACTGAGGTCAGACTAACTGGCCTATAGTTTCCTTTTTTCTGCCTCTCTCCCTTCTTGAAGCGTGGAGTGACATTTGCAATTCTCCAGTCTTTCGGAACCATTCCAGAATTTAGTGATTGTTAAAAGATTAAGATTGATGCCTCCGCGATTTCTTCAGCCACCTCTTTCAGAACTCTGGGGTGTGCACCACTGGTCTATTATCAGAGTACGTACATGTCACCATGTACAACCCTGAGATTCTTTTTCCTGCGGGCGTACTTGGCAAATCTACAGAACAGTAACTGTAAACAGGATCAATGAACAACAAACTGTGCAAATGCAAATAGAAATAACTAGTAAGAATAAAATAACAAGATAAAGAGTCCTTAAAGTGAGACCATCGGTTGTGGGAACACCAGAAATTGAATGAGTGTAGCTGTCTTGTTTTGTTCAACAGCCTGATGGTTGAGAGGTTCTTGAAGTTGATGGTGTGAGTTCTGAGGCAATTGTACCTTCTACTTGATGGCAGTAGCGAGAAAAGAGCATGGCCTGGGTTGTGAGAATCTTTGATGATGGATGCTGCTTTTCTATGGCAACGTTTCATGTAGATATGCTCAATGGTTGGGAGGGTTTTACCATGATTTACTAGGCCGGATCCACTACCATTTGTAGGATTTTCCACTCAAAGGCATTGGTGTTCCCATACCAGGCTATAATGCAGCCAGTCAGCATGCTTTCCACCACACATCAATAGAAGTTTGCTAAGGTTTTTGATGACATGCCAAATCTCTGCAGACTCCTGAGGAAGTAGAGGCTCTGCTGTTTATTTCTTTACAATTATATTTATATTATAGGTCCAGGACAGGTCCTCTGAGATAGTGACATCCAGGAATTTAAAGTTACCGACCCTCTCCACCTCTGATCCTCTGATGAGTACTGGCTCATGAACCTCTGGTTTCCCTCTCCTGAAATCTACAATCAGTTCCTTGGTCTTATTGACATTGAGTAAGAGGTTGTTGTTATTACACCACTCAGCCAGATTTTCAATCTCACTCCTGTATGCTGATTCATCAGAACCTTTCATACAGCCCACAACAGTGGTGCCTTCAGCAAACTTGTATATAGTGTTGGAGCTGTACTTAGCCACACAGTCATAGATTTAAAGGTTGTGGGGTAGTAAGAGATCTTGAACACGGTAGTGTGAATGCTATGAAATTGCCCAATTAGGTCACACAACAAATGCATAAATCTATACTAATCTTACTTGTCAGTGGTCAGTTTTAATACAAGAGATTAGTTTGGGTGATATCTAATATCTAGGTGCCTGTGCAATGGCATTGGTGATACTGGCTGCACTTCATGCTTACTTAACCACCCTATCAAGCTGTGCAGCCACTTTCAGGGTATTATGAAAGTGGACCCCATAGATCCCTATGCTCATTAACACTGTTCAGGATCTTGCCCTTAACAGTGTACTCTCTCTTTGTATTTGACCTACCAAGGTGTAATATTTCACATTTGACTGGATTAAACTCTATCAGATATTTCTCCATCAATATCTGCAACTGATCTATATCCTTCAAAGTTGCTGGTGAACACAGCAGGCCAGGCAGCATCTCTAGGAAGAGGTACAGTTGACGTTTCAGGCCGAGACCCTTCGTCAGGACTAACTGAAGGAAGAGCTAGTAAGAGATTTGAAAGTGGGAGGGGGAGGGGGAGATCCAAAATGATAGGAGAAGACACGAGGGGGAGGGATGGAGCCAAGAGCTGGACAGGTGATTAGCAAAATGAATATGAGAGGATCATGGGACAGGAGGCCCAGGGAGAAGGAAAAGGGGGAGGGGGTAAAAAAAACCCAGAGGATGGGCAAGGGGTATAGTCAGAGGGACAGAGGGAGAAAAAGGAGAGAGAGAGAAAGAATGTGTGTATATATAAATAAATAACAGATGGGGTACGAGGGGGAGGCGGGGCATTAGCGGAAGTTAGAGAAGTCAATGTTCATGCCATCAGGTTGGAGGCTACCCAGACGGAATATAAGGTGTTGTTCCTCCAGCCTGAGTGTGGCTTCATCTTTACAGTAGAGGAGGCCGTGGATAGACACATCAGAATGGGAATGGGATGTGGAATTACACACATTCTTTCTTTCTCTCTCCTTTTTCTCCCTCTGTCCCTCTGACTATACCCCTTGCCCATCCTCTGGGTTTTTCCCCCTCCCCCTTTTCCTTCTCCCTGGGCCTCCTGTCCCATGATCCTCTCATATCCCTTTTGCCAATCACCCGTCCAGCTCTTGGCTCCATCCCTCCCCCTCGTGTCTTCCCCTATCATTTTGGATCTCCCCCTCCCCCTCCCACTTTCAAATCTCTTACTAGCTCTTCCTTCAGTTAGTCCTGACGAAGGGTCTCGGCCCGAAACGTCGACTGTACCTCTTCCTAGAGATGCTGCCTGGCCTGCTGCGTTCACCAGCAACTTTGATGTGTGTTGCTTGAATTTCCAGCATCTGCAGAGTTCTTCGTGTTTGTGATCTATATCCTGTTGTATTCTTTGCCAGTTTTTTATACTATCCACAACACCGTCAATCTTTGCATAATCTGTAAATTTACTAATCTATCCATCTACATTTTCATACAGGTCATTTATATACATGACAAACAACAGAGGTCTAAGTACAGACCCTGTCGAATGCCACTAATCACAGACCACCAGCTAGGAAAAGTCTCTTCAACCACTATCCTCTGTCTTCTATGAGCAAGCCAGTTCTGAATCCCAATGGACAAGTTACCATGGATCCCATGCATCTTAATCTTCTGGATGAGCTCTGAGGGACCTCATCAAACACCTTACTAAACATAGAAACATAGAAAATAGGTGCAGGAGTAGGCCATTCGGCCCTTCGAGCCTGCACCGCCATTTATTATGATCATGGCTGATCATCCAACTCAGAACCCCGCCCCAGCCTTCCCTCCATACCCCCTGATCCCCGTAGCCACAAGGGCCATATCTAACTCCCTCTTAAATATAGCCAATGAACTGGCCTCAACTGTTTCCTGTGGCAGAGAATTCCACAGATTCACCACTCTCTGTGTGAAGAAGTTTTTCCTCATCTCGGTCCTAAAAGGCTTCCCCCTTATCCTCAAACTGTGATTCCTCATTCTGGACTTCCCCAACATCGGGAACAACCTTCCTGCATCTAGCCTGTCCAATCCCTTTAGGATTTTATACGTTTCAATCAGATCCCCCCCTCAATCTTCTAAATTCCAACGAGTACAAGCCCAGTTCATCCAGTCTTTCTTCATATGAAAGTCCTGCCATCCCAGGAATCAATCTGGTGAACCTTCTTTGTACTCCCTCTATGGCAAGGATGTCTTTCCTCAGATTAGGGGACCAAAACTGCACACAATACTCCAGGTGTGGTCTCACCAAGGCCTTGTACAACTGCAGTAGTACCTCCCTGCTCCTGTACTCGAATCCTCTCGCTATAAATGCCAGCATACCATTCACCTTTTTCATCGCCTGCTGTACTTGCATGCCCACTTTCAATGACTGGTGTATAATGACACCCAGGTCTCGTTGCACCTCCCCTTTTCCTAATCGGCCACCATTCAGGTAATAATCTGTTTTCCTATTTTTGCCACCAAAGTGAATAACTTCACATTTATCCACATTAAATTGCATCTGCCATGAATTTGCACACTCACCCAACCTATCCAAGTCACCCTGCATCCTCTTAGCATCCTCCCCACAGCTAACACTGCCACCCAGCTTCGTGTCATCCGCAAACTTGGAGATGCTGCATTTAATTCCCTCATCCAAGTCATTAATATATATTGTAAACAACTGGGGTCCCAGCACTGAGCCTTGCGGTACCCCACTAGTCACCGCGTGCCATTCTGAAAAGCTCCCGTTTATTCCCACTCTTTGCTTCCTGTCTGCTAACCAATTCTCTATCCACATCAATACCTTACCCCCAATGCCGTGTGCTTTAAGTTTGCACACTAATCTCCTGTGTGGGACCTGTCAAAAGCCTTTTGAAAATCCAAATATACCACATCCACTGGCTCTCCCCTATCCACTCTACTAGTTACATCCTCAAAAAATTCTATGAGATTCGTCAGACATGATTTTCCTTTCACAAATCCATGCTGACTTTGTCCGATGATTTCACTGCTTTCCAAATGTGCTGTTATCACATCTTTGATAACTGACTCCAGCAGTTTCCCCACCACCGACGTTAGGCTAACCGGTCTATAATTCCCCGGTTTCTCTCTCCCTCCTTTTTTAAAAAGTGGGGTTACATTAGCCACCCTCCAATCCTCAGGAACTAGTCCAGAATCTAACGAGTTTTGAAAAATTATCACTAATGCATCCACTATTTCTTGGGCTACTTCCTTAAGCACTCTAGGATGCAGACCATCTGGCCCTGGGGATTTATCTGC
Organism: Mobula birostris; assembly: GCF_030028105.1. Lineage (NCBI taxonomy): Eukaryota > Metazoa > Chordata > Chondrichthyes > Myliobatiformes > Myliobatidae > Mobula > Mobula birostris. The sequence goes on from NC_092373.1 coordinate 33,508,452, forward strand.
CTTCAATCCCTTCAATTTACCTAACACCACTTCCCTACCAACATGTATTTCGCTCAGTTCCTCCATCTCATTGGACCCTCTGTCCCCTACTATTTCTGGAAGATTATTTATGTCCTCCTTAGTAAAGACAGAACCAAAGTAATTATTCAATTGGTCTGCCATGTCCTTGCTCCCCATAATCAATTCACCTGTTTCTGTCTGTAGGGGACCTACATTTGTCTTTACCAGTCTTTTCCTTTTGACATATCTATAAAAGCTTTTACAGTCAGTTTTTATGTTCCCTGCCAGTTTTCTCTCAATCTTTTTTCTCCTTCCTCCTCTGCTGAACTCTGAATTTCTCCCAGTCCTCAGGTGAGCCACTTTTTCTGGCTAATTTATATGCTTCTTCTTTGGAATTGATACTATCCCTAATTTCTCTTGTCAGCCACGGGTGCACTACCTTCCTTGATTTATTCTTTTGCCAAACTGGGATGAACAATTGTTGTAGTTCATCCATGCAACCTTTAAATGCTTGCCATTGCATATCCACCATCAATCCTTTAAGTGTCATTTGCCAGTCTATCTTAGCTAATTCACGTCTCATACCTTCAAAGTTACCCCTCTTTAAGTTCAGAACCTTTGTTTCTGAATTAACTATGTCACTCTCCATCTTAATGAAGAATTCCACCATATTATGGTCACTCTTACCCAAGGGGCCTCTCACGACAAGATTGCTAATTAACCCTTCCTCATTGCTCAAAACCCAGTCCAGAATAGCCTGCTCTCTAGTTGGTTCCTCGACATGTTGGTTCAAAAAACCATCCCGCATACATTCCAAGAAATCCTCTTCCTCAGCACCCTTACCAATTTGGTTCACCCAATCTACATGTAGATTGAAGTCACCCATTATAACTGCTGTTCCTTTATTGCACACATTTCTAATTTCCTGTTTAATACCATCTCCGACCTCACTACTACTGTTAGGTGGCCTGTACACAACTCCCACCAGCGTCTTCTGCCCCTTAGTGTTACGCAGCTCTACCCATATCGATTCCACATCTTCCCGGCTTATGACCTTCCTTTCTATTGCGTTAATCTCCTCTCTAACCAGCAACGCCACCGCACCTCCCCTTCCTTCATGTCTATCCCTCCTGAATATTGAATATCCCTGAACGTTGAGTTCCCATCCTTGGTCACCCTGGAGCCATGTCTCTGTGATCCCAACTATATCATAATCATTAATAACAATCTGCACTTTCAATTCATCCACCTTATTACGAATGCTCCTTGCATTGACACACAAAGCCTTCAGGCGCTCTTTTACAACTCTCTTAGCCCTTATACAATTATGTTGAAAAGTGGCCCTTTTTAATGCTAGCCCTGGATTTGTCGGCCTGCCACTTTTACTTTTCTCCTTAGTATTTTTTGCTTCTACCCTCACTTTACACCCCTCTGTCTCTCTGCACTGGTTCCCATCCCCCTGTTGTGAACTAACCTCCTCTCGCCTAGCCTCTTTAATTTGATCTCCACCCCCCAACCATTCTAGTTTAAAGTCACCTCAGTAGCCCTCGCTAATCTCCCTGCCAGGATATTGGTCCCCCTAGGATTCAAGTGTAACCTGTCCTTTTTGTACAGGTCACGCCTGCACCAAAAGAGGTCCCAAAGATCCAAAAACTTGAATCCCTGCCCCCTGCTCCAATCCCTCAGCCACGCATTTATCCTCCACCTCATCGCATTCCTACTCTCACTGTCGCGTGGCACAGGCAGTAATCCCGAGATTACTACCTTTGCGGTCCTTTTTCTCAACTCCCTACCTAGCTCCCTATATTCTCCTTTCAGGACCTCATCCCTTTTCCTACATATGTCATTGGTACCTATATGTACCACGACCTCTGGCTCCTCACCCTCCCACTTCAGGATATCTTGAACACGATCAGAAATATCCCGGACCCTGGCACCAGGGAGGCAAACTACCATCCGGGTCTCTGGACTGCGTCCACAGAATCACCTATCTGACCCCCTTACTATCGAGTCCCCTATCACAACTGCCCTCCCCTTCCTTGCCCTACCCTTCTGAGCTACAGGGCCAGACTCTGTGCCGGAGGCACAGCCACTGTCGCTTCCCCTGGGTAAGCTGTCCCCCCCAACAGTACTCAAACAGGAGTACCTATTGTTAAAATCCATGTTCCCACAGAAAACTATGCTGGCTCTCCCAAATTAGGCCATGGTTTTCCAAATGCTCATAAATCCTATCCCTAAATATTCTCTCCAGCAACTTCTCTACCAATGACATGAGACTCATTGGTCTATAGTTTCCAGGATTATCACTGGTTCCCCTCTTGAATAATGGAACAACATTAGCTATTCACCAGTCTTCCGGGACCTTGCCTGTGGATAGAGAGGACATGAAGATGTCCTTTAGCTCAGAGTACCCCAACATATCAATGTGCTCAAACTGATCTCCCTATCCTCCACACTCTTCTCCTTGGTAAATACTGATGTAAAGTACTCATTAAGGGCCTCAACCACAACCTCTGCATCTAAGCAAATGTTTCCTCCTTTATCCTTGAGTGGTCATACCCTCTCCCTAGTTATCCGCTTGCTCTTGATTTATGTATTGAATGTCTTGGGATGCTCTTTAATCCTACTTGTCAAGGACTTTTCATGGTCCCTTCGGGCATTCTTGATTCCCTTCTTGAGTTCTTTTCTGCCGTCCTAATCTTTATATACTTTTCCTTTTTCTTCTCGACTAAATTTATCAGCTCTGTCAACATCCAAGGTTCTCTTACTTTGCCCTCCTTGTTCTTCCTTCTGACTGGAACATATCTGTCCTATCCTCTGTGCGGTTGGTTGTTAAACATCCTCTACATGTCAGATGTGAACTTGCCCAAGAACAGCTGCTCCCGATTAACTCTCCCTAGCTCCTGTCAATGCTCCTTCTAATTTGTAAAGACTAGTGTGCGCAAAAATCCTGTGCTATGCAGTTTTTTTGCCCAATGACTACAATATGTGCACACTGAACAATTCCTTCACTAACAACCGTATAAATAAGCCAGTTCTAAGATCTGCAGACAAATCATCACAACCTCTACATTGTCAGCACTGTCCACATCAGAAACCGGAATAGGAAACATGATTGCATACGATCGTGAAATATACTTATCATGCCAACAAGGTAGAGGGTGAAAACCTTTAGTGCTCAGTTTAAGTTCCTCTGTGTGCCAGTAGCAAAAGATCTGTGTGTATGCACACATGTATACCTCAGAGGGAACACTGGCTTCTGCCTATCGCTCTCATTTGCCCTGCTCCAATTTAATATTCTTAACACAAGATCATACTTATCCTAATATATAGCTATCTTAAAACTTGTGATCTGGCTGGTGGCGTAGTGGCATCAGCGTTGGACTTCGGGATGAAAGATCCCGGGTTCGAATCCAGCCAGCTGGCTCCCCTGCACGCTTTCCATCCGTGCTGGGTTACGAGCTGGTGATCTCTTTGGAAACTCTTCCGGCAGAAGGCAATGGCAAACTACTGAACGCGATTCCCCACTACGTCAGAGAGACATGGAGGGAAATTGTCCGCTAACCGGAGAAACTCAGGCTGTGATGTACCTTTCCTTTCCTTAAAACTTGTAAGGAGTTGTGGTCTCTATTTCCCCACCTGTTTGTACAGGTGTGCGCTGCTTAACGTCCATTCGGACAATGTCCGGTCACATATACGTCCGTAGTCCCGATCGGAGAACGTGACGTAGCGGACGTAACCAATCTCATGTATCGCGCGTCTCGAGTGTAGCAGCGTTATCTCTCTGTTTAATTTTCTTTTGAAAATATTACCGTAAAGTGCATCATGGCTTCCAAACGCAGGTTATTCAACCTGAAACTCTTCCAGTGGAACATTATGAGGAAGTTGAGAACAATGATGTGGATGATCCTGATCATCTTTGATAAATTGTGTGTGATGTAGGCTAAGAAAGTGTTTACATAAAAGTTTAAAAAGTGAAAATAATTAAAAGGTTAAAATGAAATAAAAAATTATAGTGTGTGTATGTATGTATTATAGTGTACAGTATACAGTTTTAGTGTAAGTTCTTGGCTATTTAGTCAATACAGGTACACTACAGTACTCCATGTAGATTTTCTAAATATATAATATGGTGTTCGCACAACGTCCAAATCACATAACATCCGATTTCACAGAACGTATTGTGGACGTTAAGCGACGCATACTTGTATTAGGGAAGTTGAAGTTCCCCATGACAACCCAACAGTTTTACATCTTTCCTTATTGAAATGAACTTAGTGGACATGCGTCCCATTATGTCCCCTTTAAGAGCAGCTGTGCTATTGTCCTTAATTAGAAGTGCAACTCCCCCACCTTTTTACCTGCTCTCTACCTTTTCTAAAACATCGAAACTCAGGGACATTATGCACCTATTCCTCTCCCTCTCTCAGCCAAGTCTCTGTAATGGCCACATCATCATAGTTCCATGTAGTGATCCATGCTTTAAGTTCATCACCTTTACCCATTAGCATTAAAATATCCATCCCTTTTATCTATTATTTTCCAACTGCTTGTTTTTACTGGCTTTGATATCTATCCCTCTTTCACCTCCATCCCTCCACTTTCTGACCTGGTTGCATTGGCTCCCCTCCCCCTTTGCCATACTAGTTTAAGCTCTTCTGAGTAGCACTCGCAAACCTCCTGGCAAGGATACTGGTTTCCCTTCAGTTTAGATGTAAACCATCCCTTGTGTACAGGTCATCCCTGCCCCAGAAATGGTTCCAATGATCCAAGAACCTGAAACCCTGCCCCCTGCACCAGTTCCTCAGCCACTCATTCATCTGTACAATCATCCTATTACTACTTCTGCATTAAGATACTACTTCCCATTTGCATGACAGGTTTCACTGTTTGGAATTTAGCATTATGGATCCTCATTGAAGTATGCCTTTAAATGAAATTGAAATACAACCAGTATCAGCAATGCAGTTACACAGGCACTTTGATATTAGATCTGGTCCATACTGTACATGCTTGACTTTATTAGTCGACGCATTCAGTTTAAAAGACAGGAAGTAATTTGCAGCTTTATAAAAGTCCAGTTAGGCTGCATCTGGAGTACTGAATACAGTTCTGGTTACCTCATTATGGGAAGGATGTCGAGACTTTGGAGAGTGTGCAGAGGAGGTTTACCACAGCGTTTCCTGGATTAGAAGCCAAGTGTCATAATGAGAGGTTGAACAAACTTGGGTTCTTTTCTCTGAAGCGGCTGAGGCTGAGGGGAAACCTGATAGGTATTTATAAGATTATGAGAGGTATAGACAGACAATATCTTTTTCCAAGGGTTGAAATGTTTAATACCAGAGGGCATACACTTAAGGTGAGAGAGGTAATTTCAAAGGAGAGATGAGGGGCAAGTTTTTTTTTTACACGGAGTGGTGGGCGCCTGGAATACACAGCCTGGGATGGTGGTAGAGGCAGAAACATTAGAGGCCTTCAGGAGATATTTAGATAAGCACATGAATGTGAGGAAAATGGATGGATATGACATTGTGAACACAGAAGAGATTAGTTTAGTTAGCCAATTGATTACTAATTTAATTGGTTCAGTACAATATTATGGGCCAAAGGGCCTGTTCCTGTGCTGTACTGTTCTATGTACTATGTACAGTGGAAAAAGAGTCTGAAAATAAGTGACACACACAAAATGCTGGAGGAACTCAGCAGGCCAAGTAGAACTATGGAAAAGAGTAAAGAGTCAACAGTTCGGGCCAAAGGGTCTCAACCCGAAACGTCGACTATTTACTCTTTTCCATAGATGCTGCCTGGCCTGCTGAGTTCCTCCAGCATTTTGTGTGTCACTTGGATTTCCAGCATCTGCAGATTTTTTCTTGTTTCTGAGAATAAGTGCTTTGTTTGAACGTATATTAAAACATCGATAGCTGCTGATTACAACATCTAGCACTATATTCAACCACAGGATGCTGCCCAACCCTCTTCTTGGTGACGCACCTTTTTTGTCCACCTCTTAACTCCATTATATCCCTTAGTTTGAAGCTGTTTGTAAAAGAAACTATTGAAGAAGTGAACCTGAAAAAGACAAAGGTTAATGAGAAAACCTTCTTAGCTTATAATTACCATACCATGATCCAATTTTATAATCCCATCCTATCCACTTTCTTCTCTTTCCCATTCAAGACATCAATAAATGTGAACCACACTATAAACATCTATATTTGTAAACAATATAAGAGGCTACTTTGGTTCATGAGTGCATTCTAGTTCACAAAGTAATCCAATTTGCTTATTCAAAATCTCCTTCTTCACAACAGGTTCTACTGTACACCTACATGCTTCAAGACAATTTACAATGACCTTTCAACCTTTTACCTCACACTTCTTTGGGAACACCCAGAGAAACCCAGTGCTTATAGCCAGACCTTGCAAGCACCACACTGGAGGTCAGAATTACACCTTGGTCATTGGATCTGTGAAACAGCAGTTCAACTGGTTGTGCCACTGAAAATGTCCATTCTGCATGAGTACTAGTGCCTTGATTGCATTGCAACAGAGATCAACACTGCTCACTTAGTAAGTTCACATGTACAATGTTGGATAGTGATCAAGAGCAGCAAGGAACCCTAGTTAAACCTATCAGTTTCAAAATAATCAATAAAGGTAAATAACTCGCTGTGTTTAAAAACAGAAATAACTGGAATCCCTCATCAGGTTAAGTAGCATATGAAGAATGCAGAACAGGGTTAATATTTTCAGGTTGAAGACCCAAAGGGTCTCATTCTCCAGATGCTGTCCAAATTTTCTGGTTTTTTATTTCAAATTTCCAGTATATGCAGTTTTTTCATTTTGATTTCCACTTAACCCTTAAGAAGGCAATCTACTTCTAACGCATTACTGGCATCCTTTAAGGAGCATATGGAAATTCACTTAATCTCATAAATTTGAAATACATGAACAACCATGTTTAGTAAAGCATGAGATCACCTCAAAACTATAATAAAGCAATTTAAACTAAAAGTCACCCTTTTGTTGTCCTTATCTTACCTTATCTGGCACAGCATCCATGATCAATTCTCCATACATGTTTATTACCTGCGAGATAATAAATAACACTATGTTTTATTAAAGTTCAATAAGTTGCCTTTTATAAAATGTGACATGGATGTTGCTGGAAAAGCTGATGCTTATCATTCACCTGTAAATACTAATGAAATGAATGTTTCCAGAGGGTGGTAAGAGTCAACACTTCAAATAGTTCAGTGGGTGTAGAATCATATTTGAGACACGCAGGGTCAAAATGCTTGATTTCCTTCCCTGAAGATCATCAGTGAATCAGACGGACTTTTACAACAACACAGTAATTACACTGTTACCATCACTAACACCAGCTTTCACTCCAGATTTATTTAATGACTTGAATTTCAATTTCACAGCGGCTGTGGTACCTAAATTGTTTGACATCAAATAGCCAGAACAATCATTCAGTAATATAGCATGGAAATTGAGTTAGGATGTTGATTATGGCAACCTGGAAGAATGTAAACTTCCTTTAGTCTAAGATGCAGCTCTGATTTACTTAACCATCAATAAATCAAGTTCATAGTTTGTGAGATACATTTGCTGCTTATAGATCAATAACAGATAAAAATCACTTTCATATTCTTGTCTGACCTGATCGTTCAGCCAGTTTTCTCCATAAAGTGTGGCAAGGTCGTCCAAGGTCAAAACGTGCTTGTTGTAAACCACTTGAAAACTGGAGACAGGTTTATTCACTTGTGCTTTCTGGTACTTTCGGATTTCCATCTTGATGAAGACCTTCCTGCAGAAGGTGTAACAAAATTATATATTTTGAATGCACAGTACCGTCGATGCTAGAATCTTAAAACTAAACTAAGTTTTGGAAACATCCAGCAAGTCAGACAGAAAATCTGGAGAAATAATGAGATTGTTTTTGTAAGTGAATAACCTTTCATGAGAGCTATGATGGAACATACTGACCTGTAACATCCATAGATTCTGTCCAAACTCCTGATTATTTCCAGCCTGATTATTTTCAGGAAATTCCAACAATTTAGTATTTATTATGTACTACAGCCAGCATGTCAGTTTCCAAGACATTTTGATATCATCCTTAATAGTTATACTGTTTAGTAAAAGTCTTATACTAGACTTGCTTGAAGTTTACAAAAAAAAATTATGTGGTGTTGTTTCTGGTCAATTTTTTCCCGATCTCCTAAAGCATTGAGCTTCGTTTCATAGACTCAGCTCTCCAGTCAGGTAAAAATGGTCATTTGTGAGATGGAAATATAGACTTTGAAAGCTGTATCTATATCTATGGACTTCACTGCTCAGCTTCAGTCAGCTATTTTAAAACTGAAACAATGTGTGGGTGGAAAAAAGTTGAAGTATGGGAAGAATTGTGCATTAACTGTACTTGGTGTTGCAGTTATCTGCATAATGGCTATTAAGTAATTTTCATTATCTGTAAAGATGTAATAGAACACAAGTCTTAATCCTCATTTTGCTGTTTCAGAAATATGTTTTTGTTGGTTATTACAATAGTTGTGATCAGTTACTCTCACATACAAATCAGAATGCAAGATCTAACAGCTCTAACATATGGTCCAACAATGGTTTGGATAGTTTGCAGAAACCTGACAGGTAAAAGGAAGAGGCAAGGCCCAATAAATTGAAAAGAGGATTAGATGAAAGAAAACGAGACAATAAAAAGCATCATATAACATAAGCAACACATTCTGTGCATTTGTTCACTTTGAGGTAACTAGTGGCCAGGTACCAGGAACAACTTCTTTGTTGTGCCACTGAGTACAATGTGTACATTTAGGTACTAAACAGCATTCACATGAGTTTCATTACCTTCATTAGTCCTCTATCTGATGTATGTCCAGCCAAGCTGAGTCACACTGATATTGAACCACAGAACTTCTGACATAATTGCTAAGTGGATCTATTGGTTAAACAACTTGTTTTCTTTATGAATACTCTAAAAAAAAAAAATGCAATGGCCTGAAATTTTTTCAGAGCCGCTCAGACCTTACCTTGAGCAGATTATTGCAGGGAGAACTTGCTCAACAAGAACTGACTGACAGGACCCCCTGATTGTAACTCTTATAGAAATGTTTTGACAGATAATAAAGCAACATCACCGAGCTTAACTGGCTATTAAAAATATGTATGTTTGCAAATTCTCTTACATTCACAAACTTCACTAAGTAAATATTCAAAAACTTAAAATAATGTACAACATAAAGAAATGGCAGACACAGTTTAATCCAGCCAAATATGAAGTGTTGCATTTTGTGAGATCAAATGCAAATGGACGGTACACCATTAGGGATAGGACCCTTGACTGCCAATGTACAGGGTGATCTTGGGTGCATAGATAGAGCAGACGGCCAATTTGATTTCCCCAGGGTTCAAATGTCTAAAACTGGAAGTGAAGTGGGTAAATTCAAAGATGATGTGTAAGGCAAGTTTGATTTTTTACATAGAGTGTTGGGTGCCTGGAATGAACTGCCAGAGGTAGTAGTGAAGGCAAATATAATCAAGGCATTTAAGAGGCTCTTAGATAATTACTTGAATATGGAGAGAATGGAAGAATATGGACAATGTGCACGCAGCAAGGATTAGTTTAGTTAGGCATTTAACCAACGTCACGTGCAAAAATGTGTTTAAATAGGAACCATGTTTAAATTTAAAAATTGAATAGATGAATGAATCCATCCAGTACAAAACAAAAACATAAATTACCTGAAACTTACTCTTGTTCTTTACAAAACTTCCTCTCCATTGTAATAGATAGATTCACTGAACACATCTAGTACAGGTTGCGCTGGCAATTTTCTCAGCGTAATTGCTGGAAAGGTTCACACTTTACTGTGGGACTACAGTCAATTGGACATGTGCATAAATTTCAGATGTGTATATTTGTTTACACATTTGCAGGATTGTTAACTGTTCTCACAGTTGCTGAGCTAAATGGAGGCAGCTCTACATGGAACTTATAGCTTTTCTGCATATATATCAGGCCATGGCGCATCTGAAGTATTCAAGGGAAGCACATAATCAATCTTTTCAGGGAGTCAACAGGAGATGATTGACATACCTATCACGGAAATCCTGATGAAAGATCTGTTCTAGCTTCATCAGAACATCTCTCTCGGTAAGTGGAATAAGGCTACCATATTTTCTCAAAAATTCATCCAGGAAAGCTAGAAAACAAAGAAAATTATGATGGGAATTTTGCATACCTAATATTATTCCTGATTATAAGTGATTGCTTGCTAAAATAGCCTGTTCAAGCTTTGCCAGTTGGGCTGAGTGCTTCCAGACAGTATTTATTCCTGTACAATGCAATATGTATTATCTCATCTAAACAGTAAAAGTACCAATAGTCTAATATAGCCAAGCCATTAAAATGTGATTAGATGTCTCCCAGAAGACAAACCTTCTGATAATAAGAATAAACATTTTCAAAATATACAACAGCGGCGGAGGAAGATTTCTGGGACATAAAAAAATTATGATTTACCATTTAAACAAACAGAAAACTTATATTACTTGTTCCTCATAGCAATATTCTGATTAATTCTGAACATATTTAAACATATTTCAGGAAGCAATCAAGGAAGGTTCACAGAACATTTTAGTTTCAAACTGCAAGGTTTCAATGATTTCATCATTAGAAATCTCATTGATCATAAAGGTCCACCCTTAACTAATACAAGTCCAGTCCACCTTGAATTGACTGTAGTCCCCTTGGCTAAGAAAGCAGTAAATAAAGTACAAGTGGAGTATGAAGGGAAGAAGTTAGAGGAAGGAATGTTGAAAATAAATTCAACACATTTCTCTTTTTTGATCACCATTCAACAAGTGTATGAGCGTGCTAGATCAAACTTATTTTTAGTATCTTGGTAATCAAACCCCCTCACTAACACTAATGAGCAAAGGTCATACATGAAGTTTGGCCATTTTAGCAATGGGAACGACCTCTTTGGTCAAGATAAGAGGAAAGTGGAGAAACAACCCGAAGTTCAAATATCAGATGATTATTCAGATTTTCATCTTCATTATTTATTGTCTTAGATGGATGAAGGGCAATACCTTTAGGAATTGCCTTTTCATAAAAATAACCAGTTTTCGGTGGAGAACTAAGGTTTTGCTCCACAATGTCTGCACACTTTGTGGACAGAATGCCCAGAGACCAGGCTACATGGGTCAACTTAAAGATTTCAAATATCCAAAATTGCTGTCAATTTAGAGTGGCCAAATAGCTGGCGACACAGTAGATTCCAAAACGTTTCACATTCCATGTCTTTGCACTTCACATTTTAACCATTCTCATGACATTTAAGAAACATCTGGATGTGCACTTGAATTTAAGGTGTGACAGGCAAGAGACCAAGCACCTGTCAATGCAATTAGTCTACATAGTGTTTGACAGTTGGCATAGATATTGGGACCAAGGGCATACTTCTATATGACTCTGTGACTCTATATATTGAACAGCAGCCACCGGCAGTACAAAAAAATCAAAAGAATTGCAGATACTGAAAATGTTGGGAATAAAGAGAAACAGTTATCATTTTGGGTCTGTACTGACTTGAAATGATAATGGATTTCATCTTTCCAGATGCTGCCTGACCAGCTGAGTGTTTCCAGCACTATACAATAATTTACACAGTTGGACAGGATAGATAATTTTATATGCCCCTTTTCTACATATTTAAAATGTTTTTGTTTAAACATTTTCTTCATAAAAAGGAAATCAAGAATAGTTCATATAAAACTAACAAAGAACATGAAAAGTTGGAGTCCACTCAACAAGGTTAAAGGACAGTTAATTCCCTTCAACCATTTTTTCTGGAACCAACTGGTAAATCCTTAATCACTGCAGTTTAGCAACACTATGACCACTTCAATCACTTTGCACTAAAATTGACATCTTTTTGTTCATTAAATTATTTTATGTTCATTATTGTAAAAATGTTGTATATTTTGTTTTTATTGTGCCTATTTTTTATATGATGCTATGTGCCTATGGTGCTGTTTCAAGTAAGCTTTTCATTGTAAATGTACATTGAAACAGTTGTGCATATGACAATAAGCTCGAATTCAACATAGTAATGTCTCCAATCCCACAGCTGTGAGAAATCAACTGGATTTAAAAGCAGAAGTATCATGACGACTTTGGTTGGTGAAGTATGACTCAGCAACACTTTTCTAAATACGACAAAATGTGAGGGAAGAACAGGGGCCTGTTTTCCTGTTGTTTTGTTGCTTGTTGTATCCCTCGCTGTTCAGCTGACCTTTGTTGGCTATGTTGGCACCAGAATGTGTGGCCAGACTCATGGGCTGCCCCCAATACGTCCTTGGTTGTTAACGCAAATGACACATTTCACTGGATGTATTGATATACACATGATAAATAAACTTTAATCTTGAATCCTTTTATAACTCCCGCTCACTTCCCAGGGGGTTCCTAAAACACTTTGCTAGACTAAGGATAATTCAGTTCTGCCACAAACTAATTTAATTCTGTCAACTCTATCTATTATTTGAACCAACTACAAAAAGTGGAAAAGGCTGGGTGGGCATGATGGAGGGTGCGGGTGGTTGTTAACTGGTCATAGAATCAAGCAGCATAGGAACAAACCCTACTATCAAGCACTCACTTAAACAAATCCCCATGGCTTTTAACTTTCTCTAACATTAGGACAATTAACATTTGAAAGCTTTGCTTAAGTTGCTCATTTAAAAGCAAGAGAGCAGCAACCTCCAATATACTGTATCTCTGTTACAAACAGAAAGTGGCTAAAGGTGCACCCGCTTACAATGATACACTTAAGTGATGCACTAGTAGTAGCAGGATTTGTTGGACTGTACCATGGGACAGATCTCTTAGTTCAGGTAAGAAACCCCAGGTGTTTGTGAGAAGAATTCTGAACACCCTGTCAGTCTTTCTGATTTTGGTACTTACGTCAATGTTGGGAGGGTCTACCAAGTTCATTGAGTTTCTATGTCGCTATTACGGTTCTGCAGCAGTACCTTGCTTAACCATTTCAGAGGGAATTTTAAGAGCTAATAATATTGCTAGGTTTTCAATCACATATTGCCAGGAGGTAGATCTCCTCCCATGAAGGACTTTGGTGAAGCAGATGAGCTTCTTGTGGCCATCATTGCTAGTTTACCCCCCTTAAATTTCAGGTACATTGCAATTTAAATTCCACGCATGCCAGGGGTAGATTTGACCTCTGCTCTCTAGATTGTGAATGTGGTACTTCAAAAATTTAATCACTGTGCCATCAACACTCCATCTCTAGATGGTACTCTGTACCATCTACAAAGTCTATTATCATTGCTCATGCAAGTCAGAGACATTAGCTTCCAAAACCAAATCTTCTATTGTCAAAAAAGCTAAAAGTTTCAGGTACACAGGATCAGCACAAATTATGTTCCCCTACAAGCTGTATACTATGCTGGCTTTGAAATCTATTACAGCTCCTTCATTTGTCACTGGGTCTAAACACTAGAACTCCCTTAACAATGCAAGAATAGCTTCACCAGGACTGCAGTGGTTCAAGGTGAAAACTCGCCACAACATTCTTTAGGACAATTAGAAATAGGCAGTGAGTGCTCACCTTGCCAAGCAACACCCATATTCCCCCCCCCAAAAAGTGGGGTAAGAACATTGCAGTTTTCAGAACAGCCCAACATTGATGATTGAACTCTACTCTGTAATTACAGAACAGGGTATAATGATAGGACAAAAAATAATTTTTCTTAAACCAGAAACTGTACCATGAATACAGGATATTAATTGTTCACTGGCAACAGAACAGGCCCGAGATTCATTCTCCTTCCCTTTCTCAGTTTGACCACGTGCTGGCTGCTCAGTCCTCACTAATGCATGGCCAGAATGTTCCTCTGAAGATCTATAGTAAATATGGTCCAGCAGCTGCGGCTGAAGCACTGGACATGGCTCATCACTTTGACAACATACAGACTTGCCAGTTTCAGTCACAGGAACACTGGTGTGATTGCATGAGAGTGGAGCAGAGTCCGTTACAGCATTGATGGCCTGCATCTCCCCGTCACAGACTGGGGCTGGAGTTAAAGATCTTCCCTGTGAGGCAGCAAATGAGTGGTGTGATCCATCAAGCTTTGGCCACCTATTGGGGACCATGAGTTGATTGACACAAGCACGAGGGCCTGACCGAGAACACGCTACTTCTGAGTTTTCATTGGTCATTTGATTAACTGAATGAGCAAAATGAGGCATTTGAGTTTGCAAAGCATCCATCCCTTCATCAAGGGCCATTTTTGAAACTTCACAGCAATTAGTCAGGCACGAATTCTTAACTTGCTTTACGTTTTCCGACGGACCACTACTCTGAACTGAAGAAAAGTTCATGTTCTGGTTGGATTCCTTGCCTTTGGCAGTTGACTTTGAAGAAATATCACATGCCATTTTATCCAAATGTTGGCCAGTCCTTTTACGATTTACATAGACACTACCTGAACACTGTGTCTGTCTTAGCTTCTCTTTTCTCAAAGTGGCAGCTCTTCTCCGCCTGTTTTTACAATTAAATATTCTACAATGAAAACTAAAGAGAGAGGAAGGTTTCCTACAGAGCAGGGAGATTTTGTGCCCTTTCAGCTGCCGTTTTGTCTTACGAGGTACATTAACGGAAACAAAATCTCTTCCCACTTGTAAGTCTATTTTTTTATATCCATTTGATAGCTTTTGGTTTGTAATATTGTCCAGAAGCCCACTATTTTTCCTTTGTGAGGACTTGGGGAAAGTAAGTGGATCAGTTTTGTTTTTTGATTCAGGTTTACCATATAAAACGGTTGATTTAAAGTCAGTGTCTGGAGCTACAGTACTGCTGTTCCAACCTTCACTCCCATTACCCTTCACTTCCTCATGGGATGCCAAAGATTCTGGTTTACGTGCCTTCTCGGCTGACACGTCATTGACTCCCAGCAACGACTTTTCTTTTAATGTCACACTTGTGCATTCAACGTGTTCTGGAGACCCACACTGCTGACAATCTGGAAGGTCCTTCCTGAGCACAGACTTGGCCCTTCTTTTCCTGATTGACAACCATAAGCGTTGCTTCTGCTGATAATAAAGCTGTCTTTGCAAGCACAACGAGCCTTCTAATCGGTTCCATTTGCTGTGATGGGACCTCAGTTGTTCTCTAAGATTTGCTTTGAAGTATCTTTTACAGCATTTGCTATTGCTGTGCTCCTTCATACTCTGATAGTTTGCCTGTGGAGACATTGTAAAAAAGGCTTTAATATAAATACAGCATCAATTTCTTCAATTTTAGGAAGGAAATGGTGATCATAAGCTTCTTTCCCCCAAGAGACAGATAATCAGCCCAAATGGAGTTGAAATCATCTCCCTTAATTGGTTTTGTGGATCCGACATATCTCACCATAACCCAAACATTAGTAATACGGTCCATAGACAATTCTGTGAACAAACACCATCAATATCAGACAAACATGATGGGTTTACTGATTGGTTTATGAAAGGCCTTTGGAGATCTTAGATTTTAGAAGTAAATTTAGTGAAATTTCACTAAATTTCTCATTTAGCTGCTTCTCTCCCTATTTCTACATTCCATTGATAATTCACAATGTTCTTTATCCCACTGAACAAGCAGAGGGAAAAATAGTACCCTGCTCTAATTGGGAAAATTTGACCAGTAGTTTAACAATGTGCCAAACTACCCACCAATTATTTAAAAAATCCCTTTGTGCAGCATGGGTGACAACTATTGCCACCTATAATTCCCCATGAGGGACACTGAACTACTTTTGTGAACCTTCTGCTGATAATATTGCTGGATAGAGAATCCCAGAATGAAGGAACAGCAACATTTTTCCATAGCAGAAAAGCATACATTTTGGAAGGAATCAGCACGTAACAGAATTCCTGTGCCCTTAGTAATAGCAATTATTGGTTTGCGAGGCACTGTCAGATAAGCAACTGAAGTGCATTTTCTGGCAGTGTGATCATGCTATATAGATAGAAGATGAAATTAATGTTTGAAATGGGGAATGGCTGCCAATTAAACTGTAATGTATAATCTAGAAGTCTGGGTAAAAAAAAATGCTCAGTGCAAATGAACGCTGTGAACTTAAGGCCTTTCATTATTTCTGAATTTCCCAAATACTTCATTGAAGTTCAGTCATTGGGAAAACAGCAGCCATTTGCATATACATATCCAGTAACTGTGGTAATCTGTTTTAGTAATGTTCACCCAAGGCCATGGAACCCAAAAGGGCTGATAGAGCCCTTTTTAGGAGACTTAGCTTAGAGAGTGTGTATGCGTGCATTTGTTTACGTGGTGGGGATCAGGGTTGGTCAGTGGTGGCGTACAGAACTCTTCACTTTCTAGTCAAACATTAGTAGGTACAAAGTGAAACTCGCTGCACTCAGCCTCAACCCAAGAACACAGCCCGACTTCCCCCTTCCCAAGTGTTATAGATAATTAACTCAGACTAGTAGTAGTACTGTACTGAAAGATCATGTCCATGAGGAACTCAACTGAAACTCTCCAGACTTATCACACATAGGTCCCATAATGGACAGAGGGGACATTTTCATTCTGCCAATTTTCACAAGGAACCCATGCCCCGGACGAGAGTAACAGTACATCAACTTCAATAAGGAGATGGGAACCTTGATTACACTAACATAATACTTAACCCAACTGCCCGCCTTTAAGTTTAAGATCAGCTCGAAAGATTTGAACATCATTCACTGCACATTAGGTGCCCCATGAACTAAGTTTAGGTGATTTCAGGGGGTCATTGGGTTAGAACCAAACGCAAGGTTATGGATCTATAATTACAGACAGACTAGGGTATGGATAGCATGTATAGGTCAGGGATAGGCAGCATTCTGCAAGAGACATTAGTGAATTGGAGGGGTTTTCACAAGAATCCAGCAATTTTATGGCCACCATTTTTTAAAAAATCAGAAATACTTAAATTTCCCAGCTGCAGTAAGGGTTGGAGGGAAGATTCCAACTTTTGTCTCTAAATCATTGGTGCAGGCTTCCAAACATCAGCAACACACACAACACGCTGGAGGAACTCAGCAGGTCGGGCAGCATCCGTGGAAACGAACAGTCAACAAACAGACCAATGAGACCCTTGGTCTCGGCCCGAAACATTGACTGCTCATTTCCATGGATGTTGCCCGACTGCTGAGTTCCTCCAGCGTGTTGCTTTGACCCCAGCATCTGCAGAGAATTTTGTGTTTACAAACATCAGCAATTTAGCTAATATACATGACCCTAAACATCAGGAACTCAGCCATCATATTACAGGACCCCTATAATTTCTATGAAAGAAAGGCACAAATTCTCCGTTGGAACAGCTGCATGTTTAAGACTAATTACACGAAGATCAATCACACCACTGAAAAGGTGGAAATTGTAAAATCAAGATGAGTGTGAATGGCTAATTTTCTGAAAACTTACTGTACTTAGTAAGTCAAAAGGCAAGGGAAACATCCATTCAGAAACATTAAAAGCCACAACTTAAGGGACGAAAAAAACCTCATTAGAAAAGAGCCAATGCATTTGACTATGAAAACTTTTACTTACGAAAATAATAAAAGGTCTTAGCAGCAAATTTCATTTCAAAATGTTCTATAATGCATTTGAGACAAGAAAGGACAAACCCAGCAAGCCAGCTACATCTTAAATTTTGGAAACAAATGTTATAGCTGTTTGGATGACAAAACAAGATCTCATTTACTGCTAAACACAAATCATTCTCAAATTCAACTAAAGTAGTAATTACATATCTATGATATGACATTACACATTTCATTCTATATGAAATGGAGATCCATATATACGATCCTTTGTTTACATTGCACCAAAGACAAATAAGTTATTCAAAATAACACACTGTAAAGATTATTTAGTCATAGTTACTGTATTTCTTTTATTTAAAAACTCAGTGAATCAGAATCAGGTTTAATATCACTGGCATACGTCATGAAATCTGTTGTTTTGCAGCAGGAGTACATTATTATTGAAGTCCTGATTTTTAAGAGCTGATTACAATTGTTAAAGATCACCAATGAAAAAAAAATTCTAATTTGAAACAAAGCTCACTATGGTTTTCCAGCAATCTCAGTATTGCAGCAGACACCGCTACCTGTGCCCAGACCCTGGGCAGTGCCAGTCCCATCGCACCTGATCGGCAGGAGGTACTTACTCCATTACTGAACCTGGATCCCTAGCAATGCTTCTTCTCGCCCCTCTACACCCAGATCCTCAAGCAGCACCTGCCACCTTCTGCAACACACACAAAATAATGGAGGAAGTCCAGTGGGGCAGCATCTATGGAGGGTAATAAATAGCCAACAATTCAGGCCAGAAGGGTCTCAGACAGAAAAGTTGACTGTTTATTCCTCCCAGATGCTCTCTGACTTCCTCCAGCATTTTGTGTACACTGCGCAGGATTCCCAGCATCTGCACAATCTCATGCTAATGATCTGCCACATTCTACACGGTCACCAAGCAATGACCAAAACCTCTATACCCAATCCTCAGGCAGTACCTGCCAGCCTGTGCCCAATCCTTAGTATGCCTGCTGTCACTGATTCCCCCCAACCTGCACTCAACCTCCTGGCAGTACCCCTGCCCCCAACCTGTACCCAACCCCTGGCAGTCCTCCTGCCCATAACCTGCACCCAAGCCCCAGGCAGTGCCCCTGCCCACAACTTGCATCCAATTCCCTGGCAGTGCCCCTGTCCGCAACCTGCACCCAAGCAGGCAGTGCCCCTGCCCGCAACCTGTACCTAATCCCCGGGCAGTGCTCCTGCCCATAACCTGTACCTAATCCCCAGGCAGTGCCTCTGCCCATAACCTGTACCTAATCCCCGGGCAGTGCTCCTGCCCATAACCTGTACCTAAGGCAGTGCCCCTGCCCGCAACCTGCACCCAAGCCACAGGCAGTGCCCCTACCCATAACCTCCAGGAAAGGCCATCTCCTCCTGTATCCGGCACCCTGGGCGGTGGATGAGGGGCTCCCTGTACAGGACAGCTACCATCTCCCTCACCCCTGGGCCCTCAATGCACCATCCACCCGCGGGCTAGCTCCCCAGCGCCATATAGCGGACGCGGAATCCCCACTCAAAGGCCAATGCAGTTTGATTTTCAAAGGCGGGGCTGAAGCCATTCCTCCGGGTGCTGCGGATACCTGAGCGCCGCCGCTACTCCTGCCACCACGGACGCCGATCCCGGGTGACCGCCATGTGTCGAGCCGCCTGCGCTCTCCAGCCCACCGCCCGGCGCGCGCACGCGCGCGCGCGCACGCACGTGTTCAGCATCGCCCCACCCCCAGGCTCGCGGCGCGCCATTCACTCGTCATCGGTCTGAGCAACAGCGCGCGAGGCGGCGCGAAGTGTTGGGTTGTTTCATGTGGAATATGGTCCCTTTGTGGTTTACTTAAGCCTTCGAGAAAAGATCAAGATGAGGGTTGATTGTATATCAGTGGTACAGATCGTTGAGCAAGGCAGATATTATAGTGTCTTGCATATCTATACAGATGTTTCAAAAGATCCAGTGACAGGTCATTCTGTTTTTGTTTATGTTCCAAAGTTTAAGGTAATTATTAAGAAAAGATTATCAGACGAAGCATCAGTATTAACGTTTGAGAAGAACATTGGAATGGATCTTATGTGCTTCTGTGCTCTAATTCGTTCTCGGTTTTGATATCCATTAATAAACAGGTACTTAAAATTATAGGTCAGACATTGGAGAACATCAGCAAGGTCTGGGCTTATGTATCCATTTCTTATGGGTCCCTGTCCATGTTGGGGTTGAAGGAAATTAGCTGGCAGACCTTCGAGCCAAGCAATCAATAAAAATTAAGGATGTAAATGTTGTGGTGCCTTTCCATAACGTGGAGGTGAAATCCATAATTTATAAAAGCATTTGATCACTGTGGCAGCAAAGTTAGAATGAGTAAAAGAAAGAACCCATTTATGTAAAATTCAGAGGATGGTGGGAGCTCAACTGGGAGATGGATATAACAGGTGGGAAGAAGTTATACTTTGGACAACTGGGTTAACTACTTCCTTGTTCAAAACTACTATGCATGATATGGGCATTTGTAGGGAGTGCACTTGTCAAGAAATGGTGAAACATATATTGTGTGAATGCAGATCCTATGAGGTTCGAAGGGAACATCTAATTGCTAAATTGAGATCTTAGGGACAGACACAGTTTAAAGTTGGTTAGATATCACTGCCGCCATAAAGTACAGAAGTGCATATTTGACTTTCTGAGAAGCATTAGACTTTTTTATATTATTTGAGTTGGGATTAAAGTGGGTGTACTTCCTGACTCTGCTCCACACCCCAGCTCAGTAGGTTCCCATAATACACCTTACATTGGTCTGCCAACCACCAGTGAACATTACTGGAAGAAACTGAGGGAGGAGCGGCAGGTCCGCATTTGGTGCACCGAGCAGCAGAGGGCAACCCCTGCAGGAACCCGTGGCGGCAGGAGTCCAGGGCGGGTGGGTGGGATAGTGATGTTAAGTCCTCAAGGCAGCCAGCAATGTTTTAGAGCCAAAGAATTGCACGGCACTTTCTTCTACAATCTCGTTGGCATGCCATATCCATGCTCATCTGTCCTGAAGAAGGGCCTCAGCCAGAAACATAAACCAATTATTTTTTACTTATTAATTGAGAATAGGCTTATCTGGTCCTTCGAGGCATCCCAGTAATCCCCCAATTTAATGTGAGCCTAATCGCGGGACAATTTACAATGGCCAATTAACCTGCCAACCAGTACGTCCTTGGACTGTGGGAAGAAACTGGAGCACCGGGAAGAAACCCATGTGGTCATGGGGAGAACGTACAAACTTCTTACAGGCAGCAGCGGGACACAGGTGTGAGGGGATCCAGGAGTGCCCCTATTAACTGTTTGAAGAGAGACAGAGAAAGACATTAATCATTGATGGTTTGTTTGGAAAGGAGAGAGAGAGACGAAGATTGACAGTTGGACTGACACGGGAGTTAACTTTGGAGTTTTACTTCGAAGATAAAAACTGAGCTGCTTGAAGGTTGCTATGGTGACCAACAGGATATTATTGATGTTACTTCCAAGGACTTGTTGCCTGTTCGCATTCCTTTACAGACAAAGGAAGGAGGGACTCTTTGAATGATAGGTGCTGCACAGCCTGGTGAGATAAATAGGAGGTCAGATGGTACAGACCTCAGACACATGATCTGGACACTGAATGAGCATTGTTGTGCCCGCAGAGAAAGTGGGTTTTGGAGGTTCGATCAGGCGGATTGATCCAATTGCTTGGCCAGTAAAAGTTCAAAGACAGGACTGGTGGAGAATTGTCCATGTGACCGACCTTGGCCTGGGTAGACAGCTCAACCACACCGAAGTATGGTCCCCTTTGTTGTTAAGTCACAGTTGGTAACTTGTGAAGGATTTCGGAGGACAACGAGGAAATCGATGATAGCAGCTCACCTGAAGACTCCTCACTCTCTCTCTCTCTCCATCGCTATTCAACTACATACCATGAACTGAACTGAACTGAACTTTCCTCAACATCGTAAGACTATCTTTTTACCCCTAGACTTAAAGAAGTTTGGTTTTTCATTCATATTTTTCCACACTTACTGATTTACTTACTTATATATGTAATTCTTGCTAACCTGTTTGATTTATCTTCACTTAGTTTACTGTATTGCATAGTTATTAATAAATATTATTAGTTATTAGCAATACTAGACTCCAAAGTGGTTTCTATTTCTGCTGGTTTCTTTATTCCCATCATGGGGTACGTGACACAGGCAAAAAAAAATCTGTAGAATTATAACTATATCAGAATCAATGAAAGACCACCCAACTAGGGCTGCCTGACCTGCTGAGTTCCTCCAGCAATTTGTGTGTGTTGCTCAACTGTACTAATCCCAGAACTTCCCAGTACTTGGTTCCTTATGCCTTTTGCAGTTCAAGTGCTGATCTGGATACGTAATGTACCTGCCTCCATCAACTAACTCAGGCACTGTGTTCCAGATTCCAGTCACAAATCTCCTTTAAAACTCCTGCCATTTATCCTAATCTTTTACGCACTTTTGCAACGGGGAAAGAGTATCCTACCATTTACCCTTTCTATTCTTCATAGTTCTGTATTCAGGCAACCTATGCTGTTTGGGTTAATGAAAGTTTTCCCCTTATAGAATTCACAAATCACCCCAAAACTGAGATAGGGTATATGCTCTCATGAAATTTATAGGTAATAAAGGAAAATAAATTGGCAGACCTGAAAGGGAGAAGATCCAGTGGGCAGTGTAGGGTGAAGCAGGGGCAGCAGGAGCAGAGATGGACAGAGTGAAGGGGCAGCTAATCCAGAAATGCACAACAGTAATGGATGTAAGGTGACTGGAAGCGAATGATAAGCCATCACACCAGGTGTGGTGAAGCACGAGGAGTCTGAGAAGACAGAGCTAAGCGAGAGTGAATTTTGAAGGTGCAGAGGTAGCAGGATGATCCGTTGGGGAAATGGCGAAGTAGTTAAGGATCCGGCAGGTGGTCCTAAAAGGGAGAAGGTTGTTTGAGGCTTGGGCGGACCTGAAAGGGAAACAGCAGGCAGACTTGAAAGAGAGAGACCAGGGTGAAGCTCAAGAAGACCTGAAAGGGTGTTGCCCTATTGGGTTCTGTAGGGTGAACCAGGAGCTATGGGCAAAGAGGGGTCATCTAAGCAAAGAATGCACAATAATAATTGTCATAGACCCCCGGAATGGGACAGAAGACAGTGAAAATATGCAGGTGTTGGAAACCATTTTTTAAAAATAATTTTTTAAATAAGATTTGTATATTTTAAGAAACTCATGTATTTTTCCAGAATATGTGGTGGTTCATCTTCAGGACTCTCACCACCTGGTTCAACAACAGTTTACTACTCCTCAGCCATCAGGCTCTTTAACAAAAGAAGATAGCTGCAGTCATTTAAGGGCTCTGTTGTTTGCCAATTCATACTCGTTATTTATTTATATCTGCATTTGCACAGTTTGTTTACAGTTAACAGTTCCTGATGTTTACAGTTACTGTTAGATAGATTTGCTAAGTATGCCGGCAGATAAAGAATTTCAGGGCTGTGTGTGGTGATGTGTATGTACTCTGATAATAAATTTTACTTTGAACTTTCACTTTGAGAATGAGGTCTAGCAGCTAAACTAACAGTTTATCAACTTAAACAACAGGAATTCTGCAGATGCTGGAAATTCAAGCAACACACATCAAAGTTTCTGGTGAACGCAGCAGGCCAGGCAGCATCTCTAGGAAGAGGTACAGTCGACGTTTCAGGCCGAGAAACCTGAAACATCCTGAAACGTCGACTGTACCTCTTCCTAGAGATGCTGCCTGGCCTGCTGCGTTCACCAGCAACTTTGATGTGAGTTTATCAACTTCAGGTGGACCTGAAAGGGGATCAATAGGCTGGAGTGTTGGCCAGGTGGACCATGTTGCGTGAAGCAGTCGCCATAATGGATAGAGCGAAGGGGAAATTAAGCAGGAAATGTGTAACAGTAACCGGCCACAAGATGAATCAGGGTAAAAAGGGCTTCTCCCCATTTTCCCTCCAACTCTTCTCCTCACAGGAAACAAATCCAATCTTTCCTGGTAGCTATCCAGGTAACATCCTTAACATTAAAAAAATTCAGCAATGGGTACAGGTACTTTGGCCCAGCAAGTCCATTTTGACCACAGTGCCCAACCAGCTAATCCCAATATAGCCCATATCCCTCCAGCTACTTACTTAAATGCTCAACCACTTCTTCTGGCATCTCTTTCCATTAACTCATCACGCTCTGTGTGAAAAAGTTTTTCCCCAGGTTCCTTTTAAATCTTTCCACTCTCACCATAATCCTATGCCCCCTAGTTCTGGACACATAGCCTCCTGTAATTTTAAACACTTCTATGAGGTCAATCCTCATTCTCCTGTGTTCCAAGGAATAAGACCTACTCTGCCCAATCTCTTCATATAACTCAGGCTCTCTAATCCTGGTAACAAGTATATGTGCTATGTGTGACTATATGTACTGTGTTTTGTACCTTGACCTTAGAGGAACGATGTTTTCATTAGTTGTATACATGTGTATGGTTCAATGATAATAAACTTGAACTTAAACTTTGTATGGGACCCCCGTTCATCTGCTGCTATTCATAAGGAGTTAGCATGTTCTCTCTGTCACTATGTGGCTTTCCTCTGGGTGCTTTGGTTTCCTTCCACATTCCAAAGCCGTACGGGTTAGTGGGTTAATTGCACACATGCAATTACTCTTAGCGTGCAGGGATGTGGTAAACTTTGGAGTGAGTTGATGGGAATGTGGGGAAAATGAAGTGGACTTTGTAGGATTTGAGTTGTATGATAGTTGGCATGCATTCAGTGGACTGAAGGGTGTATTTCTGTTCTGCACGTGTCTCTCACTCTGAAGATGATGAACTGAATGACCTTTATTCTGCCATAAATATCTGTACTTCTGATTCCGCAATACAGAAGTCACAATTCCTTAATTATGCCATCTTAAATAACTATAGGTCATTGCTCAGTTGAAAATCCCAACTCCCCTTAGTATTTCCTTTCCTAGCAGGAAGCGGTTTGTTAATTTAATAAATCTGGTGTTTTACTTACTATGGTGAGATTTTGTATTCAAGATCTAACTAACTATTTTTGAAGATTTCAGAATATGTTGTGAATACAGAGGAATCTCCCCACAGCCTGTACCCAGTGAGTTATTGAGTCTGAAAACTTCAACACAGAAATTTCTAATTTTTAGTTTAGTTACAAGATTGAAATCTACATTGCGATATGGAAATAAATTGTAATGCC
Source organism: Mobula birostris (assembly GCF_030028105.1). NCBI lineage: Eukaryota > Metazoa > Chordata > Chondrichthyes > Myliobatiformes > Myliobatidae > Mobula > Mobula birostris. The sequence goes on from NC_092373.1 coordinate 33,533,364, forward strand.
AAGAAAGGATCCTGATTCCCAGACTGTCTTAATCTTTTTTCAATAGTTATTTGCCACCATTATAATAAATAACTGTTAATATTGCTTTACACTTATCATTTTGAAAATCTGGATACTCCATTAGAACATTCCAAACGTGAGTCAAAGAGTTTTTTTTTGTCAGTATTCTTAGGTAAGTGCGTGGGCACGTGGCCAAGTGGTTAAGGCATTGGACTAGCGACCTGAAGGTCGTGAGTTTGAGCCCCAGCTGAGGCAACGTGTTGTGTCCTTGAGCAAGGCACTTAATTACACATGGCTCTGCGACGACATTGGTGCCAAGCAGTATGGGTCCTAATGCCCTTCCCTTGGACAACATTGGTGTCATGGAGAGGGGAGACTTGCAGCACGGGCAACTGCTGGTCTTCCATACAACCTTGCCCAGGCCTGAGAGTGAAGACTTTCCAGGCGCAGATCCATGGTCTCGCAAGACTAACGGATGCCTCTACTTAGGTAAGTGCATTGTAAACTTAGTCATTCACGTGTTTTAGTTCAGGTGTACTGAATAGTTGATGGAGTAAAACAGGTAAAAATGAGAAAATGATATGTGCAATATCCACGTTCTCCATTCGTGATGCTGCTACAACTTAGTCTTTCTGTTCTGAACCAAGAGGAACGTTCATTTGATTTTTATTATACCTGGGATACGATTTATGCTCCTTATGGCTTTGGTTTTATCTCTGAATCCGTCACTGTCACATAACCAACTTCTCATTGCACTAAAATTTCACATTGCTTTGGATCCTTTTGCACCTGGACTGTTGATTATGTATTTCTCTCTTTTGAGGCTGCCATTGGGGTTGTGGGGTGGGGAGCAGTGTCAACTGGAGGCTGACAGGATTGAACAGAGCACATGGCATGAGGGTGTGGTGAAAGTGGCCTTACTTGCATCAGTTATTTAAGGAAAGCACTTCTGAATTCAAAGTGACGGATGTCCTAACTGCATCCATAAGGAGGCGGTAATTTCCCACAGCTATTACCTGAACTCCAATCAGATGTTTTCCTGGTGATCTTTTCATTTTTTAAACTGCAGCAGACAACGTCAACAGGTTTTCCCAGTTCACTACTTCCTCATTAGAAAGACAAGCAGCTGACATTCTAGGGAAGACCCACTGTACAATTCTTCCCTTGTTCCCCAGTCGGATTTATTTCTGATGTGCATAAGGGACATCCTATCAAGTAGATTCTGGACAACTATTTATTTTAATCTATTTACGGATATATATCTTAATTTCCTTGAAAATTTTATTTAGAAAAGAATGATTTGATTTTGCATATTTCTGGCCAGCCTAATATTTTCTAATAGCTGGATAGAGTTACATGGCGCAAATCTGTAGTTACTTTCTTTGCTGTAGTTTTTAGTCCAACTATTTTGTCGCATAAAGGAATATATTTGTGCCATCTTATCCTCCTTTCTTGGCATTCCTCCTGAGTACTGTACATTTCATTTGTGGTCTTGCTATTCCCACACCTGCCGTCATCCACTTAATAGCACCTCATTTATTCTTCCTCTGGGAAGAGAACTACTGCAAGTGACATAAATTTCAGTCAGTTATTTATTAAAACATTTATTTGCAGAATGCTAAAATGCATGAAATGCATATTAAATGGAAAACAAATATCAGAAACTTGACCACTTTGAGGACCCAATGTCCTTTTCTGTACAATGCATATTACTTACAGACTCTGGAAAAATATATACAAAACAAACAAGGCCATATTTTTCCCCACAAAATATATAAATAATAGTTTGGAAGTAAATCATTTCTAATTAAAATGAAAACACAACGTATATGATCAAGATGTTAAATTTAAATTTTCTTTCTAAATGTACTTCTTTTACGTACTCTTATACATATAATTACAATATTTTGGAGATGGCTTACATAAAACACTACCTCTTTAATTTTTTTCTAACCTTTTGAAGTCTTAATCAAATATTATATCCTTGTATTTTGCTTCTTTCAAAATCAAATATAAGTTCCTTTACTTGACACAGGCTGTGTGCACAATCATCTTCTCTCATGTAAAGTCAGAAAGACATTCTTTACAACTGTGTGTTCTTATCTTGCTTTCCTACCACCCCCTGCACTCCCACTGTCTGAACTTGTTTTCTAGCAAAGCTCTCATTTGTATATGAATCTCTTTTAGATTTGGTGATTCCTTCACCCCCCAAGAACCTTGCTTCTCATAATGCTCTTTTGCAACGAATGCTGATTATTCATCAACCTTGTCCTTAATGACCTATGTTGATTTCAGTTACTCCAACACATGAGCTTATCCTTGGGTGTCTTTTTAGTCTCCTCTGGTGCTACACCCTAGAGATATGCCTGGGTGTAAAATTAAAACCCAAGCTGAACACAGCAAATCTGAATCCATCCTAAGCCGATGGGTCAGAAACAACACACTATAATCAATAGTGACCCAAACCTTGGAACATGGGATGTGCCCAACGAAGAATTTTGCTTCAGACTTGAATAATATTGAACCAGAGCTCCAGTGGCAACAAAATGATTCTTTTTGGTAACTTCAGTGCTAAAGCTGTATAGTACAAACTTCCGTAAACATAGGAATGGCTGGAAAGCCAACTCCAACTCTCACTAAGCTTCTGGAAAATCCATTTGAACACCTGAACATCAATTCCTGACATTCATGATACATTTTTTTTTGACCTTGGTCAAGATAGAACACTTTCCCTATCATGGGAGCCATCTCGTTGCTTGGGGATCCACCAATATTGAAATCCACAAAATACCCCAAACCTGGCACAAACTCAGTCTACTGATCAGCAGTCAATTCCTATCCTCCTGTATGTGTCAGAGAGACTCTAAGGAGAGACCCAGATTGCCCTGCCACCGGTACCTCCAGTCCCACATCTGCAGAGTGATGAAGTTACCACACCTTAGCCCAGTCTGGGTGAAGCTCCACTTCCCAAAGTTTGTTGTGTAGCCAGACTTTTATTGGTATCACCATGGATGGGGATATCTGACTAGCCTTAATGCTTAAAGAGTTCTTTTCTTCCACCCCATCCAATATATAATTTCAATGATGCTAATCTTTTTTTTGTGGAGAATGCCAATTGACAATCAAACACTTCTAGCAGCAACTGACAAGAAAGGTATTTTCTCAAACCCACATATAAGCACATATAGATAGTTCTGGTCATAAGTTACAGACACAAAAAGAACAGCTTTCATTGCTCCACTTTCTACCTCCTAGATACACTGCTTGCCCCATCTTCAGTGCTCCTTTCCATCTTGTCAGTGACATCAACATCTCCCATTCATTTCTGAAAACATTTGAATTTCCACTTGGTTTCAGAGAGGAACTTGAATGGTCTATTCAAAAATCAACAGCTGCTAACACTTGGTAAACTTGGTGATGGGAACCACAGTTTCAGTGCTGAAGCCTCCTCCTGATTGACTGGTCAAATGGTATTTCAGTCAATAACAATTGGAAGGTTACAGCACAAACATTAAGATGTTGAGGATCATAGCCAAGAATTGTGAGCTTTTGTAAAAAAAGTCCGGGCTCATTATCCATGGCTTTGCTTAACTACTGAATATCAATTCCATCACATAGTCCTTAGTGATACAAATTGACAAATTTCCTGATGAGTTGCTAAGTTATTCCTTATCATACAGCTGTGCGGGCCAAGTCATTGGGTATATTTAAAGCAGAGCTTGATAGGTTCTTGATTAGTCGGGGCATCAAAGGTTCTGGGGAGAAGGCAGGGGAATGAGGTTGAGAGGGATAATAAATCACCTTTGATGGAATGGCGCAGCAGACCTGATGGGCTCTTTGGCCTAACTCTGCTCCTATGTCTTATGGGCTATGGTCATTCTCTAAATGTTGTTGCAATGTTCTCACAAACTGAAAGGCCTGTAACAGTCAAGAAAGGAGCAAGGGCACACAAATGTAAATTAAAATCTAGTTTTAATTCCTTTCTGTGAAGCACTTCAGCTTTAAGTGAGAGAAAACGATGATCTCTTCTCCCCCCTCCCCCCAAACACTCCTGTAATCACCTTTCCCATATTACTGGCAAAAATATTTTGCCTTCTTCATAAGTTATAGCCATCAAAATCATAGGTAATTCTTTTCTGTTTGTACTTGACTGAGAATATGCCAAATAAGTTCTATCATAGATAATTAAGTATGTACAGATCATTGGGATTTTAGTTCCATTGTGGTACGGGGTTTTCTTTTGTGTAAGTTCTAACTAGTCAAGTGTAATGTTGAATTAATATCCTAGAACTTATATTAAATTTGGGAAAGAAACTGTAATTCGATCCCTACCCCACAAACTCAATTTGCTCAATTTGATTTAATGTGGGAGGGAGCGTCTGGGTCAACGTAAAAACTAGATTCCTTACAGATCTTAAAGTTAAAGTGGAAAAATTATTAAAACATTTCTGTTTTAAAGAACAGAATTCATTACTTCCTCTGTTATTTTTTTCATTATTTGTAAAAATACCACATATTTTTCTTCAACCACGGTCATCTTTCTTTGGCTTTGATGTTAATTATAACTGGAGTGGCTATTTCATAGTGTATGTTTTCATAACTCACAAATGCTTCACATAAGGTTGTAATTAGTTGCATTCTGCTTGAGCTGACTGAGATTCTTTTCAAATGTCAAAGGAAATATCTGGCATGTAACTTCCCTGTACTCAAAATATTATTAAATACTGAGGGATTGTCACAACTTTATTTTCTTCATCAATAGTAATCTCTGAGTCTTAGTGCTGAATACTTGTTCCTGGAAAATATATATTGTAGAATTAGTGGAAAATCACCAAATGAAAATTTTCAATAAACATCGTAGCTCATGAAATGGTGAAACGGAGAGCTCAGGATTGAGTGCTATGAACAAGAACAGCTTTGTTTGGAATCCAAATCCTCAGTTATTCCATTCTCTTTGAGTGTTTCTTGACACCAGATACGAATGCACCTGAAGTTTACGAAAAGAAAATTAGCACATATTTAGGGTGAGAGAAGATGCAGTTGGGAAAGTTAAATCAGTGTAGTAGTTATATTATTAATTGTGGGGCACAAGGGACTTTAATAGAATAGGGGGACCTAGGAATACAAGTGCATAGTTCATTGAAAGTGGTGTCACAAGTAGACAGGGCACACTGATCATCAGCCAGGGCATTGAGTAAAGTATTTGAACATTATGTTGCAATTGCATGAGCTGTTAGTGAGGATACACTTGGACTACTATGTATAGTTTGGTCACCCTGTCCTAGGAAAGATAGGGTTAAACTGGAAAGAGTTCCAAAAAGATTTGAGGATGTTGCCAGGACGTACATTTCCATGGGGGCGGGGGGCGGGGTGGTATAGGCAGATACATTCGGGGCATTTAAGAAACTTTTAGAGAGGCTCATGGACGAAAGAAAAATGGAGGGTTACAGGCAGTGCAGGAGGGGAAGGCTAGATTGATTTTGGAGTAGGTTAAAAGATCGTCACAACATCATGTGTTGAAGGGCCCGTACTGTTTTAGTTTCTATTCCTTAGAGCATAGGAGAACAGGAAATGACCTTATAGTGGTTCAGAAAATCATGAGGGGTGTAGGTAAGGAGATGGCAGCAGGATTTTTCCCCCAGGGAATCCAAAACTAGGGGGGATAGGTTTAAGGTGAGATGGGAAACATTTAAGAGGGACCTGAGAGGCAACTTTTTCACATAGAGGATGTTAAGTGTTTGAAATGAACTGCCAGAGGAAGTGGTTGAAGCACATATAATAGTATAATTTAAGAAATACTTGGATAGGGATATGCAGGGCCTTAGAGGGATATGGGGTGAGCACAGGAAATTGTGACTAGATAGGTGGACACCATGCTTGGTATGGTCTTGTTGGGCTGAACAGCATGCATCATAGTGTACTGCTTAATGACAACATATCAAAGTACTTTATTAAATTACGACAATAAGACAGAACACATATAAATTGCCCAAAATAAAATACATGACATTGTCAAATCTGTCACATCTTTATGATCGAACTAAAAATGTCTCTGTTATTGAAGTAGTATTCAATTTATGCACTATTATCAGACTGTGCTGAGAATAGAGTGCAACAGACAGTGTGTGTCTGTGACGCAAACAGTAACCTTGTCTCAACAATTGTTATTTTCAGCTTGATGTGCACAAATAATTTGATTCACAGCAATTAGACAAAATACAAGATATGACCAACCTTTATAAGGCTATGCTGTAAACTTGTGGTGTTTGAAAACTTTTAACAGTTGCTGGGCCTTTCCCTGTTGTAGTCAGGATTCGAACCTGAATCCAATATGTCGTTGAAGGCTGAAGACTGGGGATTGTTACAAACGGTTGATCCTGTAAACAACAGAAGAACTGCAATTTATAATCTAACCAAGTTCTCAAAAGCATTTTAATATGGAATGCTGGTAAACTGATTAAATTTCCAATGGTCCCCAAACACATTAAAGTAGCTTTGATACAAATCTCCAGCAGCAGAGGTCACTCTCAGAACACAAAGAAATAAAAGTGCAGATAGGAGTAAGGGAAATTAATTAATAAAATTAGTAAATCAGCTCTGACCCTCTATTGCCATTTACATTTGAGTGGCTTAATGATTCTGGACAGAATTTATAGTAGAATGAACCAAAAATACTGACCAAAGGCAAGAGTCATCAGGACAGTACCAGCATATATCAGTCAAATTATGCTGGTGCTCTTTGCAACTATAAAGGTGCATATCAGCTTTAAAAACCAGTAAGTATATGTAGATTAAGGCCTTTGATTTTACCCATAAAGAAAATGTTGAACATAACCTGAATTATCAAGGATTATGCTTTTGTTATAGTAGGAATACAATCTGTATATGTTGTAGTCAGAGAGGAATGATCGTTAAAGTTTCCAGGGATTGAAGTCTGTTATTGGATTTTGCAAAAACAATTAAAAATTAATCTTATTTTTAACATGGAGAGAATGTTTCCTATAGTGGGGGAGTCTAGGACCAGAGGGCACAGCCTCAAGCTACAAGGATGTCTCTGTAGAACAGAGGTGAGGAGGAATTTCTTTAGCCAGAGGGTAGTGAATCTATGGAATTCATTGCTACAAACAGCTATGGAGGCCAAATCATTAGGTATATTTAAAGTGGAATTTAAAAGGTTCTTGATTTGTAAGGGTGGCAAAAGTTACAGGGAGAAGGCAGGAGAATGGGATGGAGAGAGTTTAAATTAGCCCTGATGGAATGGTGGAGAGGAGTCAATGTGCCAAATGGCCTAATTCTGCTCATATTACTTAGGTCTTACTGTGTAGCTTATGTTGTTGTGTCTGTTCTCTTTCAAAGATCTGTCCATTAAAAGATGCAACATCTTTGCTTAAACTATTTCCTGTGGTACAGAATTTATGCTCTGTCGTCCTCATGCCTAAAATATTTTCCTAATTTCTCTCCCCCATCTCTTGCAGAGTTTTAAAAATGTTGACTACTCATACAAAGTACAAAGTAAATTTATTATCAAAATACACATACAACACTGTATACAACCCTGAGAGTCATTTTCTTGCAGACATACACAGTAAATCCAAGAAACATAATAGAATCAATGAAAGACCGCACCCAACAGGATGGACAACCAATGCGCAAAGAACGACAAACTGTGCAAATATGAAAGAGGAAAAAAAATAAACTAATAAGTATCAAGAACTTGAGAGGAAGAGTCCTTGGAAGTGAGTCCATAGGTTGAGAGGTGAGTGAAAATGAATGAATTTACAGAAGTCCTTCTGATTAAAAATCCTGATGGTTGAGTAGCAACTGTTCCTGAACCTGGTGGTGTGGGTCCTCACATTCCTGATTTCTTCTTCCTGATGGCAGCAGTGAAAACACAGCATGGCCTGTGTGGTGGGGATCCAGCAACAGTGCTTCATGTAGCTCAGCTTAATGGTGGCAATGGCTTTACCTATGATGGACTGGGCTGTATCCACTACTTCTAGGATTTTCCATCCAAGGGCATTGGTATTTCCATACCAGGCCATAATACAACCAGTCAATATATTCTCCACCAAACATCTATAGAAGTTTGTGATGTCCTGCTGAATCTTTGCAAACTTGAAAGGAAGTAGAGGTGTTGCCATGCTTTCTTTGTAATTGGACTTACTTGTTGGGCCCAGGATAGATCCTCTGAAATGATAACACAGAGGAACTGAAAGTTGCTGACCCTCTCCACCTCTGATCCCTTGATGTGGACTAGCTCATGGACCTCTGGTTTCCCCCTCCTGGTCAATAATCAGCTCTTTGGCCTTGGCGACATTGAGTAAGAGGTTGTTGTGGCACCATTCAGCCAGATTTTCAATCTCCCTCTTGTATGCTGATTTATTACCACCTTTGATTTGGCCAATGACAATGGTGTCATCTGAAAACATAAGATATGGCATTGGAGCTATGCTTAGCCTCATAGTCATAAGTATAAAGTGAGTAGAACAAGGGGCTAAGCACACAGCCCTGTGGTGCACCTGTGCTGATGGAGATTGTGGTGGAGATGATGTTACCAATCCAAACTGACTGGGTTTTAGAGCATCCAATTGCACAAGGAGGTATTAAGACCAAGGTCTTGGGGCTTATTGATTAGTTTTGAGGGGATGATATTGTTTAATGCTGAGCTGTAGTCAACAAAGAGCATGCTGATGCATACACCTTTGCTGTCCAGATGTTCCACGGTTGAGTGAAGAGCCAATGAAATGGCATCTGCTGTGGACCTGTTGTAGAAGAATAAAGGATTATTTGTCTGATAGCACCAGAGTTGGTAGTACTTTTCCATTATAACCCTTAAAGTTATGAAAATATGAAACTTCCGTATTCTTCTGGTGTTGCTAAAATTTTGCATGTTGTCAGCCATAAAATCAGTCCAGACTAGCCAGTTGAAGGGTCAGCAAAAGGGTTAATGAAGTTTCATTTTTCTATTTGAACTTGGTAACCTAAATGACCTTTGTAACCCAATGTCCTAACCTTAGACTTACAGCAAACAGTCTTTTGTAATCAGGATGTAACAGTACAGATAAAGGAAATGTAATATTCATATGACTTAGTTACTCTCTGTTCTATGATTAAAATGCCTTTGCTATGGATGTACCTATTTGGTTGTATGGGTTTTTTGTGTGGTTAAGACTAAAATTATGAACATCTTGTTTCTGTACTGTATAAAAGAAAGAGCTTTCCACTGCTTATTTGGAGTCCAGGACACCCTGATTGTGAGGCAGACTCCCTGTGATATATCTCGTGAATAAAGTGAGTTTGATCCTAGGCTGCATTTATTTGTCTGATCAAGATAGTTAGCTTCGCTTACACCTGTTGTGCTGGGAGGAAAACTGGAGCAGATCCAAGTCACTTCTCAGGCAGGGGTTGATATGTTTCATCACCAACCCCTCAAAGCACTTCATCACAGTGGATGTAAGTATTGCTGGAGGATAGTCATTGTAGCAGGTTACCTTGTTCTTATTAGGCACTGGTATAACTGAAGCCTGCTTGAAGGAGGTGGGTATCTTAGACAACTGAAATGAGAGGTTAAAGATATCAGTGAACAATCCAGTCAGTTGATCACCACAGGTCCTTAGTATTCAGCTAGGTACCCATCTGGGCCGGATGCTTTCTGTGGGTTCACCATCCTGAAGGATGCTCTTATGTCAGCCTTAGAGACTGAAATCACAGGGCCTTTGGGGGCTGTGGGAATTTGTGAAGGTTCTTCCATGTTTTGATGGTCAAAGCAAGCATAGAAGGCATTGAGCTCACCTGGATGCAAAGTCTTGTCACCTATGCTGTTTGGTTTTACTTTGTTAAAGGTAATAGCATTCAAGCCCAGTCATTGTCATCAAGCATCCCGCAGTGACTTTCCGAAGGTCGTACCTGGACTTGTTGTTGCCAGTCCTGAATGCTTCTGATCTGGCCCTCAGCAGATTGCTGATCTCATGGTTCGCCCAGGGCTTATGGTTGGGAAGGACTCTGAATGATTTTGTGGGGCATACTAGTCTATGGCTGCTTTAATAAAGTCTGTGACATCCATGGTGTATTCTTTCAGATCCTCTGATGAGTGCTTGAGCACAGCTCATCTGCCTTCTGCAACCACTTCTTTGTTGTTCTCATCTCTTTAGCCTGTGCCTGTGTTCAGGTACGAGAAGGAAAGTCAAGTGATCAGGTTTCCCAAAATGCAGTCTAGATGTAAAATGGTAGGCATTCCGAATTGTAGTATAGCAGTGGGCGACTGTGTTGGGACCCCTAGTGCTGCAGGTTATATGCTAATGATAATTGGGCAGAGATTTCTTCAAGTAAGCTTGACTGATGTCCCTGACTATGGCTTGAAATGCTTCAGGGTAAGCTGTTTCTCATTTGGTGATGGCAGCATTCAGTATCTTGAGTGCCTGGTTAACATCTGCCTTTGGTGGTAAATTGCTGTCAGGGTCAAGAAGAATTCATCACTGATTTGCTACGTACAGGAAGTAGTCTTTCCTTAATCACTACCAAAACTATAATCATTTTTAAAACAACTGGGAATTCTCCATGGAAAAAAAAATCAATCACTTTAAATCTTCCCGTCACATCCTGACTTTATCCTGATAAATCTGCTAGAAATATTATCTGTTGGTTTCAAATTTTAATAAATGAGATAAACATATCAAAAGAGCCACAAAAATATAATATAGGAAAGAAAGACCACGGTGGATATCACTGAAGTGAAGATGATTTATATTTATAAACTTTGCAAGCAGAAACTGAACCTAAATTTGCTATTAAATGTGTTCAGAGGATGAATTTATTGATGACATCTTATTCCCAGTTTCCAGTCAGACACCCAACTGTCTGTCTGACTGGGATCTGTCTGCGTCATAGTATTCAGGGCAGCTCCATGAAACACAGATGAACCTGCTGTTGAATCCAGCAAACTCAGAGTATTTAATCTGTTTATTCTTGGTTTTACAATCGCTCTTAAAAGAATGTCAGAAACCAATCAAAATTAAGCAGTATTCTCTAATTTTGACCTTAGACCCAAGAATTTTCCTTGACTAAATTTTAGGCTGGCAATTTTGAGTGTATGTTCTTCTAGACCCAATTGGTACCCGTTTTGGAAGTAAAATTACTTCTGGTTCCTTTAAATAAGATCACTATCAAGAGAGCACTTATATCTCTTTAAAGATGTTTAATATTTACCAGCATCTATAAAAAAAAAGCAAACTTTCACCATAGGAGAAATAGAAGTTGAAGGTTTTTCACCCTTTCCCATAATTCCCATGAGCACAGCATCATACTGCTAACTTACTGGAGACAGTATTTGATATTGGGAGATGGCCTTCTCTGGTGTGACAAATGGTCTGTTAGCAGTAGATATTTCTGACCAATTCATTTGGTACCCAGTGATTAGCTGATGATGTTGGCTTGGTGAAACCTGCCAGTGAATCTCTCCACTGACTGTGCCATTTTTGACAACAAAAGTAGCAGTTATTTTTTCAACTTTTAATGTAACCTTTCCAGAAGTTTTAATGGATGTCTGGCGAAGACCTGAAATCCAAAACAAATGAGTGTTAGCATCTTTCACTGACATGTTCATATCTTAACACACAAATATACATTCACATGTATTTTCTCTTATCCTGAGGTTCAATTCGGAGTTATTTAAATAATCTGCAATATAAACCAAAACTCTTGCTGCTATGCATTTAAGTGTTTCAATCTTCGTTCTTAAAAAATTGAAAGAAATTAGAAAAACAAAAAAAAATGAAGCTAATTAGAACCACACGTATTGTCTGCTGCAAGGAATAAACACCCTCTATAGAATCTACATTCAGACAAAACCATACTTTGTTCCCTTTTCTTGCATTTATTTATTTAGTGTATGTGAACTCATGCATCTAATTCCAACATCGCCGAATACTATCATCAATAGCATGCAAAAGATAATTTAGATAATGCCCATTAATCAGCATCACGAGACATTGGTTTGTCTTCTAGATTTGAAGCTTAAAGTTTGAAAATGGCTCAAAAGTATGTGGCTACCAAAAACGGTGATGTATTGTAAGCCATATGAATTATCAGAAAAAAACAGTGATCCATCTAGTAGAATAAATGAGAGAAATCTTAGATCACATTCATGTAGTTAATAGTGATGCCCTTCAATGTTGGACAGAGACACTGAATAAAACTCTGCTGCATTACTGATTGAAACATAAAATATTTATGAAGGACAGAACATGGATTTAACATGGATAGAATAATTTTCTGTGGTGAAGAGCAGCTGCTGTGCTGCACTGGTGTTTGTGATAATCTGCTTACCCTGAATGATTTATACTGCTTGACATCTTCTTGCCAGCCACCAACCCGAAACTTGGACAAATGGCTGCATCTATTTGAAACAGCAAGACTGCACAGATTTAAGTCTAAACTCAAGATCCTTTTTATAGATTGCATTCTTCCACTCTCTAACTTTGCTAGAGAGTAGCATTTGAGTAATATTGTAAATATATTGTTTGATTAAGCGTTCTTGTTTATTTAAATAATTCATTACAGGTTATATATAAACATAAGTGAATTGTATACATCATCACGTTACCATGTCATATGTGTGCAGCTCACTTTAGACTCACAATGAGTAGTGGAGGACTATTTAGAACTGAATCTATTGTTGATTGCAGAATACTTTAGTGGAATCAAAAGGAAGGGGAATCCATTTCAGTTTACAAGACAAGATTGAAGAGATTGTCCAAGCATAGTCAGTTTGGGATTAATGATGCATTGAGAGATTGTTTAGTTTGTGGAATCTTACAAGAAAGCACGCAAAAATGGCCCCAAGCTGAAGCACAATTTACATTTTAAAGAACAGTTGAAATTGCTGTATCAATGGAAACAGCAGACAAAAATGCATTTGAGTTGCAGTAAGCAATGAAAGTGAGTGTGAATAAAATTGCATTGTCTGAACAGAAACCAGATTGGCTGAACAAATTCTGTTACAATTGCAGCATTTCAAAGATACAGAACTGAAGCCTGCGGATAGCCAAGTAAGAACTTATATGAGAGAAAAGCTAATTCCTTTGGGAATGACATTCATAACAGTGAAATACTGCAAAAACAGGAGGGCCAGCATTTTGGGGGTGTGATTGCCTGAGACAATAACAACTTCTTTGGAAATCCATCTACCATTTGCATGCCACATCCCTGCAATAAAGCCAACTGAAAGTGAATTAAGAAAGGTATTGGTTCCTGGCCCTGTGACTCAGAAGGGTAGGGAAAGGAAGAAGGCAGCCGTAATAGGGGACTCTATAGTTAGGGGGTTAGACAGGAGATTTTGTGGATGCAGGAAAGAAACACGGATGGTAGTTTGCCTCCCAGGTGCCAGGGTCCAGGATGTTTCTGATTGTGTCCACGATATCCTGAAGTGGGAAGATGAACAGCCAGAGGTCGTGGTACATATTGGTAACAACAACGTAGATAGGAAAAGGGAGGAGGTCCTGAAAACATACTATAAGGAGTTAGGAAGAAAGTTGAGAAGCAGGACCTCAAAGGTAATAATCTCAGGATTACTGCCTCAGCCATGCAACAGTGAGTATAGGAATAGAGTGAGGTGGAGGATAAATGCATGGCTGAGGGATTGGGGCAGGGGACAGGGATTCATACTTCTTGATCATTGGGACCTCTTTTGTAACAGGGGTGACCTGTACAAAAAGGAAGGGTTGCACTTGAATCTGAGGGGGACTAATATCCTGGCAGGGAGGTTTGCTAAGACCTTTGGGGAGAGTTTAAACTAGAATTGCTGAGGGGTGGGAACTGAACTGAAGAGACGGAGGAAGGGGGCGGTTGGCTCATAAATAGTGAAAACTTGTAGAGACAGTGTGAGAGGGGGGATAGGCTCAGTGATGGTTCGAGATGTGTCTATTTTAATGCAAGGACTATTATGAACAAAGTGGATGAGCTTAGAATGTGGATCAGTAGTTGGTGCTATGATGTTGTGGCCATTACAAAGACTTGGATGGCTCATAGGCAGGAATGGTTACGTAGAGTGCCAGGCTTTAGATGTTTCAGAAAGGCAGGGAGGGAGGCAAAAGAGGTGGGAGTGTGGCACTGCTGATCAGAGATAGTGTCACAGCTGCAGAAAAGGAGGAAGTCATGGAGGGATTGTCTACTGAGTCTCTGTGGGTGGAAGTTAGAAACAGGAAGGGGTCAATAAATCTGCTGGGTGTTTTTCATAGACCTCCCAATAGTAACAGGGACATCGAGGAGCAGATAGAGAGATTCTGGAAAGGTGTAATAATAACAGGGTTGTCGTGGTGGGAGATTTTAATTTCCCAAATATTGATTGGTATTTCCCTAGAGCAAGAGGTTTAGATGGGGTGGAGTTTGTAAGGTGTGTTCAGGGAAGTTTCCTGACACAATATGTCCATAAGCCTTCAAGAGGAGAAACTGTACTTGATCTGGTATTGGGAAATGAACCTGGTCAGGTGTCAGGTCCCTCAGTGGGAGAGCATTTTGGAGATAGTGATCACAATTCTACCTCCTTTACCATAGGATTGGAGAGGGATAGGGACAGACAAGTTAAGAAAGCGTTTAATTGGAGTAAAGGGAAATATGAAGCTATCAGGCAGGAACCTGGAATTGTAAATTGGGAACATATGTTCTCTCAGGGAAATGTACAGCAGAAATGTGTCAAATATTCAGGGAATATTTGCGTGGTGTTCTGCATAGGTACATTCCAATGAGACAGGGAAAGGATGGTAGGATACAGGAACCGTGGTGTACAAAGGCTGTTGAAAATCTAGTCAAGAAGAAAAGAAAAGCTTACGAAAGGTTCAAAAAAACCTGGTAATGATAGAGATGTAGAAGATTATAAGGCTAGCAGGAAGGAGTTTAAGAATGAAATTAGGAGAGCCAGAAGGGGCCACGAGAAGGCCTTGGCGAGCAGGATTAAAGAAAACCCCAAGGCATTCTACAAGTATGTGAAGAGCAAGAGGATAAGATGTGAGAGAACAGGACCAATCAAGTGTGACAGTGGAAAAGTGTGTATGGAACTGGAGGAGATAGCAGAGGTACTTAATGAATACTTTGATTCAGTATTCACTACGGAAAGGATCTTGGCAACTGTAGGGACGACTTACAGCAGAGTGAAAAGCTTGAGCATACAGACATTAAGAAAAAAAAGAAAATGGCAGAATATAGTATTTATGGTAAGAATCTTGGCAGTGTGGAGGATTAGAGGCATCTGAGTTCATCAGATACTCAAAGGTGCCGCGCAGGTTGACTCTGTGGTTAAGGAGGCATACAGTGCATTGGCATTCATCAACCATGGGATTGAGTTTAACAGCCAAGAGGTAATGTTGCAGCTATATAGGACTCTGGTCAGACCCCGCTTGGAGTACTGTGCTTGGTTCTGGTCACCTCACTACAGAAAGGATGTGGAAACTATAGAAAAGGTGCAGAGGAGATTTACAAGGATGTTGCCTGGATTGGGGAGCATGCCTTATGAGAATAGGTTGAGTGAACTTGGCCTTTTCTCCTTGGAATGGCGGAGAGGTGACCTGATAGAGGTGTATATGATGATGAGAGGCATTGTCTGGTGGCCCAAGAAAGATCAGCAGATTGAGCAGCTTGCCATGCACTGTTCAGGAGGCCAGCATGTTCAGAAGCACTGCCTCTCCATTCCTGTGAAGGCCTACATTGCTGTGGCAGAGGATCTATGGGTTTTGCTGGACCACTCATGGCACAAAATTCTTGGTAGTAGTGAATGCATCTACAAAGTGGTGAGAAGTATTCCCAATCGGCTCCACTATAGCCTTGCACACTGTTGATGTGATGAGAAGGTTTTTCATGAAGACTGGTGTTCCAGAACACTTAGGACAATAGACCAAAGTTTGTGGTGGAACAGCTTCCATAATTCCTGAAAATGAATTGAATAAGACATATTACATCTGCACCATACCATCCAACTACAAATGGCTTGGAAAGGTTTGTCCAGAGTCCAAAGAACACACTGTAAGCACCGCCAGTAGAAGCTTGCCAATTTCCTTCTTCAATATCAAAATGCAGCACACTCCATAACCGACAACTCACCAGCTAATTCTGTTCCTGGGTCATCCCTTATTGTCCATTTATTAATTAATTATGGTTTACATGTAAAAATAAGTGAATTGCATACATCATGACACTACTATGTCATACGTGCATACCTCATTTAGAGTAAAATATGATGTTACATAGAAACATAGAAAATAGGTGCAGGAGTAGGCCATTCGGCCCTTCGAGCCTGCACCGCCATTCAGTATGATCATGGCTGATCATCCAACTCAGAACCCTGTACCAGCCTTCCCTCCATACCCCCTGATCCCTTTAGCCACAAGGGCCATATGTTAGTTGATTCATATTCCCGGCTCTCTTGTTTTCCTTTTAACTAGTCTTATATTTTGGAGTTACAAAACATAACAGTTAGTGATGTGATTTTTGGGTATGGTGACATGGTGATTGTTACAGAACTAGTAGACAGGGTTCTAGACTGTTAGTCCCGAGGCATAAATTCAAACTCCTTTGTGGAAGCTGAGGTATTTAAAATCAAGTAATGAAGTGAACCTGAAATTAATCACGCTGTTTCAGTAACGTTGAAATTAGTGGAATTCGTGTTAGCTGCCTTAGCTCCCACTGAAGCATAGACCTCCCGCCTCCATCATCCTCTAAAGTTGGTATGGTTGGAGTTCATCAATGTTTCTATAGTCTATTGTATCCACTGTACAGGGGATTGGCCTGTATAGCTTCACTAGAACCCCGTTGGCTAGCCTTACCCATTTCCGCCTCTCATGATGGGGATGTAGGGTTGGACTTCTGAAAGTTAAATGCATCTAGTTTTTTAATATTCTTCAACAGTGTTCACAATGAATAAATAAAAATAATATGCGTGCAGTTTAAAAAAATACACCTTTTTCCAATTTACCATTTTTACATCTTGTAACAAGTTTGAATCGGGAGAGGAGCAGTACACCAAGTTGAATTAGTGAACATCAGGATGTTGACTATATTTCTGATGATGTTAACTTTAACTAGTTGTTAGATTTGTATGGTGGTTTCTATCAGAATTAGTTAAACTGGGAAAGAGTATGTTACATTGAATAAAGAACAGTACAGCACAGTAATAGGCTCCTCAGCCCATAGTGTCTGTGCTGACTGTGCTAATTTTAAATAATTCCCTTCTGCTTGCACATTCTCCATGTCTCTGGATTCCCGGTTAATGTGCCTCACTGCCTTTTAAAAATTACTACTGATTCTGCCTCTACCAGTCCCCCTACATGATACTTTCCAGAGATCTCATCAAACGTTTCCCCCTCACCTCAAATCTATGCCCTTTAGTATTTAATATTTCCACCAGAAAGATTCTTGGCTATCAACACCTCTCCTAATCTGAATTGAATTGAATTTACTTTATAACTTACATCCTTTACATACACGAGGAGTAAAAATCTCTACGTTACATCTCTATCTAAGTGTGCAACTTATAGTAATTGAAATACTTCTATCAGGTCACCACTCAGCCCATGATGCTCCAGAGAAAACAATGTCAGTTTATCTAACCTCCCCTTTTCACTAATATAAGCTGCATCCTGGTGAACCTCTTCTCCACCCTCTCTAACGTCTCCACATCCTCCCTGCAAGGTGCTGACCAGAACTACATATTAAATTCCAAATCTGGTCTAACCAAAGTTTTATTCATCTACAACATGACCAGCCCGAACAATGAAGGCAACAGGCCTCCTTTTTCATCATATGCACCTGTGAGGGAGCTACGGATTTGCACCTCAAGATCCCATTGCATATCAATACTCCTGGAGGCCATGCCATTTACTGTGTATTTCTCTCTCACGTTTGGCTCTACAGAGTGCAACACCTCACAGTTACCTGGATTAAACTCTATTCACCATTTCAAACATGAGAAAATCTGCAGACAGTGGAAACCCAAAGCAACACACAAAGTGCTGAACTCAAGAGGCCAGGTGGCATCTTTGAAAAAGAGTAAACAGTCGATGTTTAGGGCCAAGACCCTTCATTAGGTTTGCAAAGAAATAACAACCTTCCTCACTATCCAAAACTCTCCAGTTTTTGTCATCTGTAAACTTATTAATTGTCCTACCTTCATTGTTGTGTACACATAAATGCTATCACAAACAACAGTGATCTCAGCACCGATTTTTGTGCACACCTTTGATCACAGTCATCAAATCAGTACACCACCATTATTATGTCTTTTGTGTCTTAATCTTATGAATTAGCCTATACATCATTCATCTTTGCCAACGCTTCAGAAAACTCAAACAATTTTGTAAGACATAACCTCCTCAACACAAAACCATGCAGACTTTCTCTAATAAACTTATGATTTTCCAGATCCTCTTCCCAAGAATTTCTCCAATAACTTCCTCACCATAATAAGGTTCACCAGCCTATAATCTCCTAGTTTGTCACTACTGTCCTTCATAATCAGAACAAAAATAACTTAAAAAAAAATATTTTTGGTACTTTTATTAGACAATGAAAACTGACATGACGAAATTAATGGTTGGACTTAGCCACACGTTCCAGCTCATCCTGCTTCTTAATGACACACGAGTTCGAAGAGCCCTTAGCAGCATTGATGAGTTCATCTACCAAGCATTCTGCAATGGTTTTAATGTTCCTGAATGCAGCCTCTCTGGCCTGGTGCAGAGCAGCCAGGTAGCCTGGTTGACGCGCCGCAGAGGGGACACGTCGACAGCCTGCCTCCTCACAGTGCTAGCGTGTCCGATTCGTGTGGAGTCTTCCTGGGGTCTACTAATGATGATGACATTCACCAGTACCTGCAGGGGGATCTCACCGGTTAGCAGGTGGATGATCTTGAAAATGTGCTTAACGATGCGCACAGTCATCAGCTTCTTTCCATTGTTGCGGCCGTGCATCATCATGGAGTTGGTGAGGCGCTCCACGATGCGGCACTGTGCCTTGCGGAAGTGCTTGGCAGCGTAGCGGCCCAAGCTGTGGGGCAGGTACTTGGCGTACTTCTCCTTGATGGCGATGTAGTCCCACAAGAAAATGTCATTGACTTGAACATCACCAGTGCTCTATTTACCAAACAGCTTGATTTGGATCCGCCGGCGAAAGGACCTCCTTCGGGTTGCACCGTGATCAAAAATAACGATCAGAGCAAAAATAACGGCTATTCTCCAGTACTCGAGGACCTTACCAGTGGCTGAAGAATTCAGTCAAATCCCCCAGCAGTTTCTACTCTTGCCTCCCCCAATAACCTGGAATAAATCCCATCAACACCGGCAGATTTATCCACCATAATATTTTTCATGAGTCCCAACACCTGCTCCTACTTGATATTAATATACCCTAAAATATTGACATTCCCCTCCCTGATCACACACCACAGATATGAAAGCCTCAGGTTTCCGCTCTGTTCGATTATAAACAAGGTGGGAAACCCGACTGGATGAGGACTAAACCAATCACAAGGGAGAAAGTACAGGGGTATAAATACCACCGGACTAGACATGCCCAGGCATCATACCTAAAGAAGACAGCAAAGTTTGTCATCGAAATATCAGTTACAAACGATACCTGTACCTGGCTTGAAGCCCAAGAAGAGTTTATTCGAGTGTTCGAATCTTTTATGAAGTTTGTATTTCCCTCCAAGTGTAAAATGTTTATGTGTCAATACTGATGTTACAGGTAGAAAATACAGTTAGACCATAAGACATAGTAGCAGAATTAGGCCATTCAGCCATCGAGTCTGCTTTGCCAATTCATCATGGCTGATTTATTAGCCCCCTCAATCTCATTCTTCTGTTTTCTCCCCATAACTTTTGGTGTCCTTACTAATCAAATACTGATCAACCTCCACTTTAAATATAATCAATAACTTGTCCTCTGCAGCTATTTGTGGCAATGAATTTCACAGTATCATACCCTCTAGCTAAAGAAATTCCTCCTTAACTCTGTTCTAAATAGGCACCCCGCTATTTTGAGGCAGGGCCCTCCGGTCCTAGACTCACCCACTATAGGAAATATCCTCTCCATATCCACTCTATGCAGACCTATCAGTATTTGATGTTTCATTGAAATCGTCCCTCATTCTTCTAAACCAGCAAGTACAGTCCAAGAGCCATCAAGTGCTCCTCATATATTAACCCTTTCATTCCAGGAATAGTTTTCTTGAACCTCTTTGGACACTCTCCAATGTCAGTACATCTTTTCTTAGATTATGGGGCCTAAAACTGCTCACAATACTCCACTGGGGGTGGTGCGGTGCAGCGTCCAGGCTGGAGTTGATGCTACCCTCCAGTGTTCACTCGGCAGAAGACAAGCTCTATTGTGGTCAACTGCAGATTTCTGCAGCATTGATGACTCGAGTTTTGGACCCTTTTATTGAGTGACTGTAGCTTACTGATACATTTATGTGCTTGTTACCTTGTACTTGTGATATGTGCTTTGTACTGTGTGTGTCTATTGGTATTGTGTTTTGCACTTTGGCCCTGGAGTAATGTTGTATTGTTTGGTTGTATTCATGTATGGTTGAATGACAATTAAACTTGAAATGAATTGAATTGATTTGAAGTGCAGTCTGAATAATGTCTTATAAAGCCTTAGCATTACATCCTTGCTCTTATAATCTAGTACTCTCAAAATGAATGCTAACATTGCATTTGCCTTCCTTACCACTGACTTATCATGCAAGTTAACCTTTAAGGAATCCCGCACAAGGACTCCCAAGTCCCTCTGCACCTCTGATTTTTGAATTTTATTTCTTCTACCAAAGTGATGACCATACACTTCCCTACACCATATACCAACTGCCACTTCTTTGCCCATTCTCCCAATCTGCTTATGTCCTTCTGCAGCCTCCCTGCTTCCTCAACACTACCTGCCCCTCTACTTATCTTCGTATCACCTGCAAACTTGGCCACAAAGCCATCAATTCCATCATCCAAATCACTGATATATAATTTGAAAAGAAGTAGTCCCAACACCGACCCCTGCGCAACATCAGCAGTCACTGGCAACCAACGAGAAAAGGCAGCTTTTATTCCCACTCTTTACCTCTTCTATGCATACTAGTATCTTTCTGGTAATACCATGGGTTCTTATCTTGTCAAGCAGACTCACGTGCATCACCTTGTCGAGGGCCTTTTGAAAATCTAAGTAAACAGCATTCACTGACTCTCCTTCATCTATCTTGCCTGTTGTTTCCTGTCAGGTAAGATTTCCCCTTAAGGAAGCCATGCTGAGTTTGGTCTATTTTATCATGTGCCTCCAAGTACCTTTGTGTCCTCTAAGTTACAGGCTAATTGGCCTGTAATTTCCTTTCTTCCCTCGCTCGTTAAAGAGTGGAATGGCATTTGCAATTTTACAATCCTCCAGAATAATTCCAAAATCTAGTGATCTTAAAAAGACTATTACTAATGCCAACACAATCTCTTTAGCTACCTCTTTCAGGACTCTGGGGTTTAGTCTATCTGGTCCAGGTGACTTATCTATCTTCAGACCTTTTGTCTTCCCAAGCATCTTTAGTAACAGCAAATACCTTCACTTCTGCCTGAACACTCTTGAATTTTGTGGACTGATGCAAAGACTCTCACTTCTGCCTGAACAGTCTTGAATTTTGTGGACTGATGCAAAGACTCTCACTTCTGCCTGAACAGTCTTGAATTTTGTGGACTGATGCAAAGACTGATTGAAGTTGTATGCACGAGGTACAGGATGGAATGCAAGTTAGATAGAAAAGCTTAGCCAGAATCACATGACAACCATATTGCAAAATCTTTTCAAACATACCAGTCTTTGTACAAAATAGACGTTTTAACACTTTGGCTGTAATGGAACTGCTGCAGTGAGGAGTTGTCACATAGATCACGGCCTGTGGAGCCTGCCCCTGGAGAGTGATGGGTTGCACTGTCACCTTATATTCACAAGCAAATAACAGACCACTGATAATGAAGTGTGTGCCCTGAAGGAAAAGAAGAAATACATAGCAGGATGAAGAATATATTCTTACTTTCCCATTTAAATTCAACATCTGACACAAAGAGAAGCAACTGATAAAGCTGAACCGTGTCTAATCTTTAACAGACAACAAAAGCAAATGAAACAATCTGTTCTCTGGCTTCATAAATGTTGATGAGTAGCCTCAATAATTTCAAACACATCAGTAATCCTACACATGAGTTATGCTGAAAATAATGATTTAGAAAATTTACGTATTTAGAAAAATAATTAAATGGGTCAATTTCATGACAACATCAAGGATTATATCAGAACATATAGGATAGTGAAATCAAGGTGTGGGGTGAAATCAATTGAAAGAACCTCTAAATTGCTAAAAATACACAGCTCTGGTCACCTGTCGTTGGGAAAGCACACTGACATAAGACTGGTATTCAGTTTTGTGAAAATTGTTCTCCTGGATAGATGGGGAGACGATATAACTAAAATGATACAAAATTCCATAATGTCAAAAGAACAAAGGGACAGTTGACATTTTGCAGTGAGCACATCCTATGATTGTAAACTCAGGGACTGTTGGGTTGCTGCAGTGGAGAGATGAGGGGCAGTAAATTATCTTTAAGAGATCTACCTAATTCACGTTCATAGTGGTACTCCAGAGTCTTTAAATTTTGCAGAACCTGCTTCTACATGAGTGGCCTGCAGATGGCGCAGATAAGCCTCAAGTCAATGAAAATCTAGAAATGGCATCCAAACACAGATTTCACATTGCTGGAAGCCAGAGTACATTTCCTGATCTGATGTGCATTATATACCAAAGTTACTATTGGGACCTTCGATTTTTATTATTGCCTGTTTCGTAGAAATTGAGTTACAGAGCACAGAAAAGACTGTAGCCACTTAAGTTCAATTTTGGGCGTAAGCATGCAGTGATCCTTGAATCTCATACTAACACTGAAAGCGAATGGTTAATTTGTTTTTGGAACAATTGAAGATGTAATATTTTCCTAATATTCTAAAAAAGTAGAGTTTATTGAAATAATTTGTTGTTTTTGTGGTAAGGAAGACAAACTAAATCTGTAAGTATCATAGATAGGAACACACACAAAGTCTTGGCGTAACTCCAGCAGTCAGGCACTATCTATGGAGGGGAATAAACAGTCAATACTTTGGGTCTTCATCACTTTGTGTGTGTTGCTTATGATTTCTAGCATCTGCAGAATCTCTTGTGAGTATCATAGATAGAATATTTTGTAATCTGCTTTCAGATTTACTTAATCTTGACACTCTTCTTTTACATTTTTAGGCTGATTTGCACCACTTGAGTTAAGAATCTAACTTCAAACTGATACCTGTACCAGATCAACAACAAGCCTGCAGCCTACCTCAACACCTTCAAACACATTCTGCCAAATTGCCTGTGCACACGCACACACACTTAAAATGTAATGGAAAGAATGCTATTTGTGATCAAAAGACCAGTTTTTTCTATGTGACTAAATAATTTACTTTACTAGTTAGGTAAATCCTCTGTCAGCATAAGGATGATGGATGCATAGACTGAGTTTTTTAAACGGTGTAGTATGATAAGTTTCAGTGAACAAGTGATCCATCTGTACTTTATTATAAACAGATGCCAACTTCAAACATGTTGTAATAGGACCAACGTTACTTGCTGCAATTTCACAGTAAACTGTGAAAATAGAAGCATTGCTCTTGACAATTGACTAACTTACCATCATAAACCAAGGATATTTTTTCAAAATTTGTCCAGGAACAGAGCAATTCATAATAGAAAGTTCTAACCACAGCATTTAATGAAGATTTCCTTGTTAATTTTTGTTATAAATTATAATTCAAAGGACGTAAACACGAGAAAATCTGTAGATACTGGAATTTCAAGCAACAAAAGTTGCTGGTGAACGCAGCAGGCCAGGCAGCATCAATAGGAAGAAGTACAGTCGATGTTTCGGGCCGAGACCCTTCAGTCTCGGCCCGAAACGTCGACTGTATTTCTTCCTATTGATGCTGCCTGGCCTGCTGTGTTCCACTGGCATTTTGTGTGTGTTGCTATAATTCAAAGGATTTTGTTTCAATCCCACCTATTGTACAGGTTGAAATTTATTACTTGTTTTTAGGAGAACTATTACAATTTAATACACAATTAAAACAGTAAGTGGTAGGAAGCAAATTGCAAATGTGCCTGCCACATGAGAAAAATGAATGACAATTGATTGAAGTCCAACCACACACTTATATGGGACTTAATTAAGGAGGAATTACAACATTCCCTTCATGAAGACAAAAAAAAACAATTAATAGGATAATCAGCCACCTAAATAAATAGGTATTTTTGTGTTGCTTTAAGTTTAGCAAATAAATTTTACAAAACAGCTTTTAATTCAGACAAAAATCTTTTGAAGTCATATCAAACTGAAATTAAGTTAATCACAGTTTCAAGTTTTGAAACTAGCCATGATAGTGCAGACTGCAGAACATCGATTGGATGAATTGAAGTAGGTGATCATTTTACAATATCACAGTGGTGTTTTTTAACCAAGGCTCTGAAATGTAATGCAGGACTCACACCGAATATTTTGTTGAACCAAGTTAACTCTAGGTAACCATCCAACTGCTTCATGTCCTTTTCCACTTTAAACTTTTGTTTTGTATTTTCCCTTAAGTGACATAAACTTGGTGTTCAACTTAAAAGTGTGTTGTCTAGGTGATCAAAAACCTCAAGACATCTGACATCTTTAAACGTATTTATGTTTTCATAAGTTATTTTATAATAAATTAAATGTCCAGTGAAAAATGGTGCAAAATTGTCTTCTTTAAACTCAAGGGGAAGCAATGAAGAGGAAGATTCTTTCATACAAAGCAATAGAAAAAATGGAAAAAAGTAATTTATTCTCTTATTTTTACAATATTTAGAAACCAGTCAGATGTATTTTACTTACCTTGACTGTTGCATAATGTTGTATTTGTGAGTTGTTCACAGCACAGGATTCTGGCACCCATGTTAGCAGATAGGTATTGTGGTTCTTGAGACTCTCTGGGGGAATAAGGGAAGATTGTAGGTTTATTAGACACACACACAAACACACACAAATGTCACAACCTACTTCAACCTGCCTATTTAATAGAATTATCCTGATCTCAGGTGGATACATGAATGGCAAGATAGACTACATAAATAGCATTCACCGCACCAAGAAAAATGGTGCAGTGGTTCACTTCCAACCTGGTTAATCTTTTAATGTTAGGAGGCAATGCTATCTACTAACATTAAAGTAATATAAAAATTAAGTTTAAGAAGTGCAGAATTCATTCATTTTGAAGTGTGAGTTCATGCTAGGGCAACACACAAAAAATGCTTGCGTATCTAAACAGCTAGGACGCCATATCCATGGTCAATTCTGATTGATGGGGGGGCCTCCTAAATACGCTAAGATCCCTTAATGCTTCAGAATGTTTGAATATGATTAGACTACTTATTTCATAATATCATTAGTTTTAGTTTCATTAGTTTTTTTATCTTTACAAGGTTGTTCTTCTTTGCTGGTTTCTTAATAAAGTATCGAATATACAAACGTACTTCCCTCGACTTAGAACTTCATTATTTGAGGAACATTATAGTGTCAATCTCCCTGTGATTAGTCTCTGAGTGGTTTTCATTTGTTTAAAAGTAACTGCTACAGCCCAGATACAGAAGAAAAAGTGTTAAGATGTAATTTAGTTTGGAGTCCCTTTGGATATTGAACCTGACTTTTAAATGATAGCCCAAGTCACAAAACTAAAATTATGTTTCCCATTGTAGAATAGTTAATGATTTTGACAGTGCAGAAAAACACATGTGTAACCAAATGTCTTTGAAGCTATCTTAATCAACCACAAGCTAACAATAAATGTCCTTCTTTCTCAACCATAACATATCCTGTGTTTCATATCTGATTAAGGCTTAAAGAGAAATAGTTACACTTACGTAAGTTTATATGTAAAAATCCACCCCTACAACCCTCTGTTGTGGCCTTCCTTCTATTGGTGCTGTTCCCATGCAGATCACTCATGGATATAGCTCATGGCAATGATTGTCACCTTATAATGATGAGGTGTGCTGAAAGCAGGCCAAATACAACAATCTTGGTACATGGAAAAGAGTAAACAGTTGACTTTTCAAGCCAAGACCCTTCATCAGGTTAACTGACCTATAATTTCCTCACTTCTGCCCCTCTCCCTTCTTGAAGAATGGAGTGACACTTCCAATTTTCCAGTCCCCAGGAACCATGCCACAGCCTGGTAATTCTTGAAAGGTCATTACCAATACCTTCACAATCTCCCCAGACACCTCTTTCAAAACCCTGGGGTGTAATCCATGGTGAAATCTATCTGCCCCAGGTGACTTATTCACCTTCAGTCCTTTCAGCTTTCCAAGGACTTCTCCCTAGTAATAGTAATTGCACTCACTTCTACCCGCTGACACCCTTGAACCTCTGGCATACTGCTAGTGTCTTCCACAGAGAAGACAGATGGAAAATAATTATTTAATTCATCCGCTATTACTACTCCTCCAGCATCATTTTCCAGTAGTCTAATATCTTCTCTCATCCCTTTTTTACTCTTTACATATCTGAAAAACTTTTTGGTATCCTCTTTTATACTATTGGCTAGCTTACCTTAATATTTCATCTTTTCCTCCCTTATGACTTTTTTAGTTCCCTCTTTTGGTTTTTAAAAGCTTCCCAATCCTCTATTTTCCCACAATTTTTGCTCAATTTCAGGTAATCTCTTTTGCTTTTATGTGGTTCTTGAGATCCCTTGTCAGCCATGGTTGCTTCATCCTGCCTTTCATACCCTCTCTTCTTTGGGATGTATCTATCCTATGCCTTCCTAACTTCTTCCAGA
This sequence comes from Mobula birostris, assembly GCF_030028105.1. Taxonomy (NCBI): domain Eukaryota; kingdom Metazoa; phylum Chordata; class Chondrichthyes; order Myliobatiformes; family Myliobatidae; genus Mobula; species Mobula birostris. The sequence goes on from NC_092373.1 coordinate 33,560,268, forward strand.
AACTACATTGCTGTTCTGTCCCCTATCCCCTCTGCCTACCTGCCTGTCCTTTCAATACAATGTGTATCCCAGGATGTTAAGCTCCCAACTATGATCTCCTTTCAGCCACGACTCAGTGATGCCCACAATGTTATTCCTGCCAATTTCTAACTGCACTACAAGATCATCTACCTTATTCTGTTTACTGTGTGCATTCAGATATAACACCTTCAGCCCTGCATTTGTTACCCTTTTAGATATTTTCTCCGTGTTGCACTGCAACTCATCCCACAGACTGCAATTTTGCCCTATCATCTGCCTGTCCTTCCTGACAGTCTCACTATACATTGCATCTCCTTGCATACCAACTGCCCCATCCTTAGCCCTATCACTCTGATTCTTATCCCCCTGCCAATTTAGTTTAAACCCTCCCCAACAGCTCCCTAGCAAACCTGCCCACAAGGATATTGGTCTGCCTCGGATTCAGGTGTAACCCATCCCATTTGTACAGGTCATACATTCCCCAGATGAGATCCCAATGACTCAGAAATCTGAAGCCCTGCCCTCTGTACCAATTCCTCTGCCACCCATTCATATGCCAAATCATTTTATTTTTGCCCTCAACAACACGTAGCATAGACAGTAATGCTCAGATTACTATCCTGGAGATCCTGCTTTTCAGCTCGCTATCTACCTCCCTAAGTTGTCTCTTCAGGACTTCCTTCCTTTTCCTACTTAATGTCATTGGTGCCAATATGTACCAAAATTTCTGGCTGCTCACCCTCTCCCTTTAGAATGCTGTGGACCTGATCTGAGATGTGCCTGGCCATGACACCTGGGAGGCAACATATCATCTGGGTATTTCATGTTCACAGAATCTTGTGCCTACTCCTTTAACTATGGAATCCCCTTTCACTACTGTAGTCCTCTTTCCCCTCTTCCCTTCTGAGGCACAGGCAAACACAGTCACTGTGGCATCCCACTCGGCAGGTTCTCCCTCTCAACAGTATCCAAAGCGGTATACTTATGATTGAGGGGAATGGCCACAGGTGTACTCTGCACTGGCTGGCCATTTCCTTTCCCTCTCCTGACAGTCACCCAGATACTTGCCTCCTGCAACCTAGGGACGACTACTTCCCTGTCACTCCTACCTACCACCCCCTCAGTTTCCCATATGAGCCAAAGGTCATCGAGATGCATCTCCACTTCCTTAACATGTTCTACAGGAGCTGCAGCTATGTGCACCCGGTTCCTTAAGAGGCAACACTCATATCTTCTACTTTGCCTTCGTGAATAAAGTAGGATTGGCATGGTGAATTCCCACGTGAGAAAGCACCTTGTTTGTTGCCAAAATGCTGGACTAGAATATTGATTTACTACCACACATCTGCTGGATATTGAAGGACTGGAAATATTTCTGACTTCAGTACAAAACAGAATATGAACCAATATACAGGTAGGCAGTAGGATAAATTACAAATTTATCTCTATCTGCCTTCCAGGTCTTCACAAAATATAATGAAAATGTAATTCATTCTCTCTGAGTACTGAACTTCAATGATATGATGTCCTACCACCAAGCACATCTTTCTCTCTCTCTCCCCCAACTTTCTGCTTTCCACAGGGATCACTCTTAATGTGACTCCCTTGTCCATTTGTCCCTCCCCACTGATCTCCATCCTGGTACTTATCCTTGCAAATGAGACAAGTGCTACACCTCCTTCCTCACTACCATTCAGGGCCCCAAACAGTGCTTCTAGGTGAGGGGACACTTCAGCTGTGAGTCTCCTGGGGTCATATACTGTGTCCGGTGCTCCCGGTATGGTCTCCCGTATTACAGTGAGACCCGATGTAGATTGGGAGACCACTATGTTGAGCACATATGCTCCGTCCGCCAGCAAAAGTGGAATTTACCAGTGGCCACCCACTTTAAATCCACTTCCCATTCCCATTCCAATATGTTTATCCATGGCCTCTTCCACCGTCATGATGAGGCCACACTTAAGTTGGAGGAACAATACCTTATATTCCGTTTGGCTTGCCTCCAACCTGATGGCATGAACATTTATTTCTTGAACTCTGTTAATGTCCCCTGCTTCACCATTCCCCATCCCTTTTCGCTCTCTCTCACCTTATCACCTTGCCGGTACTTTGCCACCCTCTGGTGCCCTTCCTCCCTTTTCTTTTGTCCATGGTCTTCTGTCCTCTCCTATCACTCTCCCCCTTCTCCAGCCCTGTATCCCTTTCACTGATCAACTTTCCAGCTCTTTACTTCATCCCTTCCCCTTCAGGTTTCACCTATCACCCTGTGTTTCTATCTCCCCCTCTCCCCACCTTTTAAATCTACTCCTCAGCTTTTTTTCTCCAGTCCTGCTGAAGGGTCTTGGCCCAAAATGTTGACTGTACTCTATTCTATAGATGCTGACTGGGATGCTGAGTTTCTCCAGCATTTTGTCTGTATTACTTGGTTTTCAATCATCTGCAGATTTTCTCTTGTATGTGATGTAAATAAATCCAGTTTCAGCCTGGAAGGGTTAGATACTTACAAGTTCATTGTCATAACAGCTGTTGGCAATGTGGTGCTTACCATGCTATGAGTTTGCAGCAGTAGCAGATGTACTATAATTGAGACTGTTCTTATTGAAGTGTTGACATTTCTTGGTGAGGTTCAGGTAAGTGAATGGCTAAGGTTCAAACAGGAGAACCCCTTGGGTAGATACAAGTTCTTCCCCACTCATCTTCATTCCGATTCTAGCAGCTCATCCTACTCTACCCTCTGTACTTATTTTCCCAGTTGTGCTATAATCTCAAGTGAACATCGATAAAGTACCCATGTCAGGCAACAACTGGGTCCATGTGAATGCACAAAGTCAGTAAAAGTCCTTCAGCACCCACCCCTGCAGCCTCTGTAGATTTCTGCAACTTGAATTAGGCTGACTTTCTAGAATCCCAGCAACTGGCCAAAGAAGTCAACCAGAAGCTAACCAGACTCACTTGTTGGGGGTGGGGGATCTTCTGTGCGACTGAACATATGATCACTCTCACAAAGTTAAGAGCAAGTCAGCTGGAGCTTGGATCCAAAAATAGGAAAGTTGGCATCAAATTATCTTGACAGAATGACTGATTCCATTGACACCTGCCACGAGTGCCTCTGGGGCGGGGGGGAGGGGGGGTATACACTTTGTATCTGTTTGTTTTTGCCTTCATTAAGAATTTATGGTTTAAGATGGTGCCGATAAAACACAGTGATGACTTGCTGTCAGAAAACAAAATTACTAATTACCAATCACACTTTTTCTTGAGAATGATCACTCAGTCAATAGCCCGTAACTTCCCTTTTGGAGTTGAGCTGCCTGAGTGACATGGCATTTTTGCGGTGTGAACTGAAGTCTCAAAGGTGCGGTACCGTTGCGGCGTGGCACGCATGGCTGAATCAGGGTGGTGGAGCCCAGGCCCGAGAACGGGGAATGAGACAATGTTTAGCCATTGCTGGAGTGGACTTGGAGCCAATTGAAAGTGGCAGAACTGAGGCAAGGCAGGCTCGAGGTGGTGGGCCTAGGCCCAAGTGCAAGGAGAAACCAAGGTTTAACCGATTTAAGCATCGGAAAAGTCGGGTACAGGCCGAATCAAGGCAATGGGTCACGGTCCCGAGAGTGAAAAACAACCTGCTGTTTGGCTGGTTTAAGCGCCAGGCCAGATTGAAAAGGTCAGGGTGTGGGGGTCGGAGGCGAGGCACAGGCTGGTGTTCAGCTCACTGCTCAGTGAAGTTTACTCATCTCTGCGCTGAACTGAGGCTGTGGCCTGCAACGAATGGGCTCCTGGATCGGCTGAGACTGGCTTTGTGGCTGTGAACTCACTTCCATGAAATTCAGTTCTGAATGCCACCTGCTTAGTTTTATTGTTTGCAAGCTCTGTTTTTTTTTCTGCTCGTTGGGTGTATGATGGTCTTTTTTAAAAATAATTTCTATTGAGTTTCTTTGTTTTGTGGCAGCCTGTAAGGAGACAAATTTCCAGGTTGTAGTATACTTTGATAATAAATGTACTTTGAACTTTAATAAGATTTATGCCCAGATATGTGCATGGTGTGGACGTTGCTTTGGAACTCCCAAACCTGACACTGACAATCCTAATTTCTCACTATAAGGGAGCAGAGATCTGTTCCAGAAGACATCCAATGGAATCTATTTGAAATTCTGATTGTGTTCTTGCTTAATGAGAGTCCTATCTCAGAATGTTATCGAAAAAGAAGTTCCCAGTTTGCAGCTGTAAAGCATAAAATTGGTTAACAAGTGATGGTACTAGTTATAGCACTAACTGTAGTTGTCCTTTCAATTTACATTTACAGAGAAATCTAAAGAACAAAGTACCATTAGAACAATTAATTGCAGTCAAGATTTGGTTGGAGGTCTTACCTTCTTTAGCTTTTTTCCAATGCACTTTAACTTGCAGCTGGTTGCCATGATAATAGGGGGCTGCTGCCTCTAGACTTCCAATATCCAGCATTGGATGAGTAGGTAGAAGTTCATTGGACACTTCTGTAGTAGGGGTGGCATAATTTGTTTGGCTGTCTAAGATAAAAGAACTCAAATCAAGGCCAGTTTTTCTTCCTATTGCCCAACCCTCCCAAACTTTGGTTTTCACATGAAAGAGAGATTTGGATAGAATTTAGTATGTAACAATTGTTGTAAACATAACAATTACAGTACTGAAATGACTTTTGGACATGTACTTGGATGGGAAAGGCTTAGAGAAACGTGAGTCAAACACAGCCAAATGCGGCTATCTGAGATAGGCAACATAGTCAGCAAGGATGTGTTCGTCCAATGGACCCGTTTCTATGACTCTCAATCAGCTTAAGATAGAAACATGAACCTAGTCTCAGCCACACCTTCAAGACTGCTACTGGAATGAAAATACATTTACTGTTTCATTGCTGCACGCGGACATGTCTTTCTAAAGACTGTACGCATCTTTGGAAGAATCCGCAGTCCATCACATTCACTTTCAATGTTATTTTGTTGCTCTCAGAGTTTTTTTAACAACAGGTAAAAGCAGTATGTGAACTGATGGAGTGACAGATTTCCAGCATTTTGTTATTCTATGGTACAATATTTTGAAGTATTTTGGGATATATCATTGAACAACTACGTTTCTGATCTCTCTTGTACTACCTGGGCAAGGAGATGGGGGAAGATCATAGGGATTTGTCATTGGTCATAGGGGACAAACTTTTAAAAATTGTCCACGCTGTCACTGAACAAAAATTTCAGCATTATAAACAACATTAGAGAAAGGCAGAAATGATTTCAGTGTTTTAATATCAGGGAGGGTTCAAGTGTTCTTACCTGTGGAAGGAGTAGTAAAGAAAAGCATGGCTTTGCTGCTTTTTAAGCGTTTTTGTCCCCAATTGGCCACTGCCTGTACTTGGACCAGGTACTGAGTGTTTGGTTGAAGATCTTCAATTTCAAATTCATTTTTCACCTTAAACAACAGCATAATTTGAAAGGGTTTAAACTATTAGGAATGTTAACAACATTAATGTAGAGGGTATTTCCTAATGATATTTATGCTCACCATAGATTAGACCTGCATTTCTATCGAACTTAATTCTCTACAGTTGGAGGAATGGAATGAGCCAGAAAAGAAGAACTGTTTGCCTTCTATAAAGACAGCCCTCAAGATATTCAGAGGTTGATTCATAAGAGGTACAAGTGAAGCAAAGCATAAAATGAAGGTCCCCTTGTAGGATGTTTAATCTGCTGCTCATTCTATTTTGGTACTAAGGAAGACAAACTATACCTGTAAGTGAGGTAAGATATTTTGTAACCTACTTACTGCTTTATTTAATCTTTCTACTTCCTTATTTTACATTTTCTTTATTTTCAGGCTGATTTGTACCAGATAGATATTTTAAATTCACAGCTAAATTTCTGGTGGTAACATCAGTGCACCTTCCAGAATCTCTTATGCTTTTATACTTTATTAGTATTTTGCCAAAATACTTTTAATTGTATCTCTAAACCTTCTTTCACTTTAAACCTGATTTTCAGAAAAACACAAATGCTGCAATTTAAAAATGTCACTTATGGCCAGATTCAGATATGACAGCCTGCAGCACAATTGCAATATGATCATAATATGGAACTCCAAGTTTGCAAAGGTAATCGTGATAGATTATGATCTTGCCACCCACCTTTCCACTGTCCCTCAGAGACAGGATTTAGAATTCAGCTTGAAATTGGAATGGTGGCAGCAATGAAACGAAAGTAGGAATGAATCTGAAACAGAAACTTAAGAGCTGATTTGAAGTAAGGCCAGACAGGACTCAAAAGAAAGGCAAGGAAGTATTCATCTACACCTTAATATTGACACGAAGAAGCTACACAAGAATAAAAGAGTACATAAATTATACGTAACATGCTGTAGGGTTTCACTGCTGTGTAACATGCTGTAAGGTTTCACTGATAATGTAATGGTTTCTCTGTAGCAGCAATGTTTGGGTTATGACTAGAGATAACAGGGTTTGGAATGCTGTTCTTTCTTGTGAGTCTGGAAGACGGATTTTTGCGGTCTTGGCCGGGGAGAGATGAGGAGAGAAGATGCAAATGGAGAGAGTTGGCAGACCGCCGGACGGGGTGTACTTGGAGTGATGATCCAAAGGGCAGTGACGATCAAAGGAGGTCAATTTATCAGTGATCGGCTTATCAGTGAGCTCCAGCATTGCATATAGACTATTTAATAAGATTGGCCCTTTTTTTCCTCCTTTGTTTTTGTTTTTTTACAAACCATATAGTCAAAGTAAGAATTATAAAGCTTAATCGTTTAATCGCATATTGTGTACTGTTTGTTATTTCGGGTTACTGATTTCTAACAGGGGACACATCGCACAGCATCCACCCAAACGAGGTTTCTTAAGTTTGGCCGGGCCGGGGGCTATCACCCACTATATTAAGCTGCGAGCCGAAGCGAGAGACACCATTGTGGGGGCTACGTTCGGGATTGATTCCATTGGATGCTGTGTGATTACCCTGAGCAATGAACCAGTCGGGCAGATATTTGTACTCTGGATGAGTTGTTAATTCCACTGTTAAGCACTGTTGAAGTTGTGATTGTGCGTGGAGGTTTGATAAAATGGCTGGCGCAGCTCTCATTTTAATGCAGACCAGCGCTGAGGTAGCGGTAGCTGGGGGGGCGGAGATTTCAAAGACAGGGTTCTCTCGATTCTGAGGAGTGAGGGGAAAGAGTGGTCGGATTTGAAATGTCTAATTAGTCCACGTCCCCGGAGAAGAGTGAGAATTCTGAGTTAGTACCCACCCTTACTTCTCTGGTGAATAAATGGAAAAGTCAGCTTCCACCTATTCTCTGGAATAATGCCCATCCCTAAAGGGGAGGAGGAGGAGTTGGGTGGAGTGGACCTCTCAGTTGTTAGATGAGTGGCAGTGCTCTGATGACATAAAGTGACAGAGATTGGTTGATGTGCGGCCAGCCTGTTGACATTGTGAGAGCCGTCAGGTTGAAATCTCCTGTAGTGACAGCTGTCAATTATCTGCAAGCACTGGATAATGCTTTTGGCCCAACTGGAAGCCCAATGGAGCTCATGGTGGGGTTTCAGAACATGCGTCAGGAGAAGGGGGAGAAGCTTTCAGCTTTTATTTTTCGGCTAGAGAGGCAGCTAAATTGCTTGCAGTGCAGAGGGGTCATTCAGGTGGCTGAGGTGGATCAGTAAAGAATGGACCAGATAGCCAGGAGCGCCCAGTCCCGGGACCTGATTGCTTGGGGTCTCCGACAGTCTTGTAAGATGTGCCCCCCTTCGTCTTTGGTTGAGCTGATCAGAGAGGTACGGGAAGAGGAGAACGCGGCAGGAGTGCGGGAGGACTCCGTCAGCAGGGTACTTGGTAGTAGTCCCCTGCGGTGAAGCGACCACAGATAGCCTACCCTGGGGAACGGTAGAGGAGATTGGGTCAGAGTTGAGAATAGAGATATGTTGGCTGTAATCAGCAGGTGTGACCCCCCCCCCCCAATATGATGGAGCTGATGTGGGGGTAGATTCCCCAAGAGGGCTTACAATGCAGAGGGCTGCTGGCAGCAGGTGTCACGCCAGAAGGAGAGTGAGCATCCGGGTACCTCAGCAGGTAGAGTCGTTGGGAAAACCTAGAGGAGACCCAGTGAGGGAACGGCCTGGTGTCTCTGGGGGAACATGTTCCTAGCAATGTACCAAGGAACCCCCAAAAGCGAAAGGCCCAATTCCTGAAGGCTTAGTGGGTCCATCCTCCAGTGTGTTGCTACGAATAGAGGCTATGTATGCTTAAACCATACTCAACGCCGGGTCACAGGCCACGTTATTGTACTGTTTGTTTTACAACTGGTATCTGAAGCATTTACCATTTGACACCATTCAAGGCACTGGAGATCTGGGAGCTTAGTGCTAGTGATTATCCATACAATGGTTATTTGTCACTGAAGTTGGAGTTCTTGGAGGCCGATGTGGGAGTGTCTGAGGTCCTTGATACATTGGTGCTGGTTTGTCCGGACCCTGTTGAGAAGGGCGGTGTTTCAATTCTGGTGGGGACCAACATCGCTCTTGTGAAGAGGCTCATGGGAGCCTGCAAGGAGAAAGCTGGGGAGAGCTTTCTGGGAACATTGTCCGTGCACCCGGGGCTTCGAACTGCTTTTGAGGAAGTGCGTGGCAGCATTGGGCCAGATACCGAATTTAAACGAGGGACTGTGTGCTTCACCCAATCGAAGCCAATGGTGGTACGGCCCGGGGAAGTAGCGAGAGTGATGGGGACCGCTAAATTTTCCGAGTGCCTGAGGGCAAAGCCCTCTTAGTGGATGTTCCAGGAGACCACGAGGGGGAGTCGGAACTTCTTGCTGGGGTACTGGTGAGGCCCGAATTGCAGAAACCCTCAGTTGTACAGGAATGCAGGATGGCAGTGATTGTCAGGAACACTACGAAGAGGGAGGTCACCTTCAAGCAGGGGATGCCCCTGGTGCATTTGTTCCTGGTGACGGTAATGTCCAGTGCCCCTGTGAGCCGTGCCGGGGACAAACTATTGGAAAATGGGGGAAAGTTAACCGCTGAGTCATTCAACTTCGGGGACTCCCCAGTTCCTGCAGGTTGGAAGAGGAGGCTGGTAGAGAAGATGTTGAAGCTGGAAGGCGTCTTTTCCACTGACGAGTTTGATGTGGGTTGTTCCAAGAGCACGTGTCACACTATCCGGGTGACTGAGGATACCCCGTTCAGAGTAAGGTCGCGTCAACTGGCCCCTGCAGAGATGGAGGACGTTTGGCAGCATTTGTGTAAGTTGAAGGGAGCTGAGATCATCACTGAGTCCCGAAGCCCCTGTGCGTCTCCAATAGTGGTGGCCCGAAAGAAGAATGGGAAGGTACAAATGTGTGTGGACTATAGGACTCTGAACAGGCGCACCATCCCTGACCAGTATACGGTCCCAAGCATTGAAGACATGCTGACCTGTCTGAGTGGTGCGAAGTGGTTTAGTGTGCTGGACTTGAGGAGTGGATATTACCAGATCCCCATGAGTGAGGCTGACAAAGAGAAAACGGCATTTATATGTCCACTGGGATTCTTCCAGTTTGAAAGGACATCTTCGGAGCTCCTGCAACCTTCCAGCGGGTCATGGAGAAGACAGTGGGGGATATGAACTTGCTTGAGGTATTGGTCTATCTGGATGACCTCACAGTATTTGGATCCACCTTGGAAGAACATGAAGCGAAGCTGCTGAAGGTGCTGGGCTGCCTGAAAGCTGAATGGTTAAAACTTTCCCTGGACAAGTGCCAGTTCTGCCAAACGTCTGTTAGCTACGTTGGGCACATAGTATGGGGTAGCTACAGACCCAGCTAAGATTGAGGCAGTTACCACTTGCCCAAGACCTCAAGACTGTGAGTGCTCTGCGCTCGTTCCTCGGATTCTGTGGTTTCTATCGGAGGTTTGTGAAAGGCTACGTGAAAGTGAGTCACCCTTTGAATCAACTTCTGTGCGGTTACCCTCCCTTGGGTAAGAAAGGGAGGGGGTGAAAAGGACAGGAGGGTGGAGAGTATCTTAGCCTGTCGGAACCCTTTGGATCGAGGTGGAATGCAAAATGTGAGGAGGCCTTTCAGTCACTGAAGGAGCTGCTGACCCAGGCGCTGGTGCTGGCTTTTGCGGACCCCCGATTATCGTATGTACTGCACGCGGATGCCAGCTGAGAGGATTTAGGGGGCACCCTGTATCAGGATCAGGGCACTGGGTTGAGACCCATTGCGTTTGTCAGCCAGAGTCTGTTGCCCTCTGTGAAAAACTATCCCATGCACAAGTTGGAATTTCTGGCGTTGAAATGGGCAGTGGTGGATAAGCTGAGCGACTACCTCTACGGGGCAAGTTTGAGGTGAGGACGGACAACAACCCCCTAACTTATATCCTGATCTCAGTGAAACTGGATGCCACAGGCCATCGCTGGTTCGCAGCGTTATCTGCCTATGATTTCAGCCTGAAGTACTGGCTGGGAAGCAAGAACGTTGATACCGATGCTTTGTCCCAACGGGTGCATGAGGGACTGGACAGGGACGAGGAAAGGGAGAGTGTTCCTGCCCCGGAGGTGAAGGCCCTGTGTCAGTTTGCCATCACCATGAAGGCAGAGGAAAAGGAGGGGCAGGAGCAAGCGGTGGATCAATTGGGAGCTTCTGATGACTCCATTCCCCAAGTTTATTGTAACCTGACTGCTCTGAAGACAAATGACCTGCAGGAATTGAGTTCTGAGAAAGTGGCAGCTGCTCAGCGAGATGATCCGGGCATTGGCACCATTTGGGTGGCACTCGAAAAGGGAGACATAGCTCAGGCGGAGAGGATGAAACATGCTTCGGTGCCTCCATTACTACGAGAATGGCCTCGGCTGGAGTTGAAGAACCAGATCTTATACCGGGTCACGTCACACCCAGACTGACCCCGGCGTTGCCAGCTGATTCTGCCCGAGAAGTATCAGAGGATGGTGTTGAAATCACTTCATGATGATTCTGGACATTTGGGGGTAGAAAAGACCTATGGATTGCTCAGAGACCAGTTTTACTGGCCCCGAATGATGTCGGAGGTCGAAGAATACTGCAAGTTATGCATTCGATGCGTAAGGCGGAAGACACTGCCTACGCAGGCAGCTCCCTTGTCCCACCTGCAGAGTGTGGGGCCTCTGGACCTGGTGCGTATGGATTTCCTGTCAATAGAACCCGATGCCAACAACACGGTGAATATCTTAGTCATCACGGACCACTACACCAGATATGCTCAGGCTTTTCCTACCAAGGACAGAGGGTGTCTATGGTGGCAAAGGTGTTATGGGAGAAGTATTTCATTTATTATGGCCTTCCCAGGTGACTACATACTGATCAGGGATGGGACTTCGAGAGCAGACTCATCCATGAGTCACTGGGCATGCTTGGAGTTTGAGGAGTCGAGGACTACACCCTATCACCCACAGGGTGATCCCCAGCCAGAGAGGTTTAATTGGACCTTGCTAGACATGCTCGGGACCCCAGAGATCAGCAAGAAGAGCAGGTGGAGTCAACATATTCGGCATCTGGTTCACAGTTATAATTGTACACGAAATGAAGCTACTAACTCACCATATTATCTGATGTTTGGGCGCAAGGCAAGGTTGCCCATTGACCTTTGTTTTGGGACTGACGAGGGTGACTTACCACCGAAGAGTTATCTGAAGTATGTGTCTGACATGAGAAGAGAGTTGAAAAGGGCTTATGAATTAGCTGGGGTCGCGGCTGCTCAGCAGACTCAAGGGAATAAGAGAAGGTATTATCCAATGGTGAGGTTCTCCTAACTCCTGTCGGGAGACAGAGTCCTCATAAGAAATTTGAGGCTACCTGGAAAGCATAAGTTGGCTGACCACTGGGCAGCTACATGCTATGTGGTGGAGAGTCAGATGCCAAACCTACCAGTTTTCTGGGTGAAACCAGAGGATGGGAATGGGCCTGTCAAGATTCTCCATCGGAACCACCTGCTGCCTCTGGGACAAGAGGTGCAGGTAGACCCAGAGCCCGACTTGGAGCCTACACCTAGTAAGAGGACTCTTCGGAAACACGGGGTGACTACCGGGCCCCCACCTCTGAGAGGGATACTGATTAGGAGGATGAGGACCTGGATGTGTGGTATATGCTGCCTTTTGCTAACTCCCCAGTGATTGAGAAGAGACTCCCGGCCCTTCTCCCATTGAGACAGGTGAAGGGGCGGGGGGCTATCTGTGGGCAGCCTGGGTTGCAGCGGGACTCTGCAGGGGAGGAAGAGGGGTTTGATCACGGAACAGAGGGCTCCAAGTTGCAGGTGGGCACGTGTGATAGATTGGCGGAGACCTCGCCAGGTAGACTGGAAGTATCCCCGGTAACCTGAAGAGTTAGGTGAGGGGGTGCGGAGATCTCAGAGAATTAGGAGACCACCTGATAAGTTGGCCTATGTAGTACTCAGGGGAACAGAGTGTTGGGGAGCTATGTCACTACCTTTTACACCTGGGTTGGGCTTTGTGCTTTGCAGGAAGGGCTGGCGAATTATCGAATTATGAGGACATGACTAAATTTGGTGGGGGGAGAGTGTAACATGCCGTAGAGTTTCACTGCTATGTAACATGCTGTAAGGTTTCACTAATAATGCAATGGTTTCTCTGTAGCAGCAATGTTTGGGTTATGACTCGAATGTTGATGTTCTTTCTTGTGAGTCTGGAAGAGAGATTTTCACGGTATTGGCCAGGGAGAGATGAGGAGAGAAGGTGCGAATGGAGAGAGTTGATAGACCGCCAGACGGGGTGGACTTGGAGCGAGGGTCCGAAGGTCAGCAACGATCAGAGGAGGTCGATGGTGGATGAATGGCTTATCAGTGAGCTCCAACATTGTGCATAGACTATTTAATAAGATTGGGCCCTTTTTTTCTGTTTCTTTACTAACCAAATAGTCAAGATAAGAATTATAAAGCTTAATCGTTTAATCGCATATTGTGTACTGTTTGTTATTTCGAGGTACTGGTTTGTAACAGGGGACACATCGCGCAGCATCCACCCAAACGAGATTTCTTAAGTTTGACCGGGCCGGGGGCTATCACGCCCTATATTAAGCCACTAGCCAAAGTGAGAGTCACATATAAATAATTAAACAATTATAAAATAGAACTAAAATAACTCAAATCCATATGTAAATCATAATTTTATATAAATAGTAAATTAGTTCACATCAATACTGATAATAATAAATAACTTAAATATATTAAATAAATCTGTAATGTAACCTGGCTGGACGTGCAGCGTATAGACACTTGTTGTGTTGATTCTATCATAGATTATAGCTCGGAAACATCTATGTTGTTAAGCATTCTGTCTCAAATTTGTAGCACAGTGATTAGCAAACACTTTACAGTACCAGTGACTGGGTTCAATTCCCACCACTTGCAAGGAATTTGTGCATTCACCTCATGACCGTGTGGGTTTCATCTGGTATTGCTCCGGTTACCTCCCTTACTCCAAAGACCTACTGGTCAGTAGGTTAGTTGGTCATTGTAAATTGTCCTGTGATTAGGCTAGGGTTAAATCGGAGGCTTCTGTGTGGAGCAGCCAGAAGGGCCTACTCCACACTGCGTCCCAATAAATAAATAAATAGATAAAAATTCCCTGGAGTAGAACTCCAACAGACAAAGAGAAAGAATAACCTAGGTTTATTCAAAGAGAAAGAATAACCTAGGTAGCATTGTTTCAGAACTTAGTTGCTCAACAGAGAAGAATACAGGCATTGAATGAAGAATGATGGTCAACAGGGTAGGGTAAGCTATGGTAGGTAGAGAATGCAAAAAGTGCAAAGACTGATTTAGGATGCAATAGGGATAGGAAGTAGGATGATTAGAACGTTAATAGAGCACTACAGATAGAAAGGAAATCTATGGTGTAAATAGGGTAGCACGTTGCAGAACCTCAAGGTTATATGGAAAATTCAGTTATTTTTTGCATTTATAATTAAGAGTCTCGATTAGTCGAGAAAGAACTGGTAAAACAGAGGAATTAATTGTGATGCTAGGACTAACTGCACAGGATAGACTGGGAATGCCTGATATACAACGCAGTAACACTCTCTCCTCAATACCATTGGCTACCATTTCCACAGAAGCCCACCTAGACGTCCATCTGTCATCTGACCTCCTCCATATCTTCATTGCATTGATCTTTCTCCCCAGTTCTCCTGCTGATCTCCTGGCCTAATTCCTAAGTCCAAATCCCTCCCAATCATCTGATCTTATCTTCAACCAACTTCCTGCTCCATTCTCCTTAATGAACCCCAGTCTGATCCATACTGCAAATAGCCCTACCAATTCTTGCCACAACACACAACACCACACCTCCTCTCAATCCAGTACTTCATACTCTACGGAAATCTAAAATTTCCAATTCTCACAAACTGATGCTCATACCCCCATCCCCTCAATGACCTGAACTTAATTTACTTGATTTCCTTTGTGCATCTACAGTGGTGAAATACACAAAGGAAAGCATTTTCAGAGTATGAAGGTTCTCCAATAGTACGTGGCATTTTGGACCTCACAGGCCATGAAGTTCTGGAGCAGAGGGTCTAGACAGCAAACATTTATTGGCTTACTAGACAACCTCTCATTAATGTGCTCAGACTTTGGATACTGTTGTTTTGTATTTCAAATCAATTTAATTGCCTTGATTTAGGCTCAGAAAACATTAGAGATACAACATTAAAATCTACAAAAGATACTAGACTGGACCACATCTGAGAATTTATGCAATTGTACTAAAATCCAACAAGATGCAACAGATTTGGTGAATGAACAGATAAATGGCAAATAATAATTCATCAGCAAATGAATTTGAAAAGCCGGCCGGTGGTGTAGTGGCATCCCCCGCACTTCAAGGTGAATGGTCCTGAGTTCAAACCCAACTGACTCCTTGCTTGTTTTCCATCCACGCTGGGTTCAGTGTTGAGCTAGCAACTGAGCCTCATAAAAAACAGGTTTAAACAATGGTGAAGAAACAAGAAGGTTGTCACAAGGTGCAGAGAAGAATTTAAATAAAGTCCCATGAAACAAAATTCTGGAAGCAAGAATAATTTGCAAACGAATTAGAGTGAGTTGAGTTTTGTTAAATTGCCAATCTGGATAATTTAGATCGAACTATTGTAAAATTCTCTGCAATTCGCTCAATTACGTGTATAGTTTAATTGAGTTTGGGCGTGTTTAGCTATGATTGTCATTTATGGACTATTATGAGAGACGTCCTCAAACTTCTCAATGTTTTACTATTGGAAACAAATTACTTTAAGATCGTTGTCATCTTTATTCCACTGGAATCTGCATATCAATTGGGTTTTGATATACCAATTTGCCAACAACCAGTTAGAGCAAAATACCACACAATATGTACTGAATTCATGGGCAATGTCAATATGCATTTCCCTGAATGCATATTTACAAATGAAATGGAAGATTATATGCTTCATCCATAGCCTCCTGAGGCTCCATAGGAAAAACAGAGTCAAGTTGAAAACTGTCCAAATAAAACAATCTATAAAAATAGTTGTTTCATGCCAGTCGGTTAGTTAGCATTCAAGAATTAGCATTTCAAGACACTAATGTTGAACATCTGGTTGAAAATTTGAAAACCAAAATAGTCAAGAGAAAAATGGCAGTTATTGAAAATAACAACTCACTCTTCCATTATTTATCGCCCAATATTCCCTAGTCAAAATATGAAAGCACCAATCCATCTCTAATGAGCCACAGGGAGAAACTAGATTTTAATACATCAATTTGAAATAGCTACAAAGAACCAGTGAAGGAGAAGTTTAATTGTGAATGGCAATATATCCAGTTTCAGTTCAGTGACTGTAACCTGAGGCACCAACACAGGTGAATATTAGAACCTGGGCTGTAGGAACTGGTCAGTAATACACTCAAAAATACTAATTTTTCTTCATTCTTTGGTTGTTGAGGCAGGAGGAATAACTTAATATTTCATCAACTATCACGTGTCAGCCTCAACAAGCCTTTGAGCTGTAAGCAAATGAAACAAGATATTACTGATTTTTTTTCTCTCTAAATTAACACCCTCCTGTTTGGCTTGCTGAGATTGCTGACACTGGGTGTGAAGTATAACCAGTGTGGATTCCCCTTCTATGATGATATGACATTGTGCCTTATTGCTGCACTTGCATATTATTTCCAAGTACGTTAAATAGTTGTGCTCAACAGTTACACATAATTTCACTGTAATAATGCCACATTTTGTAATGTAACACAACAGTCTGAAATTATTTCTTATATTTTTTGTTGCTTCAGCCATGCCCACTACCCTGTGCCTCAATTTGACAACATATAACAATATAGTTTACTAATCATGCATGAAACATCTAGAATGTCACTGGCTTTATGCACCTCCTACCTTATTTATTCAACTGCACTGAATGCTTTGGCCAGTCTCTCATCAAAAATGCCTACTTTCAATTCTGGTCTATGCCAAATATTTCACCTTCCTCAGCTGACACAGGTCAAACAACATTAAAACAGGCATGGATGCAACAGTCTTGTAACAGATACTTATGTGAACCTTTGAATTATGCTTACGCGATTATTTTTTTACCCAGATGTGCAGATGAAAGACGATAGTGGAATAAATCAATAGCAAATGCCTAAAGGGTCTCAAAGGTTTAATTTTTTTTAACCAGTTTCCATGGTAGCATTTTGAAAATATACTTTCCTTATTCACTTAAAGAACTATTTTTCCCTTCTGACTTTTGGCCATCAGTGCACAGGGTCTGACGAGGGACAAGCAGGGCAGAAGACTACCTCATTATCTGTTCCTGGACCTGACACACGTGGAAGTGGGTGGATGGCTGGAGGTGGGCAATCCGCATCAGGCATGCATAAAAAGAGCTACTTTTCAATCAGTACGGTGAAAGAAAGGCAGAGTTTTGCTGCAGTTTCTCTGAGTTGAGAAGTGACCGTCAGCAAGAGGCAGTGTGTGAAAAGAGCTACCTTTCAGTCAGGTCCGTGTTCAAGACTTAAAAAGCGGAGCTTCGAGCCAATTTTCTCTGAGTTGGACAATTCACATCAAGGGTGCATAAAAAGAGCTACTTTTATTCAAGATGGTGACAAGATTTTAAAGGCAGAGTTTTGTAGCAGTTTCTCTGATTTGAGGAGCAACCAATCAACAAGAGAGATACATTACAAAAGGACCAATAAGAATAATGCAAGTGCAAGCAGAGCAGCCATTCTTCTGAGTGTGCCAGCCTTTAGAGTGGCTTTGGCTTGGGTGAGGTAGATTGTCTTGTAAGTTACTCTCTCTCTGTTCTTATTTGTTCATTCCTCATCTATTAGAACACAGAACATAGAAATCTACAGCATCTTCAGCCCATAATGTTGTGCTGACCATGTAACGTACTCTAGAAACTGTCTAGAATTACCATACCACATAGCCCTCTAATTTTCTAAGCTCCATATACCTATCTAAGCGTCTTTTAAGAGACCCTATTATACCCGCCTCTACCACTATTGTTGGCAATGCATTCCATGCACCCACCGTTCTATATGTGGAAAAACTTCCCTCTGACATCCCCCCTGTACTTTCTTTAAAGCACCTTAAAATTATGCCCCCTCATGTTAGTCATTTCAGCCCTAGGAAAAAAGCCTCTGGCTATCCACATGATCAATGCCTCACATCACCTTATACTCCTCTATCAGGTCACTTCTCATACCCTGTCACTCCAAGAAGAAAAGGCCGAGTTCACTCAACCTATTCTTATAAGGCACACTCTCCAATCCAGGCAACATCCTTATAAATCTCCTCTGTACTCTATAGTATCCACATCCTTCCTGTAGTGAGGTGACCAGAACTGAACACAGTACTCCAAGTGGGGTCTAAGGTCTTATATAGCTATAACATTATCTCATGGCTCTTGAACTCAATCCCATGGTTGATGCAAGGTCAACACACCATATACCTTCTTAACAACACTGTCCACCTGCTCAGCAGTTTTGAGCGTCTGATGAACACGGACCCCAAAATCTCGCTGATCCTCCACATTTCCAAGAGTCTTACCATTAATACTATATTGTGTCTTCAAATTTGATCAATCAAAGTGGATCACATCACACTTATCTGGGTTGAACTCCATCTGCCACTTCTCAGCCCAGTTCTGCATCCCACTGATGTCCCGCTGTAACCCCTGACAACTCTCCAGACTATCCACAATACCCCTAACATTTGTGTCATCAGCAAACTTACTAATCCACCCTTATACTTTCTTATCCAGGTCATTTATAAAAATCACAAAGAGAAAGGGTCCCAGAACAGATCCCTGAGGCACCCCATTGGTCACCGAGCTCCATGCAGAATATGAGCCATCTACAACCACCCTTTGCCTTCTGTTGGCAAGCCAGTTCTGGATCCACAAAGCAGGGTCTCCCTGGATCCCATGTCTCCTTACTTTCTGAAGGAGCCTAGCATGGGGAACCTTATCAAATACTTTACTGAAATCCATATACACTACATCCCATACTCTACCTTCATCAATGTGTTTTGTTACATCCTCAAAGAATTTAATCCGTCTCATAAGGCACCATCTGCCCTTGACAAAGCCATGCTGACTATCCCCAATCAGATTATGTCTTTCTACATGCTCATATATCTTGCCTCTCAGGACCTTCTCCAACAACTTGCCCACTACTGAAGTAAGATTCACTAGTCTATAATTTCCTGGGTTATCTCTACTCCCTTTGTTGAACAAGAGAACAACATTTATAACACTCCAATCCTCTGGTACTTCTCCAGTCCCTACTGATGATGCAAAGATCATCGCCAGAGGCTCAGCAATTTCCTCCCTCGTTTCCCACAGCAGCCTGGAGTATATCTCATCTGGACCCAGCGACTTATCTAACTTAATGCTTTTCAAAAGCTCCAGCACATCCTCTTTCTTAATGTCTACATGCTCAAGTGTTTCAGTTTGCTGTAAGTCATCCCCACAATTGCCAAGGTCCTTTTCCCTGGTGAATTCTGAAGCAAGGTTTTCATTAGGTACCTCTGTTACCTCCTCCGACTCTATGTACATGTTTCCACTATCACACCTGATTGGTCCTATTCTAAAGTCAAGTCAAGTCACTTTTTATTGTCATTTTGACCATAAACTGCTGGTACAGTACGCAGTAAAAATAAAACAATGATCCTTCAGGACCATGGTGCTACATGAAACAACACAAAAACTACACTAGACTAAGTGAGACAACACAAGGCTACACAAGACTATGTAAAACAACACAAAAACTACACTAGACTACAGACCTACACAGGACTACATAAAGTGCACAAAACAGTGCAGGGCAGTACAATAAACCAGACAATAGGCACAGTAGAAGACGAATTACAATATAATAATAAATTACGTAGATGTCAGTCTAGACTCTGGGCATTAAGGAGTCTGATAGCTTGGGGGAAGAAACCGTTGCACAGTCTGGTTGTGAGAGCCCAAATGCTTTGGTACCTTTTGCCAGATGGCAGGAGGGAGAAGAGCTTGTGTGAGGGGTGCGTGGAGTCCTTCACAATACTGTTGGCTTTGCAGGTGCAGCGTGTGGTGTAAGTGTCTGTAATGGCGGGAAGAGAGACCCCGATGATCTTCTCAGCTGACCTCACTATCCGCTGCAGGGTCTTGCGATCCGAGATGGTGCAATTCCCAAACCAGGCAGTGATGCAGCTGCTCAGGATTCTTTCAATACAACCTCTGTAGAACGTGGTGAAGATGGGGGGGGGGGGCGTGGAAGATGGACTTTTCTCAGCCTTCACAGAAAGTAGAGACGCTGCTGGGCTTTCTTGGCTATGGAGCTGGTAATGAGGGACCAGGAGAGATTCTCTACCAGGTGAACACCAAGAAATTTGGTGCTCTTAACGATCTCAACGGAGGAGCCGTCACTGTTCAGTGGAGAGTGGTCACTCCATGCTCTCCTGAAGTCAACAACCATCTCTTTTGTTTTGTTCACATTCAGAGATAGGTTGTTGGCTCTGCACCAGCCCATTAGCCGCTGTACCTCCTCTTTGTATGCTGACTTGTCGTTCTTGCTGATGAGACCCACTACGGTCGTGTCATCGGCGAACTTGATGATGTGATTCGAGCTGTGTATTGCTGCACGGTTGTGGGTCAGCAGAGTGAACAGCAGTGGACTGAGCACGCAGCCCTGGGGGGCCCCCGTGCTCAGTGTGATGGTGTTGGAGATGATGCTCCCGATCTGGACTGACTGAGGTCTCCCACACGGCTCATCCTTTTGCTCTTCACATGCTTGTGGAATGCCTTGGGGTTTTCCTTAATTCTGCTCACCAAGGCTTTCTCATGGCCCCTTTTAGGTCTCCTAATTTAATTCATAAGCTTTCTGGCAGCCTTGTAATTTTCTAGAGCTTGAACAGTACCTAGTTTCTTGAACTTATTGTAAAATTTTCTTTTCTTCTTAACTAGAATTTCTACACCTTTGTACACCATGGTTCTTTTATCCTACCATCCTTTTTCTGCCTCAATGGAACATACCTGTGCAGAACGCCATGCAAATGTTCCTTGAACATTTACCACATTTCTGCTGTGCATTTCCCTGAGAACATCTGCTCCCAATTTATGCTCCCAAGTTTCTGCCTAATAGCATTATATTCCCCCCACTCCAATAAAATGTTTTCCCAAATTGTCTGCTCCTATCCCTCTCCAGCGCTATAGTAAAGGAGATAGAGTTGTGATCACTACCTCCAAAATGGGCTCCTACCAAGAGATCTGACACCTGATTTCCCATTACCAGATCAAGTGCATTGTAGTTAGTGAGAATGTCTCCAGGGCTGTGTTTTGTTCTTTGTGTGGGATGTGGGAAGTTAGGGAGATCTCCAGTCTTCCAGATAAACACATCTGCACCAGGTGCACAGAGTTGTAGCTCCTGAGAGAACGTTTTAAGGAACTGGAGCTGCAGCTCGATGACCTTCATCTCATATGGGAGAATAAGGATAGACAGGACTTCAGAGAGATGGTTACCCCTAGGTTCCAGCAGACCAATAACTGGGTGACTGACAGGAGAAGGAGGGGAAATGCACAGCCAGTGTGTCCATCCCCTCAATCATCCGTAAACAATTTTAGATACTGTTGAGGATGACCTACCAGGGGGTACCCCAGTGAGCAGGTCTCTGGCACTATGTCTGGTGCTGTGGCTCAGAAGAGCAGAGAGGTAAAGAAGACTGCAGTGTTGATGGGAGATTTCTTAGTCAGAGGAACAGAGACGAGGTTCTGTGGGCGCGATAGAGACACCCAGATGGTATGTTGCCTCCCTGGTCCCAGGATCAGGGATGTCTCGGATCATGTCCATGGTATTCTCAAGGGCGAGGAGCCAGAAGTCTTGGTATAGACTGGCACCAATGACATGGGTAAACAAGGTGAGGAGGTCCTGAAGAGAGATTTTAGAATGCAAGGTAGACAGCTGAAAATCAGGTCCTCCAGCGTAGTAATCTCTGGATTGTTGCCTGTGCCACGTGCCAGTGAGAGTGAGAACAAAGTGATGTGTGGCCTACAAACTGGTGCAGAGGGCAGGGCGAGGGGTTCAGATTTATGGATCATTGGGATCTCTTCTAGGGAAGGTATGACCTGTACAAAAGGGACGGGTTACACCTGAACCTGAGGGTGTCCAGTATCCTTGCAGACAGGTTGGCTAGAGTTGTTCAGGCGGTTTAAAAGTAATTTGGCAGGGGAACAGAAACCAAAGTGATAGTGCTGAATGTGAGATAGTTGGTTTACGGAGGAAACGCATAGTGAAACTCCTAGCAAGGAAGGGCTGATGACAGGGCAAACTTGCAATCAACATGATGAGTTGCAACGTAAAAGGCAGACAAAATCGAAAGGAGTGAATACAGAACTGAAGGTGTTAAATTTGAATGTGCGCAGTATAGGGAATAAACATAGAAAGAAACATAGGAAACCTACAGCACAATACAGGCCCTTCAGCCCACAATGCTGTGCCTACATGTACTTACTTTAGAAATTACCTAGGGTTACCCACAGCCCTCTATTTTTCTAAACTCCATATACCTATACAGGAGTCTCTTAAAAGACCCTATCGTATCTGCCTCCACCACCGTTGCCGGCAGCCCATTCCATGCACTCGCCACTCTGCGTAAATAACATACTCCTGACATCTCCTCTGAACCTACTTCTGAGCACCTTAAGACTGTGCCCTCTAGTGTTAGCCATTTGAGCCCTAGGAAAAAGCCTCTGACTATCCAGACAATCAATGCCTCTTATCATCTTATACACCTCTATCAGGACACCTCTCATCCTCCGCCGCTCCTAGGAGAAAAGACTGAGTTCACTCAACCTATTCTCATAAGGCATGCTCCCCAATCCAGGCAATATCCTTGTAAATCTCCTTTGCACTCATTCTATAGTTTCCACATCCTTCCTGTAGTGAGGTGACCAGAAATGAGCACAGTACTCCAAGTAGGGTCTGACCAGGGTCTGATACAGCTGTAACATTACCTCTTGGCTCTTAAACTCAATCCCATGGTTGATGAAGGCCAATGCACCATATACTTTCTTAACCACAGAGTCAACCTGCACAGCAGCTTTGAGTGCCCTATGGACTCAGACCCCAAGATCCCTCTGATCCTCCACACTGCCAAGAGTCTTACCATTAATACTATATTCTGCCATCATATTAGACCTACCAAAATGAACCACCTCACACTCATCTGGGTTGAACTCAATCTGCCACTTCTCAACCCAGTTTTGCATCTCATTGATGTCCTGCTGTAACCTCTGACAGCCCTCTACACTATCCACAACACCCAACAAACTTTGTGTCATCAGCAAATTTACTAACCCATCCCTCCGCTTCCTCATCCAGGTCATTTATAAACATCACGAAGAGTAGGGGTCCCAGAACAGATCCCTGAGGCACACCACTGGCCACCGGCCTCCATGCAGAATATGACCCGTCTACAACCACTCTTTGCCTTCTGTGGGCGAGCCAGTTCTGGATCCACAAAGCAAGGTCCCCTTGGATCCTATGTTTCCTTACTTTCTCAATAAGCATTGCATGGGGCACCTTATCAAATGCCTTGCTGAAATACATATACAGTACTTCTGCTGCTCTACCTTCATCAATGTGTTTAGTCACATCCTCAAAAAATTAAATCAGGCTCATTAGGCACGACCTGCCTTTGACAAAGCCATGCTGACTATTCCTAATCATATTATGCCTCTCTAAATGTTCATAAATCCTGCCTCTCAGGATCTTCTCTATCAACTTACAAACCACTGAAGTAAGACTCACTGGTCTATAATTTCCTGGGCTATCTCTACTCCTTTTCCTGAATAAGGGAACAACATGTGCAAACCTCCAATCCTCCAGAACCTCTCCCATCCCCAGTGATTATGCAGATATCATTTCCAGAGGCTCAGCAATCTCTTCCCTCGCCTCCTTCAGTAGCCTGGGGTACATCTAGTCAGGTCCCGGAGACTTATCCAACTTGATGATTTCCAAAAGCTCCAGCACATCCTCTTTCTTAATGTCTATATGCTCAAGCTTTTCAATCCACTGTAAATCAACCCTAGAGTCACCAAGATTCTTTTCTGTAGTGAATACTGAAGCAAAGTATTCATTAAGTACCTCGGCTATCTCCTCCGGTTCCATACACATTCTTCTACTGTCACACTTGATTGGTCCTATTCTCTCACACCTTATCCTCTTGCTCTTCACATACTTGTAGAATGCCTTGGGGTTTTCTTTAATCCTGCTCGCCAAGGTGTTCTCATGGCCCCTTCTGGCTCTTCCAATTTCATTCTTAAGCTCCTTCCTGCTAGCCTTATAATCTTCTAGATCTCTAGTTTTTTGAATCTTTCATAAGCTTTTCTTTTCTTCTTGACGAGATTTTCAACAGCCTTTGTACATCACGGTTCCTGTACCCTACCATCCTTTCCCTGTCTCATTGGAATGTACCTGCAGAACATCACACAAATATACCCTGAACATTTGCCACATTTCTTCTGTACATTTCCCTGAGAACATCTGTTCCCAATTTATACTGCCAAGTTCCTGCCAGATAGCTTCATATTTCCCCTTACACCAATTAAGCACTTTCCTAACTTATCTGTCCCTGTCCCTCTCCAATGCTATGGTAAAGGAGAAAGAATTATGATCACTATCTCCAAAATGCTCTCCCACTGAGAGACCTGACACCTGACCAGGTTCATTTCCCAATACCAGATCAAGTGCAGGCTCTCCTCTTGTAGGCTTATCTACACATTGTGTCAGGAAACCTTCCTGAACACATCTAACAAACTCCACCCCATCTAAACTCCTTGCTCTAGGGAGATGCCAATCAATATTTGGGAAATTAAAGTCTTGCACCACAACAAACCTGTTATTATTACACCTTTCCAGAACCCGTCTCCCTATCTGCTTCTCGATGTCCCTGTTACTATTGGGTGGTCAATAAAAAACACCCAGTGGAGTTATTGACCCCTTCCTGTTTCAAACTTCCACCCACAGAGACTCAGTAGACAATCCCTCCATGACTTCCTTCTCTTCTGCAGCCACGACACTATCTCTGATCAGCAGTGCCATGCCCCCACCTCTTTTGCCTCCCTCTCTGTCCTTTCTGAAACATCTAAGTAACTATTCCTGCCCCTGAGCCGCCCACGTCTCTGTAATGGCCACAACATCATAGCTCCAAGTACTGATCCATGCTCTGAGTGCATCCGCTTTGTTCATGATACTTCTTGTGTTAAAATAGACACATCTGAAACCATTGGCCTGAGCTTATCCGTTCTCTATCACCTGCCTATCTTCCCCCTTGCGCTGTCTCCCAGGTTTCTCTATTTGTGAGCAAACCGCCCCTTCCTCTGTCTCTTCAGTTCAGTTCCCACCCCCCAGCAATTCTAGTTAAAACTCTCCCCAACCAGCCTTAGCAAACCTCCCTGCCAGGATATTGGTCCCCCTTGGATTCAAGTGCAACTCATCCTTTTAGTACAGGTCACACCTGCTGCAAAAGAGGTCCCAATGATTCAGAAATCTGAATCCCTGCCCCCTATTCCAATTCCTCAGCCACACATTTATCTCCCACCTCACTCTATTCCTATACTCACTGTCGCATGGCTCAGGCAGTAGTCGAGATTACTTTGAGGTCCTACTTCTCAACTTCCTTCTTAACTCCCTGTAGTCTGTTTTCAGGACCTGCTCCCTTTTCCTAACTGTCATTGGTACCAATTATGTACCATGACCTCTGGCTGTTCTCCTTCCCATTTCAGGATATTGTAGACGTGATCAGAACCATCTTGGACCCTGGCACCTGGGAGGCAAACTACCATCTGTGTTTCTTTCCCGTGTCTATGGAATCAGCTGTCTGACCCTCTAACTATAGAGTCCCCTATTATTGCTGCCTTCTTCCTTTCCCTACCCTTCTGAGCCACAGGGCCAGGCTCTGTGCCAGAGGCACAGCCACTGTTGTTTCCCCCAGGTAGGCCGTCCCCCCCAGCAGTACTCAAACAGGTGTACTTATTGTTAAGTGGGACAGCCACTGAGGTACTCCCTAGTATCTGACTCTTGCCCTTCCCTCTCCTGACTTACCCACTTATCTGTCTCCCAAGTCCCCGGTGTGACTACTTGCCTATAGCTCCTCTCTATCACCTCCTCACTCTCCCTGACCAGACGAAAGTCAATGAACTGCATCTCCAGTTCCCTAACGCGGTCCCTAAGGAGCTGCAGCTTGATGCGCCTCGCACAGATGTGGCTGTCCGGGAGGCTGGGAGTCTCCTGTACTTCCCACATCTGACAACCAGTGCAGAACACCGGCCTCACAGACATACTTCCTGTTTCTATTCCTCACAGGTAACTTACCTCGTCTCAACCTGTTATTGCCGAAGCCCGAATGAGCCAAAGTCCTACCACTCTGCCTCAGATCACTCCATCGATGACCGCTCCTTTGATGATCGCTCTGCTAGGCAGTGTCTCCCTTTTATGCATGAACCATCCCTGCTATTTAGCTCACAATTGGTGCTCCAGTTATAGCCACTGATCGGCCACGTACAATGGACAAACACTCTCAAAGCTCCCTTCTTAAATAACCACCACCAACCTGTGAGAAATCCCTCTTGGTAAAGCTCTGTTGATGACATTGATAGGCCATGTACAATGGACTAATGCTATTGAAGCTCCCTTTTTAGATAACCGTTGCCGACCTGTGAGAAATCCCTCCTGGTAGAGCTCTGTTGATGCCGCTGATAAACCCATGTACAAGGGAGAAGAACTTGCAGCACAATTACAGATTGGCAGGTATGATGTAGGCATCACTGTCTCATAGAAACAGAGAAAATAGGTGCAGGAGTAGGCCATTCGGCCCTTCGAGCCTGCACCGCCATTCAGTACGATCATGGCTGATCATCCAACTCAGAACCCTGTACCAGCCTTCTCTCCATACCCCCTGATCCCTTTAGCCACAAGGGCCATATCTAACTCCCTCTTAAATATAGCCAATGAACTGGCCTCAACTGTTTCCTGTGGCAGAGAATTCCACAGATTCACCACTCTCTGTGTGAAGAAGTTTTTCCTCATCTCGGTCCTAAAAGGCTTCCCCTTTATCCTCAAACTGTGACCCCTCGTTCTGGACTTCCCCAACATCGGGATCAATCTTCCTCCATCTGGCCTGTCCAATCCCTTTAGGATTTTATACATTTCAATAAGATCCCCCCTCAATCTTCTAAATTCCAACGAGTATAAGCCTAGTCAATCCACTCTTTCATCATATGAAAGTCCTGCCATCCCAGGAATCAATCTGGTGAACCTTCTTTGCACTCCCTCTATGGCAAGAATGTCTTTCCTCAGATTAGGGGACCAAAACTGCACACAATACTCCAGGTGTGGTCTCACCAAGGCCTTGTACAACTGCAGTAGTACCTCCCTGCTCCTGTACTCGAACCCTCTTGCTATGAATGCCAGCATACCATTTGCCTTTTTCACCGCCTGCTGTACCTGCATGCCCACTTTCAAAGACTGGTGTATAATGACACCCAGGTCTCGTTGCACCTCCCCTTTTCCTAATCGGCCACCATTCAGATAATAATCTGTTTTCCTGTGTTTGCCACTGAAGTGGGTAACCTCACATTTATCTACATTAAATTGCATCTGCCATGAATTTGCCCACTCACCTAACCTATCCAAGTCACCCTGCATCCTCTTAGCATCCTCCTCCCAGCTAACACTGCCGCCCAGCTTCGTGTCATCCACAAACTTGGAGATGCTGTATTTAATTCCCTCATCTAAGTCATTAATATATATTGTAAACAACTGGGGTCCCAGCACTGAGCCTTGCAGTACCCCACTAGTCACTGCCTGCCATTCTGAAAAGGTCCTGTTTATTCCCACTCTTTGCTTCCTGTCTGCCAACCAGTTCTCTATCCACATCAATAGCTTACCCCAATACCGTGTGCTTTAAGTTTGCACACTAATCTCCTGTGTGAGACCTTGTCAAAAGCCTTTTGAAAATCCAAATATACCACATCCACTGGTTCTCCCCTATCCACTCTACTAGTTACATCCTCAAAAAATTCTATGAGATTCGTCAGACATGATTTTCCTTTCACAAATCCATGCTGACTTTGTCCGATGATTTCACCGCTTTCCAAATATGTTGTTATCACATCTTTGATAACTGACTCTAGCATTTTCCCCACCACTGATGTCAGGCTAACCGGTCTATAATTCTCCGGTTTCTCTCTCCCTCCTTTTTTAAAAAGCAGGGTTACATTAGCCACCCTCCAATCCTCAGGAACTAGTCCAGAATCTAAGGAGTTTTGAAAAATTATCACTAATGCATCCACTATTTCTTGGGCTACTTCCTTAAGCACTCTGGGATGCAGACCATCTGGCTCTGGGGATTTATCTGCCTTTAATCCCTTCAATTTACCTAACACCACTTCCCTACTAACATGTATTTCCCTCAGTTCCTCCATCTCACTAGACCCTCTGTCCCCTACTATTTCCGGAAGATTATTTATGTCCTCCTTAGTGAAGACAGAACCAAAGTAGTTATTCAATTGGTCTGCCATGTCCTTGTTCCCCATAAGCAATTCACCTGTTTCTGTCTGTAGGGGACCTACATTTGTCTTAACCAATCTTTTTCTTTCCACATATCTATAAAAGCTTTTACAGTCAGTTTTTATGTTCCCTGCCAGTTTTCTCTCATAATCTTTTTTCCCTTTCCTAATTAAGCCCTTTGTCCTCCTCTGCTGGACTCTGAATTTCTCCTAGTCCTCAGGTGAGCCACTTTTTCTGGCTAATTTGTATGCTTCTTCTTTGGAATCGATACTATCCGTAATTTCCCTTGTCAGCCACGGGTGCACTACCTTCCCTGATTTATTCTTTTGCCAAACTGGGATGAACAATTGTTGTAGTTCGTCCATGCGATCTTTAAATCCTTGCCATTGCATATCCACCGTCAACCCCTTAAGTATCATTTGCCAGTCTATCTTAGCTAATTCACGTCTCATACCTTCAAAGTTACCCTTCTTTAAGTTCAGAACCTTTGTTTCTGAATTAACTATGTCACTCTCCATCTTAATAAAGAATTCCACCATATTATGGTCACCCTTACCCAAGGGGCCTCTCACGACGAGATTGCTAATTAGCCCTTCCTCATTGCTCAATACCCAGTCTAGAATAGCCTGCTCTCTAGTTGGTTCCTCGACATGTTGGTTGAAAAAACCATCCCGCATACATTCCAAGAAATCCTCTTCCTCAGCACCCTTACCAATTTGGTTCACCCAATCTATATGTAGATTGAAGTCACCCATTATAACTGCTGTTCCTTTATTGCACGCATTTCTAATTTCCTGTTTAATGCCATCCCCAACCTCACTACTACTGTTAGGTGGCCTGTACACAACTCCCACCAGCGTTTTCTGCCCCTTAGTGTTATGCAGCTCTACCCATATCGATTCCACATCCTCCAGGCTAATGTCCTTCCTTTCTATTGCGTTAATCTCCTCTCTAACCAGCAATGCTACCCCACCTCCTTTTCTTTCATGTCTATCCCTCCTGAATATTGAATATCCCTGAATGTTGAGCTCCCATCCTTGGTCACCCTGGAGCCATTCATGGCTGAAAGAAAATTATAGCTGAGAGCTTACTGTCCAAGGATACACATTGTATCAAAAGGTCTGGGAGAAAGGCAGAGAGTGGTGTGGCTATGTTGGTAAGAAATGAAACTAAGTTATTAGAAAGAAGTGACACAGAGTCAGAAGGTGTTGAATCGTGTGGATAGAGCTAAGGAACTGCAAAGGTAAAAAGACCCTGATGGGAGTTATATACAGACCTTCAAATAGTAGTAAGGATGTGGTCTACAAGTTATAACGGGAGTTAAAAAATGAATGTCAAAAGGGCAATGTTACAATAGTCATGGGGGATTTCAATATGTAGGTAGATTGGAAAAATCAGGTTGGTACTGGATTCAAATAGGTGGAATTTCTAAAATGCCGATGAGATGGCTTTTCAGAGCAGCTTGTGGTTCAGCCCACTAGGGGATCAACTATACTGGATTGGGTGTTGTGCAATGAACCAGAATTGATTAGAGAGCTTAGGGGAAAGTAATCATAATATGATAGAATTCACCCTGAAATTTGAGAAGGAGAAGCTAAAGTCAGATGTGTCAGTTCTATGAGGCTTTGTCTGGATGGAGTTTATTGGATACTAGGAGAAGCTGGACAAACTTGGATTGCTTTGGAGTGAGTCAGGATCTGAGAGGAGACCTGATGGAAGTATATTATGAGAACTGTAGATTGTATGGATAGTCAAGGACATGTTGTCAAGATGGAAATGTCAAATATTAAAAGGTAAAGGGTTAATGTGAGAGGAGGAAAGTTTAAAGGAGATTTGTGAGGCAAATCTTTTTTTTAAAACACACAGAATCATAAGTCCCTGGAATGTACTGCTAGGGAAGTGGCAGAAGCAGGTACAATTGCAATAACTAAGAGGCATTTAGACAAACACATGAATAGATGAAATATGAAAGCAAGCTAGCAAACAATAATCCAAATGGATAGTAAGAGATTTTTGAAGTATGTAAAAAATAAAAGAGAGATGAGAGTGGACATAGGACCGCAAGAAAATGAGGCTGGAGAAATAATAACAGCGGTCAAGGAGAGGGCAGATGAACTAAATAAGTATTTTGCATCAGTCTTCACTGTGGAAGACACTAGCAGTGTGCCAGATGTTGAAAGGTGCGAGGGAACAGAAGTGAGTGTAGTTACTATTATGAGGGAGGTGGTGCTCAAAAGGTTGAAAGATCTAAGGGTACATAAGTCACTCGGATCAGATGAACTACACCCGAGGGTTCTGAAAGAGGTAGAGGTGGAGATTGTGGACGCATTAGTAATGATCTTTCAAAAATAATTGGACCTCTGGCATGGTGCCAGAGGACTGAAGATTGCAAATGTCACTCCACTCTTTAAGAAAAGAGGAAGGCAGCAGAAAGGAAATTATATACTAGTTAGCCTGACTTCAGTGGTTGGGAAGATGCCGGAGTCAATTGTTAAGGATGAGGTTATGGAGTACTTGGTGACACAGGACAAGATAGGACAAAGTCAGCATGGTTTCCCTAAGGGAAAATCTTGCCTGATGAACCTGTTGGAATTCTTTGAGATTACACGTAGGATAGATAAAGGGGGTGCAGTGGATCTTGTATATTTGGACTCTTAGAAGGCTTTTGATAAGGTGCCACACATGAGGCTGCTTACCAAGTTAAGAGCCCATGGTATTACAGGAAAGTTACTGGCATGGTTAGAGCATTGGCTGATTGGTAGGAGGCCGTGAGTGGGAATAAAAGGATCATTTTCTGTTTGGCTGCCAGTGACTAGTGGTGTTCTGCAGGGGTCGGTGTTGGGACCACTTCTTTTTATGCTGTCTATAAATGATTTAGATGATTGAAAAGATGGCTTTGTTGCCAAGTTTGCAGATGATATGAAGATTGGTGGATGGGCAGGTAGTGTTGAGGAAACAGGTAGTCTGCAGAATGAGGAGGAGAAGATGGCGGCGCGACGCAGTGCGCGCAGCCGTTCTGAATGAATATCGATTCTGTGTAACTAGGGGGCCGTGCACAATCTGGATTTGATGGAGACAGCCGTGAGAAGCGCAGAGGAACATCTGGAGTAACTTCTGAAATGCCTGCTTCGCTGTCGCTGCTACTGTGCGATCAAGAATCTCCGGAGACGAAGGACCCAAATCCTCGGCTTTGCCTATCGCCTGTTGTTGGGGCTGGGGTTGAAGCGCTAGGCAGAGATGGTGCTCGGTGCCGAAGAGGTGGTCGGAGGCTTGGAGTTTTCGGACGGACTCAGAGTCGGACTGTGGTCGGATGCTTCCAGGATGCTGCATCGGCAAGTTGGCGGCGCTGGAGGTTTACCATCTGTGTGAGATGATGGGACTTTCGACAGACTTTGAGACTTTTACTGTGCCATGGTCTGTTCTTATCAAATTATGATATTGCTTTGCACTGTTGTAACTATATGTTATAATTATGTGGTTTTTGTTAGTTTTTTAAGTCGGTTTGTTTGTCATGTGCTTTTGCGATATCATTCTGGAAAAACATTGTATCATTTATTAATGCATGCATTACTAAATGACAATAAAAGGGGACTGCTTGTCGTCAATCATAATAATAATCACAATCATAATAATCATAACTTAGATTAGGAGAACAGGCAAGAGAGTGGAAAATGAAAAACAATGTTGAAAAATTGGTAGTAGTAGTAGAAATAAATATGCAGACTATTTTCCAAATTGGGAGAAAATCCAAAAATCTGAGATGCAAAGGGACTTGGAAGTCCTTGTGCAGAACACCCTGAAGGTTAACTTGCGGGTGGAGTTGGTGGTGAGGAAAGCAAATGCAATGTTAGCATTTATTTCAAGAAGTACTGAATACAAGAGCAAGGATGTGATGCTGAGGCTTTATAAGGCATTGATGAAGCCTCACCTTGAGTATTGTGAACAGTTTTGGGCTCCTCATCTTAGAAAAAATGTGCTGGCATTGGAGAGGGTTCAGAGGAGGTTCACAAGAATGTTTCCGGGAATCAGATGGTTATCATACGAGGAATGTTTGATAGCTCTAGATCTGTGCTCGCTTGAATTTTGAAGGATTAGGGGTGATCCCATTGAAATCTTTCAAATGTTGAAAGTCCTAGACAGAGTAAATGTGGAAAGGACGTTTCCCATGGTAGGTAGTCTAGGACAAGAAAGCACAGCCTCAGTATAGAGGGGCATCCATTTAAAACAGAGATGCGGAAAAATTTCTTTAGCCAGAGGGTGGTGAATTTGTGGAATTTATTACCACGGGGGCAGCTATGGAGGCCAGATCATTGGGTGTGCTTAAGGCTGAGCTTGTTATGTTCTTGACTGGACACGGCAACCAAGGTTATTAGGAGAAGGCTGGGGAGTGGGGCTGAGGAGTGGGGAAAAGAGATCAGCCTTGATTGAATAGTGGAGCAGACCAATGGGCCAAATGCCCTAATTCTGCTCTTATATCTGATGATCTTATGATTAGAGGGACATTCGGTATGTGCATGCAGATGGGATTAGTTGTTAGATTGCCATCATGGTCAGTACAGAAATCATGGGCTGAAAAGCCTGTTCCTGTTCTATGCTTAGTATACTTTATGTTACAATAGTGCCTTCACCCTTTGTTACTCAGCCCCTTCTGAGCAGATAATCACATTTATTGGTAGTTTCTGGGAGACAAAGCAATGTCCTTGCTTTGATTGATAGATATCAAATAACATTGGTAATCAAGAAGACCACTGCCTTAGGAACACGTAAAACATGTTTGGTTCTTAAAGAGGTCTGCAAGATGCTTGGGTACAATGGCCAGAATTCTACATTGCTGTTTTAAAACTAGCCAATTTTGGCTGCACATCTATTTCTCTCTTCCTGCTTCCTACACCCTTTATTCCAATAATGCTCATTATTGTTGTCTATATTTTTGTTCATTTATATTAGTGGTTATCATTGCGATGCTAAATATATTGCATTTTCTTTTAGTATTTACCTGTTGCAACTCATTTGTTTTTAAAATAATTTTCATCACTTGTTCTTTCTTTGTCTGGTCATTAACCAATTTCCCCAGGGATCAATAAAGTATGACTCTGACTATGACTATGACTATAAAACAACAAATAAACTTCAGCTTTCCAAGTTGATGCTTCAGCAACAATGCTGTCTGTTGTAATTTGCAAGTGTAGTTGTCACTTAAATTTAGGTTTGAGCTCCCTTAGCTGTCCATCCTCTATTTGTTAATGCATTCGTATGAACTGAGTGCCTTTGTTGTCAGCAGTGGCTCAATGAGCAGAACTTTTGCCTATGCGTCCAAAGATAGTGGGTTCAAGTCTCATTCAAAGATAAAAATCTAGGCAAAGATTTCATTGTGATAGATCAGACTTTTGATTGAGACATTAAACCTTTTATATTCCAGTGGACTTAAAAGATACTACGAGAGAGTAGAATTCTTTCTGGCAATAATTTCTCCTTCAAGTTATCCTGTTATTATTAGCTTACTATTTGTGAAAGTTTCCTATGTACAAAATGGCCAAGACATTTTCTACATAATATCTGCTTCCTCTGACTACAAGGACAACCTGGGATAAAGTCATACAGCAGTACAGTATAGTACAGAAACAGGCCCTTCAGCCCACTCATCTTGTGCATTCTGAACTGTTATTCTGCCTGGTCACATCAACCTGCAACTGGACCATAGCCGTCCATACCTCTCCGATCCATGCACTTACCCAAACTTCTCTTAAATGTTAAAAACCAATCCTGCATCCACCACTTCTGCTGGCAGCTTGTTCCACATTTCCACCACCCACTGAGTGAAAACGTTTCCCCTCAGGTTCTCTTTAAATATTTCACCTTTTAGCTATTAACCTATAACCTCTAGTCCTAGTCTCAGTCAAACTCAATGGAAAATACCTACTTGCATTTACCCTATCCATACCCCTCATAATTTTGTATAACTCTATCAAATTTCCTGTCATCTTCCTATTCTCCAGGGAAATACGTGTCCTAAGCTATCCAACTTTTCTCTGTAATTCAGGTCCTCAAGTCCTTGTTTATTTTCTGTGTACTCTTTCAATTTTACTGATACCTTTCCTGTAGTTAGGTGAGCAGAACTGCACACAATACTCCACATTTGGCCTCGAAGTCTTCTACAACTTCAACAAAATATTCCAGCTTCTATACTCAGTACTCCGATCTCTGAAAGCCAGTGTGTCAAAAACTCTCTTTATGACCCTGTCTACCCGTGATGCCACTTTCAAGGAAATATAGACCTGTATTCCCAGATCCCTTTGTTCAACACACTCCTCAGGCCCTACCAATGTCTTGAGATTTTTAAATACATAATAATAAGAGAAAAGGACTCATGTTTATCTAATTTATCATCTATTTGAATAATGCAAACCACAATTATCTCAGTACAAGTATGTTGTGTATTGATTCAGTGTAAAACTGACATTTATAGGTCTACTGCAGATATCTACTGAATAATTGAGATAATATCTCATGCCAAAAAAGCATCTTTTTTATTTTGTAAGGTGAAGCCAGGAGATGGTCTGTCAAAATCGTGACCATTTTATATTTTCAGCAGGACAGAGCTCCAAACTTTAATAGAAATTTGTATAAAGGAAGGAAAGACAGATCAATGCATGCACAAAGTACCGTAGATGCTGAAAATCCAAACTAGTACAGAAAATACTGACATAAGGGATTCTGTGCAAGCTGGAAGTCTTGAGCGACACACATAAAATGCTGGAGGAACTCAGCAGGTCAGGCAGCATCTATGGAGGAAAAACAATCGACATTTGCAAACTGCAACTGTGATTTACAGTTTGGAGATTGTTTAGGTGTTTCACCACTCTATAGTCTGCAAGAGGACTCTGGGAGGCAGGAGCAGCGTGTGTGAACCTCATGGCAAGAAGGCTGTGGGGCATAAGTTGATGTTCGACTCTATTTTGCCAATTAAAGTTTCCATTGATTAAAGTGATGAGGAAGATTGAAACATCAAGGCGAATATGGAAGTTGAACACCGGCTGCTTGCCTGCCTTTCGATTGCTGGTGGGGTCACTCTGCTGCCGGAGAGGGAAGCCTGCCTTTCGATTGCTGGTGGGGTCACTCTGCTGCCGGAGAGGGAAGACTGCCTTTTGATTGCTGGGAGATCGCTCTGCTGCTGGAGATAGAAGACCACCTTTTGATCACTGGTGGAATCGCTTGGCTGCTGCAGAGGGGAAGGCCTGCTGCTCTGCCCAGAGAATGTTACCCAGGCTTTCTGCTTTTTGGATATGGACTTTTTTTTCCAGTCTTATAGTTTTTTATATTCTGTGTTTCTCGCCCAATCTTTCTTATTTTTTTTGTGTGTGTGGGAGGGGATTTGGGGGTTGATGTGTCTGTTTCATTTTTGTTTGTTTTTTTGTGCAGGGAAGAGGAATTTGGGGTTGATGATTGTGCTGCTGTTCTTCTCTTGGTTTTGTGGTTATCTGGAGAAGAAGAATTTCAGAGTTGCATATTTTGATAATAAATGAACCTATGACATTTTGGGGTGAGACCCTTCAATAGGACTGAAGGGAGAAGCCAGCAAAGTAGGTATGGTGGGGGAGGGGAAGGAGTACACACTGGCAGGTCACAGCTGAGACCAGGTGAGGGGCAAGTGGATGGGTGGGAGAGGGGGTATGAAATGAGAAGCTGGGAGAGGATAGGTGAAAAAGCTAAAGTGCTGAAGACAAAAGAATATGATAGGTAGACCATGGGAGAAAGGGAACCAGAGGGAGATAAGGACAGGTGAAGAGAAGTGAAGGGGTGAGAAGGGGTAAGAGGGGAATCAGAATGGAGCATGGAAAAAGAGAGGAGAAGGGAGGAATAGAAATAACTGGAAGTTGGATAAATTGTTGTTCATACCATCAGGTTGGAGGCTACCCATGTCAAATATAAGGCGTTATTCCTCCACCCTGTGTTTAGCCTCATCATGGCAGTAGAGGAGTCCTGGACAGACATGTCATAATGGGAATGGGAAGCCGAACTGAATTGCGCAGACACTGGGAGCAGACAGAGCAAAGGTGATTGACAAAGTGGACCTCCAATCTGCATCGGGTCACAAAAATGCTGGGAAAGCTCAGCCGGTGCAGAGTTCCCTATGTACTGACGCTGATTAAATACTCATAATGTCTCTCCATCTATACAAACTGCCTGACCCAATGAGCATTTCCAGTATTATTTTTAGTATCACGCCCTGCATCACAGTCCACAGTTCAGTCCGAGTGTTTGAGAATTAGTCAGTGCAGCATTTAGCATTTCCAGGATAGATACAGGAGAATGAAAAAGGAAACTGTTCTGGAGTGGGGGTTAGGCTTGAGACACAAAGAAGTCCTCCCATCTTAAAAGTAATTAAAAACTTACTTCATTAATTATCTTCCAGTTTTCTTTCTTTGTAAGGAAAACACTTTTTCTAGAAACCCATTGGCTCCAGTACATTTTGTAGTGGTGAATGTAAAGATCTTCCTCCTGTGGTGGATCCCAGTGAATTCGCAGACTGAAAGTACCATTGTGCCTGGCAGTGAAATTGCCTTTCCTCAAATTACTTGGTGCACCTGGTGGTGAAGGATCTGTAAGGAATGTTAAAGTAATAGGAAATTAGGAAATGATACAAGAAAGAAATTGAAAGAAAGGATTTGAGGGGAGCTGTTCATGTACAAATATCACAAAGCATCTGATAAAGAATCCTGGTTCAATGTGTTTGATGTTCTCCTTCTGCTAAAGGTTACCGGCATTGTTTTGGACTGTTCTATCACAAAATCAGGATCCTAGGCAAGTCTTAGTTATTCCAAAACATTTAACAAGTGCAGATCTTCTAAATGAAATCACTATCCACCAGCTGCACAGAATTTTAATTGAAAATTAAAGTTTAATCCCTCGAACAGGTTGCACCGTTTCTAGTCTCCTGATATTAAGACATGGACAGCATTAAAACTCTACCACTTTCTGTAACTGTGGTCCTAGAGGATTGTAGCTGAGATTCAAATTTATTTATCACACATGCATCAAAGCACAGTGACATGTGTCATTTGTATTAACAACCAACACACCCAAGCATGTATTGGCGACAGCCCACAAGTGTCACACCATATTCTGGCACTAACATCATATGCCCACAATATTCAGCATGTGCTGTTGGTACGATGAGAGAATGGGGATGAACAGTGAACAAATAAGCCTGGTGTACTTCTGGAATCTTTCAGGAGTGTAATTTAGTTTCCTGAGCATGATGCAGCAAGTGATCAATTTGTTCCATGAAAATGACCTTATGAAGCAGGGGTGCTCAAGACCTAAGGAAGAAGCAGTGATATCCTTCATTTTTGGCTACTTATGGATATTCAGTAATGCCATAAAACAGCAATTCAGATTCAGATTTATTTTTCGTATTTACATTGAAACACGAGTGAAATGCACCATTTGTGTTAACAATCAATACAACCCAAGGATGTGCTGGGGACAGCCTGCAAGCCTCTCTGGTGCCAAATAGCATATCCACAATGTTCAGTAGAACAACACAAATAACAACAACCCCCAAAGAAGCCCCCTTTCTCCCTCCCACCGACTCACTCACTTGGTTTACTTACAGTATGCGAGAATAATTTATGTGATTCAAAAAATCAATACTGTGGCTTCAAAATGGGAACATGTTGTACTTTTCTTTATTCAACATTTTGTGCAAGAAAATGGATCTTTTCCCTCCTAGAATGAAATATAATTATGATAATTTCTAATTTGAATAATACCACTGGGCAATTTCATTGGGAAATTAAACTGGGCAATTCCATTGGTGTACTACACTTGTCTGTTGTCATGTTTTCCAGGTCAAATAAGAGGAATAGATAGAGTGGATAGCCAGCGCCTCTTCCCCAGGGCACCACTGCTCAACACAAGAGGACATGGCTTTAAGGTAAGGGTGGGAAGTTCAAGAGGGATATTAGAGGAAGGTCTTTTACTCAGAGAGTGGTTGGTGCGTGGAATGCACTGCCTGAGTCAGTGGTGGAGGCAGATACACTAGTGAAGTTGAAGAGACTACTAGACAGGTATACGAAGGAATTTAAGGTGCAGGCTTATATGGGAGGCAGGGTTTGAGGGTCGGCACAACATTGTGGGCCGCAGGGCCTGTACTGTGCTGTACTATTCTATGTTCTGTGTTCTATGTTAAATGTGCAGAAATGTCATTCTGTGTGCTTTAATGCACATGTGATTGGTGCATGACTTCACAAACACATGGAAGTCAGCCAGTTAGAACAGCAAGAAGAGCTTAAAAGCGAGAAGAGTTTAAAAAGAGACGGTTATTTCTTCAGCGGTTTGATCGGGGCATGACTGCGTAAGCACATGGAGGTCAGCCAGGTAGAATAGCGAGAAGAGTTTAAAAGGAGACAGCTTTATAGAGTGGGCGACAGAGTAGGAGAGCTTTGGCTCAACGGGGCTTCGGTGATAACAGGCATTGCCTGTGTACAATACAGACAGGAAGTATGTGTGTGAGGCTGGTGTTCTATGCTCGGTGTCAGATGTGGGAAGTCTTGGAGACTAACAGCCCCAGATGGCCACATCTGCGCCAGGTACGTCGAGCTGCAGCTCCTTAGGGACTGCATCAGGGGACTGGAGATGCAGCTTGATAACCTTCATCACGTCAGGGAGAGTGAGGAGGTGATAGAGAGGAGTTAGAGGCAGGTAGTCACACCAGGGCCTTAGGAGACAGATAAGTGGATAACAGTCAGGAGAGGGAAGGGTAGGAGTCAGATATTAGAGAGCACCCCTGTGGCTGACCCCCTTAAAAATAAGTACACCTGTTTGAGTACTGTTGGGGGGGGATGGCCTACCTGGGGGAAGCAACAGTGGCCATGCCTCTGGCATAGAGTCTGGCCCTGTGGCTCAGAAGGGTAGGGAAAGGAAGAAGGCAGCAGTAATAGGGGACTCTATAGTTAGGGGGTCAGACAGGTGATTCTGTGGATGCAGGAAAGAAACACAGATGGTAGTTTACTTCCCAGGTGCCAGGGTCCGGGACGTTTCTGATCGTGTCCACGATATCCTGAAGTGGGAAGGAGAACAGCCAGAGGTCGTGGTACATAGTGGTACCAATGACATAGGTAGGAAAAGGGAGCAGGTCCTGAAAACAGACTACAGGGCATTAGGAAGGAAGTTGAGAAGCAGGACCTCAGAGGAAGTAACCTCGATTACTGCCTGTGTCATGTGACAGTGAGTATAGGAATAGAGTGAGGTGGAGGATAAATGTGTGGCTGAGGGATTGGAGCACGGGGCAGGGATTCAGATTTCTAGATCATTGGGACCTCTTTTGCAGCAGGTATGACCTGTACAAAAAGGAAAGGTTGCACTTGAATCCCAGGGGGACCAATATCCTGCAGGGAGGCTTGTAAAGGCTATTGGGGAGAGTTTAAACTAGAATTGCTGGGGGGTGGGAACCGAACTGAAGAGATACAGAAACAGGCAGTTGGCTCACAAATAGAGAAAGGTTGGAGACAGTGTGAGAGGGAGGATAGGCAGATGATTGAGAAGGGACATGCTCAGACCGATGGTTTGAGATGTGTCTATTTTATTGCAAGGACTATTATGAACAAAACAGATGAGCTTAAACTGTGGATCAGTACTTGGAGCTATGATGTTGTGGCCATTACAGAGACCTGGATGGCTCAGGGGCAGGAATGGTTACTTCGAGTGCCAGACTTTAGATGTTTCAGAAAGGACAGCGAGGGAGGCAGAAGAGGTGGGGGCTTGGCACTGCTGATCACAGATAGTGTCA
Organism: Mobula birostris; assembly: GCF_030028105.1. NCBI lineage: Eukaryota > Metazoa > Chordata > Chondrichthyes > Myliobatiformes > Myliobatidae > Mobula > Mobula birostris. The sequence goes on from NC_092373.1 coordinate 33,600,137, forward strand.
CGGCTGCAGAAAAGAAGGAAGTCATGGAGGGATTGCCTCCGGAGTCTCTGTGGGTGGAAGTTAGGAAGAGGATGGGGTCAATAACTCTACTGGGTGTTTTTTTAATAGACGACCCAATATCGAAGAGCAGATAGGCAGACAGATTCTGGAAAGGTATCATAGTAACAGGGTTTTTGTGGTGGGAGATTTTAATTTCCCAAGTATCAATTGGCATGTCCCTAGAGCGAGGGGTTTAGATGGGGTGAAGTTTATTAGGTGTGTTCAGGAAGGTTCCTTGACATAATATGTAGATAAGCCGACAAGATGAGAGGCTGTACTTGATCTGGTATTAGGAAATGAACCTGGTCAGATGTCAGATCTCTCAGTGGGAGAGCATTTTGGAGATAGTGATCACAATTCTATCTCCTTTACCATAGCATTAGAGAGGATAGGAACAGACAAATTAGGAAAGTGTTTAGCTGCAGTAAGAGGAAATATGAGGCTATCAAGCAGGAACTTGGAAGCATAATTTGGAAACAGATGCTCTCAGAAAAATGTATGGAAGAAATACGGCAAATTTTCAGGGGATATTTGTGTGGAGTTCTGCATAGTTATGTTCCAACGAGAAAGGGAAAAGATGGTAGGGTACAGGAACCATGGTGTACAAAGTCTTTTGTAAATCTAGTCAAGAAGAAAAGAAGAGCTTAGAAAAGGTTCAAAAAACTAGGTAATGATAGAGATCTAGAAGGTTATAAGGCTAGCAGGAAGGTGCCTAAGAATGAAATTAGGAGAGCCAGAAGGGGCCATGAGAAGGTCTTGATGGACAGGAACGCATTCTACAAGTATGTGAAGAACAAGAGGATATGATGTGAGAGAATAGGACCAATCAAGTGTGACAGTGGAAAAGTTTGTATGGAAACGGAGGAGATAGCAGAGGTACTTAATGAATACTTCACTTCAGTATTCACTACGGAAAGGGATTTTGGCGATTGTACTGATGACTTATAGCGGACTGAAAAGCTTGAATATGTAGATATTAATGAAGAGGATATGCTGGAGCTTTTGGAAAGTATCAAGTTGGATAAGTCACCGGGACCGGACGAGATGTACCCTAGGCTACTGTAGGAGGCAAGGGAGGAGATTGCTGAGCCTCTGGCGATGATCTTTGCATCATCAATGGGGATGGGAGAGGTTCCAGAGGATTGGAGGGTTGTGGATGTTGTTCCCTTATTCAAGAAAGGGAGTAGAGATAGCCCAGGAAATTATAGACCAGTGAGTCTTACTTCAGTGGTTGGTAAGTTGGTGGAGAAGATCCTCAGAGGCAGGATTTATGAACATTTGGAGAGGCATAATATGATTAGGAATAGTCAGCCTGGCTTTGTCAAAGGCAGGTCGTGCCTTTCGAGTCCGATTTAATTTTTTGAGGATGTGACTAATCACATTGATGAAGGTAGAGCAGTAGATATAGTGTATATGGATTTCAGCAAGGCATTTGATAAGTTACCCCATGCAAGGCTTATTGAGAAAGTAAGGAAGCATTGGATCCAAGGGGACATTGCTTTGTGGATCCAGAACTGGCTTGCCCACAGAAGGCAAAGAGTGGTTGTAGGCGGGTCATATTTGCATGGAGGTCGGTGACCAGAGGTGTGCCTCAGGGATCTGTTCTGGGACTCCTACTCTTTGTGATTTTTATAAATGACCTGGATGAGGAAGTGGAGGGATGAGTTAGTAAATTTGCTGATGACACAAAGGTTGGGGGTGTTGTGGATAGTGTGGAGGACTGTCAGAGGTTACAGCGGAATATTGATAGGATGCAAAACTGGGCTGAGAAGTGGCAGATGGAGATTAAGCCAGATAAGTATGAGGTGGTTCATTTTGTAGGTCAAATATGATGGCAGGAATTAGTATTAATGGTAAGACTCTTGGCAGTGTGGAGGATTAGTGGGATCTTTGGGTCTGATCCATAGGACACTCAATGCTGCTACACAAGTTGACTCTGTGGTTAAGAAGGTGTACGGTGCATTGGCCTTCATCAATCATGGGATTGAGTTTAGGAGCCGAGAGGTAATGTTGCAGCTATATAGGACCCTGGTCAGACCCCACTTGGAGTACTATGCTCAGTTCTGGTTGTCTTACTATAGGAAGGATGTGGAAACCATTGGAAGGGTGCAGAGGAGATTTACAAGGATGTCACCTGGATTAGGGTGCATACTTATGAGAATAGGTTGAATGAACTTGGCCTTTTCTCCTTGGAGCGACGGAGGATGACAGATGACCTGATAGAACTGTATAAGATGATAAGGGCCACTGATCGTGTGGATAGTCAGAGGCTTTTTCCCAGGGCTGAAATGGCTAGCACGGGAGGGCACAGTTTTAAGGTGCTTGGAAGTAGGTACAGAGGAGATGTTAAGGGAAAGTGTTTTTTTTTTTTTTTTTTTACACAGAGAGTGGTTAGTGCGTGGAATGGGCTGCCGGCGACAGTGGTGGAGGCGGATATGATAGGGTCTTTTAAGAGACTCCTGGATAGGTACATGGAGCTTAGAAAAATAGAGGACTATGGGTAACCCTTGGTAATATCTAAGGTAAGGACATGTTCGGCACAGCTTTGTGGGCCAAAGGGCCTGTATTGTGCTGTAAGTTTTCTATATTTCCTAAATCTGAATTTCAGCTACAATTCTTAAGATTGCTTGTCGTTTATAACCCTCAGAACAACCCACTTCAAATAGCAATAAAATAAGCTTCCTCAAGCACATCTCAATTTAACTTGGATAGGTCCTCTTTAACATGATTATTTATCTACGCTCCTTCAGGTCTCCCACTTCTACCCACCTTTCCTAATATCACCCCCTTCAACTGACCACTCGCAAGGACTGGTCTCTCAACCTGCGACTTGTGACTCTCTGTCCTTGATCTGTGACTTTTCTGTCTTATCAGACAATGATTCACAACTCCGTTTAAACCTTACACCCAAATCTCCAATTCACAGGCCATCTCAACCCTCTAAGTACCAACACGACCAATCCAAGTCCTGATCCAGGCAGCCCTCTCAACTCCAGACCCGTTAAGATAACCTGATTTTGACCATTCGACTTCACTCCCTTACATCACCCTGGACTTGCTATTTTCCTTCATGCGCTCCTCAATGATGTGGTACACAGGCTATGTTGTGTTTAGTATTTCCTACTGTGAGGTATTAATGAGTTTTTAAGAGGCACAGCCATAACCAAACCAGTTGCCAACCCCAAGCTCTGCAGCGCTGATAAATAGATGGTTTTGTAGCTCATGTGACATGGCAGTTCAGGTATGCACAATAATAAATGAAATTCAATATCCCAAATTAAATGAACTTTAGAATCCGGTCCCCACATTTATCTTTTTTTAATGTGATTTATCAGATGGTGCTGACTAGTAAAAGGCTGACAGCTCCTTTATCACTCAGATTGGGGCACTAGAATTATACAGAGGTCTATTGTCAAAAATCCAGCTTCAAGGCTTCACCCTTTTGCTCAAATTTACTGCTTATTTTTCCCAGGACCAAAGTTTGTTAGAATGCTGTCTCAGAAAGCAACCAACTGACTGAGATTTACCATTATTTGAAAAATCATCAATGAAATCTTTATATGGTTAACAAGGAATCCTCAATCAGTAATTCTACAAAACTTGTACTGCACCTGTTTAGGTTGTGATCCTTATTCAAGTCAGGCTGAACTCAATAACCTTTAACCTCAGGGCAAATGTTTCATGTGATGAAAAAGAGCAAGTCAGTGCTGGAACAAAGGCCTACTTTATATTAAAAACAGTGATAAACCTTTGATAACATCAAGGCCTGGTGTAGTTTTCAGACCAAAATGTCCAGTTGTCAGCTGTTTCTTTTCTTCACCACATTATCAGCATGGATGTCTTTCATCAGGAGGATTTTTTGGGGTTATATGTGGGAAGCTGCTGTGCAGGACCTCTGACCTGTCATTTTCTTATTTGTACCAAAGGAGAAGTATAGAAACAGCTGGGATATGGTTCACTCTGTAGGTTCTGCCCTTATACCTCCTTAACATCTCCCACACTTGGCCTTCTTGCTTTGCTCCCACCCAATTCATGCAGGAAGAATTCGACACATTAAAAAAAAAACAAAGCCTTGAAACCTTAATAAGTGAGTTCTATTTATGTGAGGTAATTTGCTTGGATTAGACAATGTGAAGAATAAGAGGAGGATGAAGGTTGAGAGTAAAGTAGTGGAAGACAAAATGGTAAAAGAGAGGCATAAAAAAGGTATACAGAGTACAGGGCAAAATAAGAAAGAGCTGGGAAGAAAGAAGCACAAGAAATGTAGTGAAAAAGAGAGTTGGCTGAGAAAACTGTGATTAGGACAGTAAAATGTTTTAAAGAGGTAAGCAGTTTACATAGTTTCTCCTGCTTCTTACTGGCATGTAGTTACTACATCACATATTTTGTGCATACAGAGCCCAGAGTTAAATCCAGTGTTTTTATATGTAAAATAAAACCTTCATCCCATTACACTTTATGAAGTGAAAAGACAAATGAAACAAAGGAAGTTAAATTATGGTGAGGGAGATTAAGAGAGATCAAAAGGATTAAAAGGATTTAAAAGGATTGTATATTTAGAATTTTAAAAGAAACAAGGTGGAGAAGTGATAGGTAGGGACTTCCAAAGAGTTAAACTGAATATCAAAATGTTAGAATTCAGACCAATGGTTTATACAATCCAGTGAGCCTGTTCTACCATCTAAAAGGACTAAATATTGGTGGTGCTGGATATATAAACTGAGCTGTCAGATGAAGCTGTAGAGGCAGATACAATTATAATGTTTTAAGAACACAGGCAGTTAGGTGGATAGAAAAGGCCTGGAGAGAAAATAGCCAAATGCAGACAACTGGGACCAGTTCAGGACGACATGCTGGTTGGCATGAATGTGTTGGGCCAAAAGGCCTATTTCTGTGCCTATTTAAGTTTTCTTTTCTATTATCTAATGCCTCATTTTCAGTAGCAACCACTGAATGGCAGATTGGAGTCAGAAGGAGCACTGAGGCATGAAGAAATGAAGAGTTGGAGATGGGGAAAGGAAAAGAATGATACAAACTTACCACCCTTCAAAACTAACTTTCCAGAATTTCTGAGGGAGTCCTTTAACTCATAAAATGTTACAGTATAGAAGGAGGCTATTTGATCCTCTGTAATAGTGTTTGATATTTGAAAAATAAATTCAATTAATCCTCCCCTTCTCATTACGCTGAAGATTAATTTCACATTTTGATTTCTTTTTGGAAATTAAAAGATGCTTTTGGGCAGCACATTCTGTCCTCAGTGCTCATTGATTATTTTAAAGCAAAGGGTTTTGTATCTGCCATCATTCTTAAATAATATATTTTGCTTGTACTATCTTGAGTTTTGCAAACTATACAGAAAAAAAGAATCAGTGTGCACTGGTAAATGTGGCCATTCCTTTCTCTGTTCCAGCATTCAATTCAATTGATCACCATAACCTGAATGCGCTCTTGGTTTCAAGGGCTCTGCAGATCAGAATCTGAATGCTCTGACAAGGGAGCAGTTGATGTCCGATGGTTCTCCTATCCAAGTAATAATGGTTATTATCACTATTCAGCACCAATCACTCACCTCGAGACGAGTGGAAATGTTTACTAGGAGTGGTGAAACCTCGAGTTCCATGAATGTTGACTGCAGCCACTCTGAACTGGTACCATATGTTTGGTCTCATATTTTTCAGAACAACATGCTCCTCAGTTGTCTGGGTTTGTGGAAAAGGGAAATGAAGACCAATTATTCATTGCGGACTTATAGTGCGATATACAGTATTCATAAAACCCACAGGGACCAAGATAATGAATGATTTTTTTTTGTTTTGTTCTATCTAAAGCATTCCAAAATTAAATGTGTATTGCGGCTTAAAATATTTCATCAGAATATGATGATATGTTTGAATGGTATATTTGTAAAAATGCTGGACATAGACATTATGTCTCACGTAGGATGGAGAGGTACATTTAAAAGATATGTATGGAAGAAAGACAGCAGATTTTAAAATATTATTTTATAGAAGTTTACAAGCACTAATAGGAATGGTACATTGTAGAGATTGTCATTGGTGTTCTATAAATGAGATTGCAATATCTGTAGCAACCTGGAACATCCAATATTTGGGAGAATTTCATCACTGTGCGCTGTATTCTGCTCAATTTACCATTTTAAAATCAGCAGTCATTGGTAGAGGAAGAGCCACGTGTAAACCACAACTGGAGGGACATGAGGCAAGGCTGAACTACAGCAGGTGCAAGAGAATGCTGAAGGACATTGGGCAAGTACCAGTAGTACACCAACAATCTCATTTCCTAGCGAAGGAGAGGGGCATTGTTCTGAGCCTCTCACTTAAAGTGACACCGTTTTGACAAGTAAACTTTGGATCAATCCTTGGACCAGCCAAAGACCTCCCTCTACAATCCTTAACATCAACAAAATAATGAGCTGAGAGAATGCAGATTACATATGACAGCTTCTCACATTTGGTTTTGGAGGGTCACTTGGACAGACCATAATTCATCAATGAATCAATCCACAGTCCAGTTACTGAAATAGCTCTTAACAACCATTTTCAGTGGTGTGCATTGCACTCCCACGTATCTTGTGAAGATATGATATTCAGCTTTCACTTTTCTTGAGGAAGTGGCAGTTCCCACACCTTGAGAAGCTCTTGTGGGACTCTACCTGCAGTGGTTCTTTTGGACATCTAGGACCTCTTTTCAGGCACATATCTCAGTAAAAAAAAAGTGCCAGATCGTATTCAGTGATCTTAGGAAATCTGTCCCTCATTTCTTTGGCTTCTCCCTCCTCCATGGGAGGAATGGTACATATTGCTGGTGTTTGACGGCCCAGGGAATATGTCTGTATGGCTTTAGAACTAATAAACTTAGATTGCTATACAGTGAATTATTGGAGGTTACATTCAACTGTGTGTTGGATATACGGCTGCACATTCGGTTTTAGAACATCTACGAGTGTAAATCCACCCAAAGCTCTTTCAATCATCTTTATGGCCAATTTCACAATTTTTGCAGGGAAACTGAACAGGTGATAGTGCTATACTCAGTTCCTGATTTAAGGTGACAGATGTCCTTCTCTAGTTAATATTATCCCATAATTGGGTTAACCAGGACCAGTATATGAATTTTGGACTCTCTTTATTGCAAGACCATGGCTCTTTAACATTCAGTTATTTTATTTATTTACTGAAATACAGCACAGAATAGGCCCTTCTAGCCTTTGAGTTGTACTGCTCAGCAACCCCCGATTTAATCCCAGCCTAATCACAGCACAATTTACCAATTAACCTATCAACCAGTATGTCTTTGGACTGTGGGAGAAAACCAAAGCACCCAAAGGAAACCTACAGGGTCATGGAGAGAAAGTACAAATTTCTTACAGACAGCAGCGGGTAGCAGTACAACTTTTATTTAAAAAAGGAACCCAAAAACATCATTTAATTATTGGCTGCTAACTGTATTCAACTTCTGCAAATCCGGTTCTGCTGCACTCATTATTTCCGTGTTGCTTGTTCCTCTCTGCGTCTTGTGGTGCATCGGGTGGCAACCTTGCTGTTTCTCTAGCACTTGTGTGCTGTTTCTTTAAGGGGCTCAACACTCAATCCAACACAGATGGAAAGCATACAAGGAGCCTGCCGGATTCAAACCCAAGACCACTCACCTTGAAGCCTGGTGCGGATGCCAGTACACCACTAATCGGTGTCCTTGTGTTACTTGTACCTCATTAATTAGTTATAGTGACACTGCATTTCTAGTCACGAAAACAGAATTAACACTGACTTTGAAAATAAGATTAGGAATTCTCAGTTTCTTATATAGATGGTGGACAGAGAATCTAAAGTAAATTTTCTCACTTTTTTAATAAACACCTTTATCATTTATAACTATTTTAACAAAATGACTTGGGCTATATAATTTGTGAACCATACATCATATAATAAGCTTACATAGGCGACTGTTTCCCATTTGCTGGCATCATCTTCACTTGGATACATTCCTGAATTCCATCTTCTCTGCAGAATATAAAATACTGGTTCCATTGAAACATTAAACCTGGACATCCATGCAACTGACAGCTTTCCATTTCTGTCTTCCACAAAGCTCAATTCTTTCTTGGGCTTTAAGGGGACGCCTGAAAAGCAAAGAAAGAACTTCACCAACACAGGTTCCTAGAAAGTTATACTTGGTATATGGGCACCAATGAAATGAATTTTGGATGCAGAATAGGATGCACAGATACTCTTCTAGCCTCTAGAGGCGCTGTTTATTTCAAATGCAGTTCATTTTGCATGAATGTCACTTCCTATACGTAAGTTGTTTTTATATCTTTCCCTGCATGACAATGTCAGCTTCAATTGCAGAGATCTGGAAGTCAGGTCAGAATGTGACACATTGATCGCATCTTCGTGATGCTCAAGTGAATCCTCGATTAGCATAACTGCAGCACGAGCCGAAGTGGCAAGAATGAGAGTGGCTTATGCTAAACACCAAGTTGAGATGCAAATGGAGAAAGCTAAAATTGACATGGAGAAAGCATGTATAAACATGGCAAGAGCAAGTATAGACATGGAGAGAGCAAGTATAGAGGATACATTGAATGTGCTCATGGAAGAGCATGAAGCTGAGGCTGCCTTAGTAGAGGCAAAGGTGTATGAAGTAGCAATTAACTTAGAGAGTGGTGAGTCTATAACCAGAATCAGTCATGCTTTGCCATCACAACAGCCAATGCAGCTTACTAAAGAATACCTTGTATCGAAACACATTTTAGCTATAAAAAAGACAGTGCTCTAGCTCTACAAGGAGAGGCTGTCCACACCACCCAGCCAACATGCCTTTCACATAGTCCAGGTAGTGCCAGACAAGGTCTACAGCAGCACAGACCCACAATATCTCCTTCTACAGTTTCATCACAGCAAAAACCTCAGTCAAAAGTTGCTACCGATACCAACCCTATTTGCATAGATATGGACAGACTGAGCTTCCATCTATCCCAGGGCACACATTTGGCAAATCAGTCTGCACAATGTTTTCATTCAGGAGCTGAAGGTGCATTAGCTTTGGCTTGGTATCTGGCTCGTCAAGATCTACTTACAGCAAGACTTCAACAACCAATATGCCAGTTTTCTGTTCTGGAAGTCAAGCTTTTACAATGCTTGGAAGGACTAAGTCTTTAACCTAGTGAAGAGCTAGACCTTCTCTGTAAGTAGCTTGATGGACTTGTCAGAACAACATGCAAGAGGGGTGAGGGCAGTTCACATTAAAAAAGCAGCTACGGCTTTGCAAATATCAGAGTCTAGACATATGTTATGGCTCTCCAGAGGCAATCAAAGGATTTCTCTTCAACAGACTCACACAAAGAACCACAGAACCTACAGGAGCTTGCACATCTATTGTTGGAACTGCAATCTGCAAAAAACATGGGTTATGTACTACTCGAACACTGCAAGAGGGATAAACACTTTAGTAGAGAAACTACCGAACAGCATGCAAGAACAGTGGATAACGAAGTGTCCAAGTATAAAACGAAGCATCATGCCCACTACCCACCATTTTCATTCATTGCAGAATTTGTCTGCCGCCATGCAGAAATGCAAAATGACCCTCGTTTTATGTTCTCAACTTCCAGTAACACCTCATTCAAAGAGAGGTCTTCAGTAAAAGGATGGGAAATCAAATCCTCTTATCACGGTGAGCACAAACTGAAGTAGAAAACTCAACCGCAAACTCCTATGGACAATGCCTGGTCCATAAGAAACATCATCCCTTAAGGAAATGCAGAGGATTCAGAGAGAAAATGTTCACAGATCACAGACACTTTCTAAAGGAGTACTTAATATGTTTCAAATGCTGTGCTTTAGCAGCACACCAGGCAAAAAGCAGTGTAGCTATCATACACTGCACTGAGTGCAACAGTGTATCAACTCTTCATTCAGGGTCAACAACTAGCTACTAGTGGTTCCAGCATGCCTGCAGCAGAGCACGGCGGGGAGTCAGCTGAGCTTCCATCAGACATAGCTACGTCCTCATGCACAGACGCATAAGGGAAAGGTTTCCAAGGCAAATCCTGCTCTCAAATATGTCTTGCCAACATCTACACAAAAGGATACCCTGAGCAAAAAACTAAAAACATATGTGATATTAGATGATCAGAGCAATGTGTCATTGGCAAAATCAACATCCTTTGACACATTCAGTATTCAAAGTTCTGTTTCCCTGTACGCTCTAAAGACATGTTCAGGAAGATCAGAAGTTGCCAAAGGAAGGGCCAATGGGTATTTCATGGAGTCAATATGAGGGGATGAATGCTTACCCTTGCCAACCCTCATTGAGTGCAACTGTGCTCCTATCAACAGGATGAAATCCCAACTCGCAAAGCTGCGTGCGTTCATTCCCAGCTTAAGGGCATGGCTGACAAGAGTTCCCCTCCTGACTCTTCAGCTGAGATTCTCCTGTTGCTTGGCAGAGACACTATCTGTGCACATAAGGTACATGAACAGCGCAATGGTCAGCACAATGCACCTTATGCCCAACAACTGGATCTGGGTTGAGTCATGGGGGTGAAGACTGCCTTGATGGTGCTCATCAGCTCATTGTCAGCACATTTAAGATCATCGTCCTGGGGCATGGGTGCACAAGCCTTTTCAGATCCTGTGAGCAAAGAATCTATATGAAGGGGAAGACTGTAGATAAGCAAGCCAAGCACCCTGACATACTTACCTCTGTTCAACTAGATTTAGACAAGCAAGTCTTCTATTACTCAGAAGATGATTATAAGCTGGCACCTTCCATCAAAGGTGATCCCTTCCTTCAAATCATGAAAACTAGTTCAGTAAAGACAAGTCAAACAGTTAGATAGTTCCCCTTCCTTTTTATTCGCCACAACTCCTACCAAATAACAGAGAGCAGGCCCTCAGTCGCACATTAGAAGGAAACTAAAAAGGATAGATCATTACGCAGCGTTCATGGAGAGGCTCTTCAGGAAAAATCATGTTGAGCTAGCACATCCACCAGATCTCAACAAAGAAAACTGGTATTTGGCCAACTTTGGTGTTGATCAACCCCAGAAAACTGCACAAATACGGTTCGTCTTTGATTAAAGTGCGCAGTTTAAAGGCGTATCACTGAACAATGTGCTCTTGTAGAGCCCAGACCTTAATAAGTGTGCTTGGAGTCCTAATGCTTCAGATCTGAGTCTGTATCAGTGATGGTAAATATCAAATAAATGTTTCACAGCTCCCTCGTGAGAGAGGATCACTGAGACTACCTCAGATTCTTGTGGTTTCATGACCACCAGTTGGACAAAAGGATTCTAGACTACCACGAGACTGCATTTATTTGGTAACTGCTGCTCGTCAGCTGAGGGAATCTATGTCCTTAAGAGGACAGCTATTGTGGAGAGGAAGGAATTCGGGACTGAAGCAGGGAGCTAAGTAGAAAGGCATTTCTACGTAGATAATGGGCATAAATCATTTTCTAGTGCACAAGCAGTCAGCATGCTAAAAGCAGCGCAAAACATGTTGACACAGTCTAATCTCAGACTGCATAAGATCACATCCAACGGTGCTAATGCCATGCAACGTTTATCATTTGAAGATCTATCTAAAGGTCTACAGAATCTTGATCTTGGACAGGACCTCCCTCCTATGCAGCGTAGTCTGGGCCTTGGATGGGAACTCATTACCAATACCCTTACTTTTCATGTTGCTTTTACCAAAAGACCCTTTGCATGCCATGGAGTGCTATCAGCTATCAGTCTGTTTGACTCTCTTGGATTTGCTGCTCCAGTCAGTATCCAGGGATGCTTCATTTCAAGAGAGTTGACTTCAGACAGTTATGGTTGGGATGTCCCACTCCCAAAAGAGAAAAATAAACAGTTGCTGCCATGATGTTCTTCCCTTCAAGATGTTTAAAGGCTTGAAGATTTCATAACAATTCCACTATCTACAATGCAGAGCTTCCTTAAGGTTGTTATAGTTGGGGCTGATAATGGGGACAAGCTCCCACTATCTATTAAATGCTCCCAATGGTGTGCATCTAAAATAGCCTCTGACAACCAAGTCCAGCTCCTCGCCTTCACATGTAGCTTACCTAATAAGCCCAGAAGAACCATATCTACTGACAGGAGAAGAGGCAAAGGCGGGTTACTAGCACCTTAAAACCAGTCACTTCGGGCAGATGGGGCTCTTTAGCTGTGGTTGGCAGCTCATCTAGGAGAAGGAAAACTCTGATCTCAAACCTCTGCTGCCTTGTGGCTCTACCCACTCATGGGGAAGGCTTCTGGAGTAAACCCTGAGGGAAAAATCCGAAGCTGGAGTCCCTAAGTCAGTCCTACATTGAGTTCAGTGTTGACTGGCAACACTGCGATGCTGCTGGTACCAAACTGTATTGGTCTCTGCTGTTCCTTTGGGTTCATCAGATACGTGGAGAGGAGAAGCTTGCTACATGGGCAACAGCTTGCTCTCCATATCATACTGCCCTGGCTTGTATATCTAGACAGCGAGGATGCAATATCCATGGTCAAGTCTGACCGACGGAGGCCTCAGTCAATGCAGAAGAGCCAACTGAACTATGTTCCTGCTGATCTCAACCCCGTTGATTATGCCACAAGAGAGCTTTAAGCTAATCAGCTCACCCTCTCCTCATGGTTAACTGGCCCAGATTTCTCACTGATCCTCACCAGGAATATCATCAAACTGAGAACAGTTAAATACCGTTTTCAAGACCAGTCTCTGAGACTGTCCTTCTTTTGTCAAAGACTTAATGAAATGATTACTTAACTTTCGTTTCACTAGTTAATGGTTGCCAGGTGGGGAGTATTCTGGCCTCTAGGGGTACAATTCATTTCATATGCAATTTGTTTTGTATGATCATCACTTCCTCTATGTAAGCTGTTTTTTTTATACCCTTTCCTGCACGGGTCAATTTAGATTTCAACTTGAAGTGCATGGTGGAAAGACATCCATCTCCATCTCCTCTTTATGTACCCTTTGTGACGAGAATACACATAAATTAAGATGTTTGCTGGCCTGGGCTTGCACCAGTGGCATCAGCAGTTGGTCTGCCACCTGTCCTCAGGGGAGGGAGGGATAAGGCACACAATGAAGCAGCATTTGGAAGTGTTAATGAAGGAGCCATCAGTCTGGGTATTGTAAAGAGCGGCTCCCCCTTTGAACCCTGAACTGTTTGAAGTGATGGACAGGCGATACCCCAGCAGGGGGATAAAAAGGGACGGGTTCGCTAAGGCAGGACACACACGACACCCGAGGTAACGAGACCCTGGAAGCGGTGTGCCTCTCACAAGTCGGTGGGAAGTACTGGGCCATAAACGCACAGGGTGGAAAGGTACGATCAGCGGGAACCCGGTGTGTGTCCACCCTCGCTTGGGTGCCGGGTTCACTGCAGAGGATCGACTGCATCTGGAGGAGGGGTCACAGTCGGTGACCTCAGGTGACATCACAAAGGACCCGCCCGAAAGCTGCTTGTGAGCAATATCGCCGGTCTGTGAGTGGAAGCCGTTCTGAATGATCAGTCGTTCTCGTTCTCTCTCTCCCTCCCCCCACGTTGTCCATCGCCATGGCAACGATTACTGCGAACTGAACTAAATTGGACTGAACTTTGTGTCACTTTGAAATTGGTCATTTACCCCTAGACAACGATAGAGCTTGATTGATGCTGTTACCTTAATTCTGTGCACAAGTGTGTGTTTATCATTGCTGAACTGTTGCATTTATTATCCTTTCGATTATTGTGTTGCTTGTTTCTTTAATAAAACTTTCTTAGTTCTAGTAATCCAGACTCCAACTGAGTGATCCATTTCTGCTGGTTTGGCAACTCAGTTACGGGGTACGTAACACCTTGAATCAGTAATGTCTTTTCACAAGTAAGATCTCATTAAAAAACCCTTTGTCTCAGATGATTTTTGAGAAGGTGTTTAATTCATTGCATTGCTTTGTATATATGCACTGCAAGGGCAGTGGATCTACTTTCTGTTTGGTAGTTAGTACTACTGACCAGTGGATGAATTTCTAGGCAAATTGCATTCATGAAGATGATGTGATGATGATGATCCTTGCAACTTCCCTGACCACAGATTGGAGGATAGCAAATGTTGTTCAAAAAAAGTAATAGGAAAAATCCAAGGAATTATAGACCAGTGAGTTTTACATAGATGGGTAAACTAATGGAGAGGATTCTTAGGGACAGAATTTACAAGCATTTGGATAGACATAATCTGATTAGAGAGTTAGCATGATTTATGAAGAGCATGAGCTTGACTGAGTTTTTAGAGGAGTTAACAAAAGAAATTAATGAAGATATAGCAATGGGTGTGATGTTTCTGAATTTTAGTAAGGCGTTTGGAATTGGTTTGTCCACACAAAGCACGGTGTGGTAGAAGAGGAAGAGTATTTTGCCTGGAGGTCAGTGATTAATGGTGTTCAGCAGGTATTTATTCTGGAACCCCCTAGCCTTTGTCATTTTTATAAATGACTTGAATGAGGAAGTGGAAGTTTGGATTAGTAAGTTTGTAGATGACAAGAAGGTTGGTGGTGTTGTGGATAGCGTAGAAAGTTGTCATGGGTTACAGTGGAACATTGACAGGTTGCAGAGCTGGGTGGAGAAGAGGTAGATGGAGTTCAATCCAGAAAAGTATTAACTATTATACTTTGGAAGATTGAATTTGAAGGCAGAATATAAAGTTAATGGCAGGATTCTTAGCAGAGTGGAGGAACAGAGGTCTAAGTTCATAGATTCCTCAAAGTTGTCGCACAAGTTGAAAGGATGATGAAGAAGGTATGTGGTGTGTTGGCCTTCATTAGTCAGGGGACTGAGTTTAAGAGCCATGAGGTAATGTTGCAGCTTTATGGCTAGACCACACTTGGAGTATTGTGCTCAGTTCTGATTGCCTCATTGTAGGAAGGGTGGGGAGGTTTAGAGAGGGTGCAGAGATTTTCCAGGAATGTTGCCTGGGTGAAAGAACATGTCTTACAAGGAAAAGTTGTGTGAGCATGGGCTTTTCTGTTTGGAGTGAAGGACAACGAGAGGTGACTTGATAGAGGTGTATGAGATTATGAGAAACGTAGATAGAGTGAAGTCTGCACTTTTTTCCAGGGCTGCAATGGTCAATAGCAGAGGACATCTACTTAAGGTGAGTGGAGTAATATTTAGGGATGTTATCATAAGCAAGTCACAGGCATGCACTTCTGGGTATGGTGGTAGAGGCTGATGCAATAGGGACATTTCAGAGACTCATGGATGTAAGAAAAATGGCAGTAAAAATATTGGCTAGCACATTGATGTAAGAAAAATGGAGGGTTATGGGTAGTGTAGGAAGAAAAGGTGAGACTGATCATGGAACAGGATTTATGTAGGTCAGCATAACATTGTAGACTTAAAGGCCTGCACTGGTCTATGTTCCATATCTGAGATATGATGAGGGAGAGAGGGGAGAGGGGGAGAAAGAGGGGGGAGAAAGGGGAGGGTGAGGGGGGCGAGAAGGGGGGTGAGAGAGAGGGGGCGAGGAGGAGAAAAAAACAGATTTTTAGGTACTTTTAGATACAAGGAAATTAAAGGATATGGAGTTAGAACAGTAAGTGGTGTCGATATCCTGATGAAGGGTCTTAGCCAGAAGCACTGACTACTTATTCCTCTTCATTGATACTGAGCTGATGATTTCATCCAGAATTTTGTGTGTATTGCTGTGGACTTCCGGCATTTGATGAATCACTTCTGTTGTGGTAAAAGCTCAGCCATGACCTTATTAAATTGTGGAGCAAATATGATGGGTAAATGGTGTATTTCTGCTTTTATTTTTAATGATCTTCTATAAAATGGCACATATTCTCATTCATAAATATTGGAGATGTGTTTTCTATATAACACATCAATGCAGTTAAGATACTGATTAATTATTAGTTAAGCTACTAGTATTCCATGCTCAAGTACCTGTTCTACTGCTAAGAAAGGAAAGGAAGTTATGCAATTAGGATATGTGCATAGAACCTCTTGCTGAGCCTTGCAAAAGAAAAATTACAGAAGATAGTTATTAAAGCAAAGCGTATAATTCAGAAATTAGCTTGTTCATATACATATGATATAGAAATTGGGTGAAAACTGTCAAAGGCTAATTTCCCCAAAGTGAGATTTATCCGCTGAAGGACATTATATAATTTCTGTAATAATGAGAGAGCCATAAAACTCTGTGTTCAATATTATAGTGAGAGTAACACATATGATTTGCCATTCTAGACATTTAGGAGGTGTGAGGATATTTAAAAGGAGCTTGCACAAGCTCTTTCAGCGAAACATCAGAGGGCATGTTGCTTGCCATATGGTCTACCTCAAATGACCTGCTGGCTTTTATGGGACAGTGTCAAGGACAAATATGTGGGGCATATATCTGGATGTATTACAGTGTTCTGGCAGAATTTCTCAGTTCCAAAGGAGAACAAGAAGGTTGAAAACTTGACAGTGTATATCAGTGTATACCTGGGCCTCTATCATAAAATCATGGGCCATCTGCTCAGCTTACTTAACAGCAAGTTAATGCAAAGAAGATTTTGAGGGGTCCTTTCCAAGTGCGAAATCTACCCAGCACTGTGTGTGATATAATAGTTGGGCTTACCACAGGACACTGTCCCTATTGCTATGAGAAACTCAATATAAAATAAATTAGAAATTAGATGGGTCAATTAAGAATGCTCCCTGGGAAATAAAATTAATGTGGAAATTCTGAAAGCATTGTCACCACTTGAACCATTTTTAACTGTGAACAGAGAAATATTAAGTAGAAGAAACTACACTCAGTGCAACTTCAATAGGAAGAACTGCTCATTAAAGCAAATATTTAATCAGCCAGACATGTGGCAGTAAGTCAATGCATGGAGACATGGTTCAGGCCAACCATCAGAATGGCCACCCTAACTGTGGAATGATTGTTGATGCCAAGCAAGGTGGTTTGAGTACCTCAGAAACTGCTGATCCCCTGTGATTTTCACACAGAACAGTCTCTAGAGCTTACAGAGAATGGTGCGAGAAACAAAAACATCCAGTGAGCAGCAGTTCTGTGGGTAAAAAAGCCCCTGTTAATGAGAGAGGTCAGAGGAGAATGGCCAGACTGATTCAAGCTGACAGAAAGGTGACAGTAACTCAAACAGCAACGCTTTATAACAGTGATGTGCAGAAGAGCATCTCAGAATGCACAACACATCAAACCCTGAAGTGGATGGGCAAAAGACCAGAAACAAACGCTCAGTAGCCACTTTATTAAGTTCAAGATGTACCTATTAAACTGGCCAAAGAGTGTATTTTCTCTACACATTTCCTGAAAGTATTAAGAATCTAGGGGAAATTAGACTTTTGCATTTAGTTAGCCAGCAGGAGAGACAGCTAATAACCTGAGTTTGTTATCTATGCTATGCTTTAATAGCAGTCAAATAATCTTAACTATGCCCCTATTTTTCTGGTACAGTCACAGACAGACGATTAAAAAAAGTAAACTTTTGAGATGCATATCCAATGGAAGTGTGTGGTGAAATAGGGTCAAAGACTAATGAAACAATACAGCAACAGGCTAAGCAATTCATAAATCCTGCACCAATGGACTTGCGATGTGACCTGACTTAAACTGTTTGCTCCTCACACTGTACCTCAGAATATAGTGCACACCCTATACTATTAATTAATATAATTAAGGATATTATAAACTTGTTCAAAAGATCAAATTCTCCAATTACTTTTATAATTTGAATCTAAATTTGGGTAATGTTTTGATTTCAATGTATTTGCATCTCTGCAAAAACAAATTTTATTCTACAATAAGTGAAGAGATATTTAAATATACTGTATACCCAGCACAGACACCTCCACATTCTTGAATGAAAGGTATTTAAAGCCCTCTAGATAAATAACAATTCAACAGTGAACTAAGGGCAATTACTTTATCTCAAAACTTCAGTGACCTTACCTTTGAACATATTTGTTGGTGCTTGACAAGTTTGACCACAACCATTTGAGCAACACTTCCTGATACTTGGGCACTCAGTATCTTCACTGCAGCTTTGGATACATGCTGCAGCAAAGCCTGAAGCTTTCTGGGGTGCTGGACAGTTACCTTGTTTCACTGTTCGAATGGATTTCAAAAATTCACAGCTGGTCAAACATTCATGGTGTCTCTATAACACAGAAATGAGATGCAATCCACTGAATTAAAAGAAAGTTTATTCAAGATCAATTGCTTATTTATCATATTAGAAACAAAATACACAATTGTATTTCTCTCTCAGTGTATATGTTATTAACTCAGGGAGATTCCAAAACATAAAACAGCATCATTCAATGGTTTGTGGTAGATGTATGCACTCAGGTACTGGTGGACCAACAATGCAGGAGCAAACTTTAAGGTCTGCTTCAGAGATACTTAAAGGGGAGCTATCTGAGCTGACATGAGGGACACCAGGCACCAATTGCAAAGAGATGCCTTTAAGTTAAACCTCATTATAGATCTCCTTTGAGAATCAGCCTCTGTATCCTGGCCTGGCCATGACTGGACCCCACCTCACTAACACCAAATAAGACCTTGGCACCCTT
The DNA here is from genome assembly GCF_030028105.1 of Mobula birostris. Taxonomy (NCBI): domain Eukaryota; kingdom Metazoa; phylum Chordata; class Chondrichthyes; order Myliobatiformes; family Myliobatidae; genus Mobula; species Mobula birostris. The sequence continues at coordinate 33,618,773 of NC_092373.1, forward strand.
CCACCCTGTCCCACAGCAATCCTGCTGATTGCTTCACCTGATCTCAAGATCCTGATCTCCCTCTGACTGACACTTTGAAACTCCACTCCTCAACTCTACTAACATCAATTCCTTCAGCAACTTCAAAACAAGTGATAGAAAGTTTTTTGCGCCTGCTAAATGTACTCTATTCTGTGCAAACCTTGACAACACAAGCACCTACATCAGGATGCTGTCATCGACTATAGCTCAGCATTTAATACCCTCCTTCCCACAATCCGGATTGAGAAGTTGCAGAACCTGGGTCTCTGTACCTCCCTCTGCAATTGGATCCTCGACTTCCTAACCAGAAGACCACAGTCTGTGTGGATTTGTGATAACATATCCTCCTCGCTGACGATCAACACTGGTGCACCTCAGGGGTGTGTGCTTAGCCCACTGCTCTACTCTGTGCATACACATGACTGTGTGGCTAGGCATAGCTCAGATGCCATCTACAAATTTGCTGATGATACAACCATTGTTGGTAGAATCTCAGGTGGTGATGAGAGGGCGTACAGGAGTGAGATATGCCAACTAGTGGAATGGTGCCGCAGCAACAACCTGGCACTCAGCGTCAGTAAGATGAAAGAGCTGATTGTGGACTTCAGGAAGGGTACCACACACACACACACACACGTTTACTGCATCTTCATGATGCTGAAGCATTTCTAGGATATTAACTTTTATATAATCAATTTCTACACTATAAAGTTAAACTATCAAGATATTCTTTGCAGATGCTCAAGGGCAAGGGTTTCCCAATGAGTCTATGTGGGGAGTATTTAAAAACAGTAACATACTTTAAGTATTCTTTGTCCAAATTTCTCCAACTAGCTGGAAATGCATCAAAATTCTACACAATGTTGGAACTAAATTAAATACTTAACAAGAATAGAAAAGCTAAAGGAGCAGATTACAGTATTTTTGCAGACACACTAGAGCCCAGTGCCACTCAGTAAGAATAACTGAGCTTTACTTTGTTCTGGCTTGTGGAAAAACTGCTGAAAGACAAGTGTAAGTTTACATTATTCAGGTTGCAAATTCCATTAAATATGTGAATACAACCTGAACGGTTAGCAATAGAGGAGCTGGTACCAAGCAGTAATTGAGAACAATGAAAGAAGTGGGCTAGGGGATAAAGCTTCTTTTTGAAGGATGGAAGGAGAAACGGAGAAATACAGTACAACAGGGTAACAGTGATTTTTGTCTGTTAGCACTATGCATCCTCTCAGTGTAATTCATGGGTATCTGTAAAGACACTAGAACAGGAAACACATTTTAAATGTTCAATCATCAATTAACCACTATTGTATATATCAAATGTGCAACTTTTACTCTGATTTAGTGCATATGATTACTGCACAATAACTGCTGGGCTTTACAAGTAGACCCAGGTAAGGCAATGGTTGGATTGCCACTGTTCATCTCGTCTTGGTCAAGATGTGATAATGTTAGCTGGAGATTTTCTTTCAGTGCAGTGAAAGATCCCTAACATTCAGATGTGCTTACAACTGGAAAAATCTTTGCAAGTTTACAATATGCTGCCATTTTAAATTGCTGGTAGGTATGGTTTCATTCTGCTCAAGTAATGTGGTAGCTGCCCTGAATGGCTTTGTGAATTTTCAAAAGCATGATGAATCATCAGGGCACAGATACACTAAACAAAAGGATAATGGCAGAAGTACATTTAAATGATTGCCACCTAGGAAACTGATAAAAGATAGCTTGCGTGTGTTGGAAGAGGATTTTTCTAATCCACTGCTAAACAAAACACAATTTTGGCCAGGAGGGTTTAAATTGGTGAGGTAGAACTTCAAAGAGAGCAGAGTGTAATACAAACAAAGTTACAGCCAATTTAAGGTGGGTGATTGAGGAAAGCTAAATTGAAAGGTGAGCACCTGTGTTAATAAGTTAAATGGAACAACCTGAGTTCAAAGCCACAAAAAGTGAAGTAATGACACACAACAGCACCTGAGTAAAGTTAAACGATAAAAGGAAGCAAACAGGAAGAATGTAAAAAGAAAAAGACATCAATCCCAAATCAAAGAGGAATATCAAGAGTGTTGAAGACAGCTATATAATCCTTTAAAGTCTGAAAGCCCTTCTCAGGACATTAAGGAATGAAATCTGCCATTCATATCTGGTGTAGCCTAAAAATGACACTAGAGCCAGAGTAATGTGGTTGACTCTTGAATGTCCTGGTAAACCACTCAGTTGTATTTGGTGAAAGGGTATGAGGCAACTGGGGAGGGTAGAAGGGGCAGGAAGGAGCAGGGAAAGGGAATGGGAAAGGAAGAGAGAAGAGGGAGGAGAAGAAGGGGAAAGTGAAGGTGGTTCCCAAGATTATAAAGAAATAAATGAAGCGACTAGAAGACACCTCAACCTTAGACAGAGTTGGTAGGCTATAGAATTCTAGCAAATGTTATACAGGTGAAGACTTAGGAATATTTTAAGAAATAATTGTATCATCGAAGTTGAGAGGGGAGTGAATTAGTACATCTCTCCGTTGATGTACTAATAGGGAGAAACGATCATCTACATCTTCTGATAACTTAAGTAAACACATTCACTTCAATTTCAACCAATTAGTGAATAACAGAAAGAAACTCGGATTTCCTATGAAGCAGTTGATACTGGTAGCTTAAAGACGAGAAACTAAATTTTTAAAAATTAGAGATAAAATCACAAAGATGTATCAAACATGCAGCATCTCTTTGCTTTTTAAAAATTTAACGTCCCTTGGAATTTGAAGCCCAGTATGGATGTTGTGATTAAATATCGCCACCAGAAGATGTACCTGGGCTAAGACAGCAAAACCTCAGTGAATGGTGGTCCCTGGTTAATAACCCTGTAGCAGACTTAAAGGCACATTTGGAGGTGTGGCAGGTATGCAATGTCAAGCAGGAAACATCTTCCTATAAATTTTATTGAACATAGATCAATACGACACAGGAACAGGCCCTCTGCTTCACAATGCCTCTGTTGACCACATTGCTAATTTAAACTAATCTCTGCATATGGCCCATATCCCTCATCCTCTGCCTGTTGAGGTGCCTCTGTAACTGTCTCCCAAGTATTGCTGTTGTATCTGCTTTCACCACCTTCCAGGCAGCACATTTCAGGCAACCCTGAGTCAAAAAAACTTGCCTGGCAAACCTTCTTTAAACTCCCCCCACCCCCGACCTTAAATCTATGTCCTCCTGTATTTGACAGCCTGGACAGAATGATTTCGACCATCTATCCTATCTATGCTTCTCATAATTTGCCCCTCAGCCTCTGACACTCTGAAGAAATAGTGTTTCTTTCTTACCATTCAACACAGTGAGTGACATTGTATGTCCGACCAAGCCTGTAGATTGGTATTCTGTTTTATACTTTTCTGACCTTGTGGAAACCGGCATTGGCATGCATGCCCTCCCTCCACACAAAACAAAACTCTTATTGACTGCAGTTTGAAAACCTATGAATGAAGACATTCAAAGAACCTACTGTCTAGCAAATCAACAGATTAATCAAAAGCAATTGGAGATGTCCAATGTGACCTTCACCACCCCAGTATAGGTAAATAGTTATTTTAAGTTTAGCATGTTGCATAGTGACCTACAGTTGACCATTCTTCTCAAATGTTTTTGACCTGGTTCTGACACAAGGATATGTGTTGTTCTCATTGTAAACATTGTATTTGAGTTAAATGCAAAGTACCTTCAGAATACAAAACCGTCAACAGACACGAGAAACATTTGTACACAGTCAGCTTAATTCCAATTACTGGTTGCCAAGAACCCAGAATTCCAGCAACGTGCTTAAACAGCTGTAAATTCTTCATACATGCACAATTAAGTGGCATTCATTATCGAAAATATAAAAGGAAGATTGTCTAGAATTTGTAACAGTTCCCTGTAAGTCCTCAGCGCAGTCAACAGGCTAATCGGGCATTAGGTGTAACCCTCATTTAATAAATGCTGGACAAGATATTTTTTCCACACTGCCCCAAATTTAACTTAACCGATAAAATGGTTTTGCATATAGTCGATAACCTTATGTCTACCTATTCTGAAATCTCTAGGGTGGGGCATTCAAACACATCAGGTGACTTTCCCATGCTCCTTTTCCACTCACTGGTGCTCTGGTTTCATGGACCCTTTCTACTCACTGGGGAATTTGTTCCCATATTTCATCTCCAGTCACCAAGATCCCGCATTTCAGCACTCTTTCCATTCACCGAGGTCCTGGCTCCTGCATTCCCTTTCCTTTCATTTAGGCCCTGGTTTCCACACTTCATCAGTAATGGGGATCAATTATCTTGAGCAAATATTTTTGTGCCACTTCATATCCTTTTCGCCTTCTCTTTTGTACCTGCGTCCAACAGGCACCCACACTTTTGACGTATGTGTACTTAATAGGACCAGATTTTGTTGGAGCCAGTGACAGCTTGTTTTACCTCTCACCCAAAACCCCCATAACTCTGTTATCACACATATCGTTTGCAGCCTCGTGACTCCTAACTTCTTTCCAACATTGCTTCTGTGGGTTTCTTGTGAACTAGGCCTCAAGTAAATGAATAAGTGCTCCAATGAACTTCTGTCAATTTGTGCTTTCAGGTGAAGATTATAGGAATTTAGACGCAATAGCAAAAATGTACATTATTTAAGATAATTAAAACACTAATATTAATAAAGATAAAGATTAATTTTATCTGTTACATGTACATCGAAGCATACAGTAAAATGTGTCACTTGCATCAAATCAAATCAGCAAAGATTGTGCTGGGTGGCCTGCAAGAGATGCTATGCTTCCAGCACTAACGTAGCGTGCTCATAATTCACCAGCCCCAACCGTACATCCTTGGAATGCGGGAGGAAGCTGGAACATGAGGAGGAAACTCACTTGGTCATGGGGAGAACATACAGACTCCTGATAGACTGTGGTGAGAATCGAACCCTGATCTTATGGTTGGCACTGTAAAGCAACGCGCTAACCGCTATGGTAATGTGCCATATCAGATGAATAAAATATATAGGACAGGTACACTTTGTATGTGGCCCTCAGCTTTATTCTAACCAGAGTGTACTGATATTCCAGATTTCTGCACGCTAATCCTTTGTTCTCTATGGAATCATTGTTTAGAGATCAGCATGACCTGGTCCAATATCAAACTGGTCACCTAACTCTCACACCTCCTCCTTCTCCTGTAGTTGCAGTAAGGCAGGGGATAAAATGGTGTACTGACAGAATAGAGTGCAGACACTGTAGAATCTTAAGCTGAACAAAATCTTTGAGAGCTGGACTCCCCTTTGAATAGCCTTTTCTGAGCATGGAAATTCAGTAAGGCAAGAGTCAAGATGAAAAGCTGACAGTGACCATACACAGACGTAATGAAGTCATCCAGGGTGACCATGGCCCTTGAAAGCCTAGCAACACACATAAGATGCTGGAGGAACTCAGCAGGCCAGACAGCATCTATGGAAAAACATAAAGTTGACATCTTCTTTGTATAGTCTTTGTGTTTAAGCCTGGAAACCTAAGTCACTAAGCATACCAAGACAAAGTAAAGATGCAAATGAAAGATTCTAGGGCAGCACTTACTAACCAACAGTTACCTTATCAATTTTCAAGTATTATTGGCCTATAACACAGATTTAATTAGCTATTAACACTTGAAATATGTATTATGATTGGTATTTAAATATGCAAATGATGGGATTCAGATATGCACAAAGTTTTGGTTGGATCAATAACCTCACAGATATTTATTTATTGATATACAGCGGGGAACAGGCCCTTTATCTGTATATAACTAGTCAATTCCTGTATAAAAATGGCATTTCTTTGTTCAAACTTCAGAACAGTTTGGTGACAGGGGCTAGGTGTTCTCCTTGTGCACAACTAAGTAACTGGTGATGGAGGAACAAGTACAAGTTTTCAGAGTTCAGTTAATTGGCAACAGCACCACCATATTCATGCTCTCATCCTTGTTCATCAGAAACTACCTTTCACTGGGCTGGCTCCTTTATTGTCTTTCCATGTGTATGCTTTGATGGCCATCTTTCTTTCCCCACTCTACTCCATCATTCTCTATGCTGCTTCGTCCATTTTCATTTATTCCTATTCTCCACTCCTTCATCTTTCATCCCCTCAATTCTCCCTTTTCTATTATACACATCAACTATCCTGTTGTTATCCTTTTGACTCTCATTTTAGTCCAATATTGACCCTAATCAGTTGTAGTTAGCATATCTAGCCATCTTTGTCAGGGCAATATGTAATGTTCCTTCCCAGTTCTTCTTGTTGACAAGGTGAACCTACCTACCACTGCTTTTCTAATGGGTATAGCTCATTTGTGAACTGAGTGTGGTCTTGATTTTCTGTTTCCAGAGCCACAGGAGGCCAAAGAATATAAAATAAAATAAAATTGCATTAAAAATGTTTTGTTTTTATTTTCTACTTATAATGAACTCAAATGAACACAGGCGTAGTTGTCATGGGAATGGTCCATTCCTTCTTCAGAGCAAACAGAATTCTTTCAATATTCTCCACTAAAATTTTTCCTACCTCACACTGTTGACGGCATTGGGTTTTCTTCGTATCCCACAACTCCTTGCAAGGTTGCAGACACTGTAATAAAGGGGGAAAAGTATTCCTTAGCTCACTAGTTTTACCACAACAAGACAGACCCGCTCCCAAACCATACAGCATCTTCTTCTTTTGTTTCTTACCCAATTCAAATCATTATTTTTATTGCACATTATCATACGATACAGAATATTCCAGTACTGTAGCCTTTTTAATCATCACCAAGCTGGACACAAATACACTTATGAAAATACAGTACACATGCAATTACTTGACCCAAGCAATCGATGCTGAAGTTACACAACACCTTTATTAATTCAAAGGTAAAAAATAATTCCGATCACAAATAAAATAACTAGTCTATATAAAATTCTTCATGCAAGTCATGCAAATCAAATGAAAGATACTGACAAACAAATCAAGAATCTAATATCTGCAAGGACCCATAAGCGAGAGAGTGTCTTATCACTTTTGCTGAAACCATCAGCAAGCTCACCTTTTCTATTCTCCAGTGTTTAAATATTTCTATCAACCTCACTTTCTGCAGTTTCAAAGTGGGTTAAAGCAAGTGGTTTGAGATTTGAAATGTAATATTTAAAGTATGTTTTGAGGAATTGAATGACAAAACTTGTGTGGTGCAAATAACAATTTGGACTAATTATTCAAAGTTGTATAAAATGAACATCTGTTTTGCATTATCAAAGCAGACCATGTGTCACATATCTAGACTTTATATGAACCAGATCATCTGAGGGCTCTAAATTAAGCTGTCTATCAGAAGAAAATGAAATTTAATGAGATTGCTATTTAAAAATTTAAAAATTTTAAACATTCTCCTTTATGCCTCTGAACTAAGCAAGACGGTAAGAAAGTCTAACAACACTATTCTTCTGATGACATAAAATTCTAAATGTACACCTTACATTAACTCGTATTGACTAATTTACAATATCAATGATATTGCATTGTTTGGAACTACCACAAGTTTACCAAAAGTTTTCCATTATTTATATATTTGATACAAATCTTGTGCATAAATTATTTAATGTTTAATATTTTATATTTTATTCAATGAAGAGAATACAATAACATTGTTTTTAGATGTATCAGTGATAACTTTATACAGAACAACACAGACATGAAGTCAGTTCAATCATTTAACAGAACTGTTAATACATATTTACTTTTGTTTCATGTAGGTTTTTATCAAATTGAGGATGGTGGCACCAGAGAGGTGTAAAAAAAAATAAACCCATTGTCCTGATCACTCCAGACTTGCAAGCACCAACACAGGACCGACACATTTGGAAAGTTAAGCAGTGTCAAGACATTGAAACAAAGGAAAAGAAAATCAGTTGTTTCATGATGGCTTCTTCTGATTTGGCCCTGGAAATTTTCGGGTAACTGTCAAGGCTCAGACTTTGTTCGACAACAATAATTAACCCTCAATTGGCCTCCAGATGTCATACATAAGCATCAGTAAAATTATTTTACCTCAAAGGAACAGATCACGTCAACTGTGACTACTGCGCCTTGGTGTAATAAATTGTGTGCATTATATAATGTAACACCTTTCGTTAAAAAGTATTTGTTATTGAAATGTTCATGAGTCATGCCAAAAAACATGTGTACAATATACTAACGTCTTGGATCTAATACGTTTCCCAGATCCTACAAACATGTTTGCAAGCATGAGAAAAGATAAATGAATCAGTTTATTTTCTCCTGTTTCTTAAACTTCGATGACTTGCTCCTCCCATTTGGGAAAAGGACCCTTAATGTTTCAAAATATGAATTTCAGCCTTATATTATAAAGGAAAAAAAAACTGGAAACAACATTTGGAAAGCAGAGATTAAAATATGGTTATTAAATGACTTGTTAGAGTTTTTAGTTTAGCAATCTTCTGGAGTATCCATGAACATGATGCCAGAGGGCAGAAATAACTACAGCTCAGCTGAAGCCACCAAAAGGTGAATCAACCTTAGTAACTGTAAGAATGTCCTGAATTTGAAGAATGATACTCCAAAGACACAAAAAGCTGATGTAATGCTTCTCATGTGGAACTACTTTGGCAAAATTCTCCTTTAGGAATTGAAGATGGATTATGAGGTACATTGTTTTCTGTAATTCTATCAAGCCCATGATGTTTTTCAAAATTCCGCTCATTCCACATATAAAATATGGTTTCATCTCCTATCTTCTTCATGTTATTCATATATTCTTGGTTGGTAAGTTATTTCCAACCTATTTCTTGGCTGTTAATAGTGAAGGTATTCACTTCTAGCACACAGGTTTTACATCTTTATTTACAACACCTGGTTCAGCATTAAGAACGATTTCCATTGAATTGATAACCTCCATTGAATGGATTGGGACAATTTGTTTTATGGGAATGATGTAATAAAGAAATGGAGGTCATTTAAAGGTGAAATTTTGAGAGTACAGAATCTTTATGTTCCTGTTAGGTTGAAAGGAAAGGTTAAAAGTTTGAAAGAGCCATGGTTTTCAAGGGATGTTGGAAACTTGGTTCGGAAAAAAAGAGAGATCTACAATAAATATAGACAGCATGGAGTTAATGAGGTGCTCGAGGAATATAAAGAATCTTAAGAAAGAAATTAGAAAAGCTAAAAGAAGATATGAGGTTGCTTTGGCAAGTAGGGTGAAAATAAATCCCAAGGGTTTCTACCGTTATATAAGTAGCAAAAGGATAGTGAGGGATAAAATTGGTCCCTTAGAGAATCAGAGTGGACGGCTATATGTGCAGCCAAAAGAGATGGGGGAGATTCTTAACAATTTCTTTTCTTCGGTATTCACTAAGGAGAAGGATATTGAATTGTGTGAGGTAAGAGAAATGGGTACGGAAGTTATGGAAACTATGATGATTAAAGAAGTAGTAGTACTGGAGCTTCTAAGGAATATAAAAGTGGATAAATCTCTGGGTCCTGACAGGATATTCCCTAGGACATTGAGGGAAGTTAGTGTGGAAATAGCAGGGGCTCTGACAGAAATATTTGAAATGTCATTAGAAATGAAGATGGTGCTGGAGGATTGGCATATTGCTCATGTTGTTCCATTGTTTAAAAAGGGTTCTAAGATTAAACCTAGCAATTATCGGCCTGTGAGTTTGACGTCAGTAGTGGGTAAATTGATGGAAAGTATTCTTAGGGATGGTATATATAATTATCTGGATAGACGGGGTCTGATTAGGAACAGTTAACATGGATTTGTGCGTGGAAGGTCCTGTTTAACAAATCTTATTGAATTTTTTGAAAAGGTTACTAGGAACGTTGACGAGGGTAAAGCGGTGGATGTTGTCTATATGGACTTCAGTAAGGCCTTTGACAAGGTCCCACACGGAAAGTTGGTTAGGAAGGTTCAATCGTTTGGCATGGATTCAGCAGTGGCTGGATGGGAGACGCCAGGGAGCGGTGGTGGAAAACTGTTTGTCAGATTGGAGGCCGGTGACTAGTGGTGTGCCTCAGGGATCTGTACTGGGTCCAATGTTATTTGTTATATACATTAATGATCCGGATGATGGGGTGGTAAATTGGATGAGTAAGTGTGCAGATGATACTAAGATAGGTGGAGTTGTGGCTAATGAAGTAGGTTTTCAAAGCTTGCAGAGAAATTTAGGCCAGTTAGAAGACTGGTCTGAAAGATGGCAGATGGGAGTTTAATGCTGATAAATGTGAGGTGCTACACTTTGGTAGGACTAACCAAAATAGGACATACATGGTAAATGGTAGGGCATTGAAGAATGCAGTAGAACATAGGGAACTAGGAATAATGGTGCATAGTTCCCTGAAGGTAGAACCTCATGTGGATAGGGTGGTGAAGAAAGCTTTTGGTATGCTGGCCTTTATAAATCAGAGCATTGAGTATAGGAGTTGGGATGTAATGTTGAAATTGTACAAGGCATTGGTAAGGCCAAATTCGGAGTATTGTGTACAGTTTTGGTCACCAAATTATAGGAAAGATGTCAACAAAATAGAGAGAGTACAGAGAAGGTTTACTAGAATGTTACCTGGGTTTCATCACCTAAGTTAGAGAAAGGTTGAACAAGTTGGGTCTTTATTCTTTGGAGTGTAGAAGGTTGAGGGGGGACTTGATAGAGGTATTTAAGATTATGAGAGGGATAGATAGAGTTGACGTGGATAGGCTTTTTTCATTGAGAATGGGGGAGATTCAAACAGGAGGACATGAGTTGAGAGTTAAAGGGCAAAAGCTTAGGGGTAACATGAGGGAGAACTTCTTTACTCAGAGAGTGGAACGAGCTTCCAGCAGGAGTGGATGAGGCAGGTTCGACGTTGTCATTTAAAGTTAAACTGGACAGCTATATGGACAGGAAAGGAATGGAGGGTTATGGGCTGAGTGCAGGTTGGTGGGACTAGGTGAGAGTAAGAGTTCGGCACGGACTAGAAGGGTGAGATGGCCTGCTTCCATGCTGTAATTGTTATATGGTTATATCAACTTAGTGGTTTTGCATCTTTATGTTATTTTGCTTTTTATTAAAATCCCCATTCAGCAAAGATGCTGGGTAGTGGAACTGCTCCACAACCGCTCTGATACACTTGGCTTAGCTGAGCTCAAATTGTGTAATGCTTCAGCTAACTTTACTATCAACAAATAAGCATCATGAATTCGATCATAGTTTAACCCCACAATCTTTTCACTCTCTGGCAGACAGCATGCCACTTGGGTTCTTTTATAAATTTAAAGCCAAGTAAATCTCTATCTCAGACTTTTTCCTTTGAATAAGCCAGTTCTTAGAAGGGTGTTAAATATACATGACTGATTTGGAATTTGTTCAGATATGAAAATGTGTTTCAAATAGGAAAGTGATACAATTAAATAAAACTTTAGATATAAAGACCATAAGATATAGGAGCAGAATTCGGCCTTTTGGCCCATCGACTCTGCTCCGCTATTCAATCATGCCTGATCCTTTTCTCCCCTCCTCAGCTCCACTCCCCACCCTTCTTCCTGTAACCTTTAATGCCGTGTCCAATCGAGAACTTATCAAGCTCTGCCTTAAATACACCCAAAGACCTGGCCTCCATAGCTGCCTACGGTGACAAATTTCACAAATTCACCATTCTCCGGCTAAAGAATTTTCTTTGCATCTCTGTTTTAAATGGACACCTGTCTATCCTGAGACCCTTTTATCATAGACTTTTACCTCCACCATGAGAAATATCCTTTCCACTTCTATTCTGTCTAGGCCTTTCAACATTCGAAAGGTTACGCGCAAATGTTAATTTATCTGGCAATCCTTAACAATACAGAGCCAGCAATATGCAGCATGTACACAGTAATTTTCTCATCACCATGGGAATAGTTTTACTTGGCAATAGGTACACTTTGCTCCTGAAGACTATGTAATTTATATCCACCTCTGTTTAATAGGCTTGATGAACTTTCAAAGCCAAGATTGGACTCCATAAGCCACTTGAGAGCCCATAAATAGATCAACGGAACGAAGACCATCATCCTCGACCCCGAAGGATAGCCACGACAACGAATAGGCTTGATAGTTCAAACATCACTATAATAGACATGACTTCAGTTGAACAAACATTACAGCAGTTCCAATTCATGAACAAATCTCATCTTCCAAAAAATTGTTACGAGAAAGATATTGGAACAAATTTCAAAGTAACTTTTAAAACATTTAATCATTCAAATATGACCTTATTAGTAAAGTGATAAAGACGTCAAAGGGAATGGAGAGAATGCATCTGTAAGTAACTTAGGGAGATTGACATGAAGGAGCATAATTGCCTAGAAATTAGATTTCCCTTATCTTTTGGTGTGTTAAACTGTTATTAAATAATTATCAACAACCTTGAAATTTCCTGTAAAAAGCTGTGAAATTTGTCAAATAGACATTTGAAATATCTCTAAGGTGATATACACCAGAAAGGATGTTTACAGTACATTTCCTCATGGGGACTGCAGAGAGTTATTGCAGTGGTCACATATTTACCAAGCTTTGTGCAGAAAAGGTCAACAAATGTTAAAGAACTCATCCCCATGGCAGTCACAGACTAGCTGTGTAAAAGATTGCCATGGAAAGGAGGAAAGATGAGGGTCGGGGTGGGAGAGGGGATGGTGGAGGATGAAGTGTTTAGTGTGTGTATCCAAATAGAATGCTCTGTCATGATTGGTCCGATGCTATTTCAAGTTGCAGGTGAGTGATGAGGTTGGAATTACAGCAATATGTACTTAAATGATAAACTAAAAGTACAGTGGATTCCAGTTAATTGGTCCATTGGTTAATTGGGGCAGTCACTTATTTCGGGAAACTCTTAAAGGACAAAACTAATTGAGAAAATAGCTAGGATTCCATTTATTTATTTGGGACAGTATGCCTCTTAATTGGGACAGGAGACTGTTGCCAAACAGTTTCTAACTAGCATCAGTTGCGTGTACTTGTGTGGCTGTTAAGACACTACGTTGTGCTCAGACAGAATGGTTTTTAAATAGCATCAGTTGCGGTTGTTTGTGTTCAAAAAGCAGAGATTTTGTCACTGATAGTTGGCAAGAAATAGGCAGTAAGACCATTCAGAATAGTTGTGCTCACTGCAGCTTCAAGGGATGTTTTCAGACATGGAGATGCAAAAAATGGTCATGTAGTGAAAATGAAACAATTTCACTAAATCAACAAATTAGGAACAATGAAGAATTAATATTTGGAGGATGCAATCGTCAAATGTATTGTATGAAGGCATTCCATTATCTGCATTGATTTGATTCATTTAAAGTTAATCAAAAGAACATGGCAGAGTACATGATGAATTCATCCATCAGTAACTATTTGGAACTAATACATGGTTTAATAGTACTGTAGTAGTATTAACAGCATTCCAATTTGTTCCGTATTTTATTTAAATACATAATTTGTTTTTCAGTTAAACGGTAGTTTGTTTATTTTATACCTTTTTAATTATTTCCGTGGAACTTGGGGCAGCCACTAATTGGGCCAAATTGTACTGGTCCCAATGAACCAGAACCCACTGTACTGCAAGTGAAGGATTGTAAAAGCAATTTGATAATTGAAGTATGAAGATTAGAGATGATATGATCAAAACACTTATGTTTAAATATAGATCCTTCAAATCACATCTCATTAAGTATGGATTTCATTATCTTTCCCACTTCTGACATTAACGGTCTATGGTTCCCTGGACTTGTTCTAACTCATTTTCTCAAACATAAATCATATTAGCCTGTCTTCCGATAGTATTACTGAACCTTTACATATCTGTAGCAGTGCCTATTTTATCTCTTCTCTTACTTCTTTTAATAAATGTGAATACAAGCCATCTATCTGGGATCTTATCTAAAGTAACACACATGATGTTCAAGGAATTCACTGGACCAGGCAGCACCTATGGAAGGAAATGGTCTGTTGATATTTAGGGCTCACACCTTTCCAATGGACCTTATTTTGATTTATCAATCTTCTCCTTTTCAAACCAAAATATCTTTCACATAATCTTTGTTCCTTTCCTGCAAAGCACCTTTGCCATGTTAATTTCAATAATAACTGCTAAGAAAAAACAATTATTTAAATGGTTGAAGACACCTAGTATTTACTGGCAGTTTGGAAGACAACTGCTGGTGAGGTCCTCTTCATGGTTTTGCACTTGCCTGACTTCTGTACTTACACACTGCGGAGTGGTAGTCAGGCAGGAACTTCTGTACTTACACCCTGTGGAGGGGTAGTCAGGCAGGAACTTCTGTACTTACACACTGCGGAGTGGTAGTCAGGCAGGAACCGGAAATCTGGTCCAACTACATCTGACCTCACACTCCGCCCTATTAACAAATAGAAAGGATGTAGTTCATATCTATCCTCGGCTTTTGATGCATCTAGCCCAACCTCATTCATCATCCATCCTTAAGGACACCCACCACACAGGACATACCCTCTTCTCATTGTTACCATCAGGAATGAGGTACAGAAGCCTGAAGGCACACACTCAGCGATTCAGAAAGAGCTTCTTCCCCTCTGCCATCTGATTCCTAAATGGACATTGAACCCGTGAACACCACCTCATGTCTTTTTTATTTGTACTTTTTATGCTACTTACTTAAACTTAACTATTTAATAGACTGTAATTCTATTTTTTCTCTATATTTATTTATCATGTATTTCATTGTACTGCTGCCATGAAGCTAACAAATTTCACGACATATGCAGTGATATTAAACCTGATTCTGATTCATTTGAATGGGTCCACCAATCTGATTGGAAAAAAGTCAGTGAAGGTGACTGGTTTGTTTTACTTTAATATTAATATGTTTAAACAATTTTTATAATCTAATTATGTTTCAGAATGTGATTATTTATGATTTTTAAAGTTTTTAAACTATTTAGACCTACCAATATTTCAACTATTGTACAATACTGTGTATGATCATTTAGGACACTCTCTCTCAAACATGTACTAGTGTTGCTTATTTTGCATAAGTTTTGTATAATTTATGTTAATTTAAGTTTATGCTAACTATGTCTTGTTACATACAATGCTGCTGCAAAAAGATAATTTTCATGGAAAGTATGTCCCATGTATGTATGCCTCTGACGTTCATTCCAGTGTGTGAAGAGCATTACCGTGAACTTGGATGTCTTTGGAGATCAGGCTTCCAGTTCAAATGGACTTGCTGGGCAGTGCGTTTATGTAGCTACCGAATATGCAAGTTGGTGAATGCCAAGTGTCTAGCACAATCCAGCCTCGTATCCTGTCAAATGAATACAGCAGGAGTACTGGAGGAAGAAGAGAGGATAAAGGAGAAATCAAGGCAGGAAAGGAAGAAGGGACTAAAAGGAGAAGGTAAGAAATCCAAGAAGAACAAAAATGCTGATGATGAATAGAACAAAATGATTTCAATCTTCAAAACAACAGCTTTTTCCCTTCCAGCACGAGATTTCTGAATGATTCATGAACCCATAATACTACCCCACTATTGCTCTTTTGCACTATTTATTTTATTTCTTATCATAGCTTAGTTGTAATATTTTATCTCTTGCACTGTAGTGCAGACACAAAACAACATATTTCACAACATAAACCTGATCCTGATCACAATACTTCATTAGGAGTTTGAAGAGATTTGGTATGTCAACAAAAACACTCCAAAACTTCTATAATGTACAGTGGAGGGCACTCTGACAAGCTGCACACTGTCTGGAATGGGGGGGGGGTGTCTACTGCACAGGACCGAAAGAAGATGCAGAGGGTCATAAATTTAGTCGGCTCCATCTTGGGTACTAGCCTACAAAGTACCAAGATCATCTTCAAGGAGCAGTGTCTCAGAAAGGCAAAGTCCATTATTAAGGACTCCCAGCATCCAGGACATGGCCTTTTCTCACTGTTACCATCAGGTAGGAGGTACAGACGCCTGAAGGCACACACTCAGCGATTCAGGAACAGCTTCTTCCCCTCTGCCATCCAATTCCTAAATGGATATTGAATCCATGAACACTACCTCATTGTTAAAAATATATATTATTTGTTTTTGTACAATTTTTAAAATCTATTCTATATACATATACCATAATTTATTTACTTTCTTCTATATTATGTATTGCATTGAACTGCTGCTGCTAAGTTAACAAATTTCACGACACATGCCGGTGATGATAAACCTGATTCTGATTCAATTTAACTGATACATCAGGATTAACTAACATCGATGTACTGAACATCAGCTCTGAAAAACCTGTCGGCAGAGAATATTGTCATGTGAAATGTGAAACTCGATTTGTCTGTGAAGTCATCTCACTTTTCCTAGCCCTCTGAGGTTATATTGCAAACATGTTATTCTAAAACTGCACAGGACTTCAATTTGTTTGGGGTTCAACTTGTTAAGGAGTTTCAAAGCCTTTTGGGATTTCTGCAGTTACAAATATCTATCATGCATGTCCCCTGAAGACTGTTAGTAACAACATTTCATGACAGAAAGGGCAGAAGCCACAAAAATATTTTGACTATAAATTACTGAGAAATTATAGGCACTATATATACACAAAAATGGGAACCAGTGAACTGGCATTATTGAGCTTCCATTGAGGGTTGGGGGGTGTAAGGAACAACCAGGCAGGGAAGTAGGCCACTTAAGTAGAGTCTGATCTTGAATAGAATGAGATCCCTCCTCCTTACATGAGCAACACGTTGAACACCACAGGGGAAGGGACCAACAGCCAGGTTGTCAGGCAATAAAGGGCAGGCAAGTTCTAGTGGTGCACACACTTGTACTCACTTTAGGCTTCTTTCCAAAATCTTGGCAGGATTTATTCTTTCTACAGGGAGGAGTTTAATGGGTTGATCTTTAACCGCTTATGCAGATCGCAATGGCTCTAGGACACGGACCAGGCTGTGAAATAACTTAATATGTGAGGCGGGTTGTGGTGTTACTAATGATAGTAGTAATCAATTCCTTTATGGAGAGGTCCAAAGGAACGCACTTGACAGAATGGATTGCATGAGAATAAATCAAATTTTAAGACAATACAAAAATAAAAACTAATTTTATGTACAAGAATGAAGGTTATTGAACTGCCTCTCAATACTATCTCACAACCCATTTTTCTGCTTCAATAATTTAATGACACTCTTTTGATAGTAATTAAGATTAATTCCATACTTTTTGCTTGATGTTCGATAACCTTCAAGCTGATCTATTACCCAACCATGGTCAGCACTGAGATGGATTGGTGGCAACTACTGCTTTGTATTGATTCAATATTTCATCCCAGCATGTGACACTATGTTATTTGCTGTGTTATACTCCTGTCTCAGCCAGGAATTAGGATTGAATTTAGTAAAGACTGATGGAAAGAAATTCTCTTCTATCAGGTGCAACCATCATCCATTCATTCACTTAATGACACAAGAAATTCTGCAGATGCTGGAAATCCAGAACAGCACACACAAAATACTGGAGGGAACTCAGCAGGTCAGGGGGCATCTGTGGAGATGAATCAAGAGTTGATGTTTCGGATGAAGGGTCTTGGAATGAAATGTCCGCTCATTATTCCTTCCACAGAGTTCCTCCAGCATTTTCAAGTTTAATTATCCTTTAACCATACATGGTTGGACTCAGAGCCAGCCAGAGAAAGACAGACCATGACCCTCAATGCCGAGTCTCCTCCTCCCATCAAGGCATATGGTGTTGACTTACCTAGCACCACTTACCTGGACATCATCATTTGGCAGGATAGCGTGACCAAGGATGACATCCAGTGCAGACTTAGCAAAGCTAGAAATGTCTTCAGATCAACAAGCACCATATGGGGATCAACCAAGTACAGCATCCACACCAAAGTGAAGTTGTACTAGAGCTGTGCTCTGTCCACACTCTTGTATGGGTAAGAATGCTAGGACATGACTGAGTATGATCTTGCCAAGCTATCATCATTCCACACCATGAGCCTCTGGAAGAAACTCTGCATTTTCTGGCCAAGAAAGATCTCCTTCTGGCCCTACTCCTTCAGTGTCACAAAGAGGACATGGCCATTATTATCAAGAGGAAACAATGGAGATGGATTGGGCATGTGGTGAGAAGAGAAGCCAACTCCATCATCAAGGCAGCACTTCACTGGATCCCTGAAGGGTAGAGAAAACGTGGCAGACCAAAGACAACTTGATGCCGTACCACTGAGGCAGAAATGAGGACCCTGAACCAAACCTGGGGCAATAGTTCCAACATTTCGGTACTTTATAGTTTTTGCAGACGGCAGTTACATGGGAGATCTATATACAAGTTCTTCTCTCAGTTACATGTCTTATCTTGGAGATATACTACCATTCCTCCATAACCACTGGAATCTGCAACCAAATAAACTACCAATGTGATATTCACTGCAGAAATCCAAGATCTGTGTGTAATACCCTCTCTTGGCCAAAAGACTCTTCCCAAAGTTTGGTGCTCTAAACTAAACGCAGTAGTTCTCATAATTGCAGATGCACAATGCAGACATTTTTGCTGCTCCGAAATGCCTGGGCTCAACCTATCTATCACTCTTGGATACAAGATCCTCATTCTCATCCTTCCCACCGAGATCTTCCATAGTTTCTATCTCAGTAATTACCTTCTTTCAACTTACCATGATCCCTAACTGGGTGTCATCTACAAATGTGAATGTACAACTCTACTCCTTCAACCTTGATATATTTAAAGGACATTTGAGTAGGTCCCTGTGGAACACTACAATAGGACTGAAGGACCGCGGAATGCATGACTGATTACGGAGGCAGGGTTTCAGAAGTTTAACAACCAAGGTTATACTTTTTGTATAAACTAGACTATAATGGCTGTCTTGATCATTACTGTTTATTCCATATCACCTACTTAATATGAATGATGATAAAGGAAAATAAGAAGTGAAAAACGGCAGTGAAAGAAGCAAGACGAAAGAAAGGCAAAGAAAGAAGAGGGGAGACAGAGGCTAAAAGGAATTTTACAGCAGGCAAGTTTATTGACCATATGCTCACAGTGTGTAGTGTCGCAGGAGATTTACTTTTGCGTTTGAAAATGGTTCTGCAACATGAAGGTTAAAGGGTATTTCACAAAAACTGAAAAAATAAGCATTTAATTTAGTTTAACAACCTTTAGAAATCAAACAGCTAGAATATCAATCATCCTCTCATGGTCTCATCTGGTTTGAGTATATGATGAATAATTCTTCAAGATGCAGCAGTCCTGGTGAACATGTCCTTGTGGCCCAATGACCTCTTCCTAGATAAGCCGTAAAAGAGGCTTGATGATAACAATTCACTGCTTCCAGAGGAGAAGAATGCTATTTGAGATTTTGTTAAATTAATGGAAAATGGTCATGATGTCCTTAATCTCACATAACATTCAAGTAAACTGTTAATAATACCCCACGTGAGCAAAAACTATGAAATACTGAACTATCAGAATTAAAAAAAGAAACGTATCCTTGATCATTAGAATTAAATGTACAGCATTAACTACAAAGGAACTGAATTTCATAAGCAGAGTATAAGATGGTGGGGACTATTCATTTAGTGGTGGTGATGGGTGAATCTTTACTCCAAACTCAAATTTCCTACGTATGACATACCGTTCTGTGCAAAAGTCTCAGGCACACACACACACACACACACACACACACACACACACACACACACACACACACACACACACACACACACACACACACACACACACACACACACGTGTGCAATGGAAATTAAACAGCCAACAGAATGCCGAAGCCTTATGCACAGTACTGGAGTAGGTTTATGTATTGCACTGTACAGCGGTCACAAAAAAAAGATTTCACAGCATATGTGAGTGATGATAAACTTGATTCTGATACGGGTCTCTATTGTGGACTGAGAGTGGGAAGGGGGCAGGGAGAGGGAAATCATGGTTGGGAAGGGAGAAGGGAGGGAGTGGGAAGCACCAGAAAGACATTCTGTAATGATCAAAAAACTAATTGTTTGGAATCAAATGACTTTCCCTGATGTTTCAGGGCAGGGTGTACATGTACATGAACCACCCCAGCCCCTGGCATTCCTTCTCTGCCACCTATCCCACACCCCTCCTGTGACACTCCACCCTCGCCATTCCCAACATTCTTTGCCCCCATCAGATTTACAAACTCACTCTCTGCTCCACATTAACAAATACAGTATTGTGCAAAATTCTTAGGATCTCTGGCTATATATATGTGCCTAAGACTTGCACAGTAATATAGGAGAAGAGAAAATCAGGAAAATTTATCACATGGTAGGAAGTTACTTTGCCCTTTAACTTGATGCAGGTTAAATAAAACAGACAGACACCATTCTTAAAAACTGCATCTGAAATTTAATTTTTATCTTCCATTTTAGATACTGTCAGAACTCGAGTATGCATCTACCATATTCTGCATTTTGAAACTTTACCTTGTTCTAAAACGCTAACTACAAATTACTTTTTCTGTGAATGTTTGGGATTTGTGGATTTGAAGATGTAAAGGAAACTAAAATCAAATAAAATTGCCACCCAATTTAGAAAATCAGAAGGGGGGAGAATATAAGCCGGAGCTGACTATGCTTTACCATACCTTGTTTGGTATCTTTTACAAAAACTTACACCTTCAATCTGTTTCTCTGAAAAATACAATCGATTGTTAAAACAGATTTGAATTCAAAAACAACTCCACCAGAGAAGTGAACATTAATGGCAATCACGATATTGACATCTCCTATGATCCAGTAACCCTAACAGGGGTGTTGTGAGATAAAGACAAGGTCTAGTCATATCCCCTAATGAATGATTTAATTTAACCAGCATTGACAAGCTTTGGTGACTGGTGTTAGTGTTAAGAAATATTACTGCACGTCTGCAATACATCAGCTTAATATAATTCTCAATAGAGATAAGGGCTCACCAATATCGTATCTGTATGAATTCTAAGAAATTGGCATCTGAGGCTGATGGTAGTATTTGTATTTACATATTTTTTGCTTTATGTAAATTAATTGCATTAACTTCAATAACAATGATCTAGGGTTCCCAAAGCATCCAAATGAAAAGGCTTTTATGGTGGAGGCTAACAAGTATTTTGATATGTTTGCTCCCAATTGCCACTCATTGCAAATTTAAGTAGTTATGCAAATTTCTGCAATGGAAATTACACTGCCAACAGAATCTTTATCAGGGAGCAGATCTGTGAATTGTGGAAAGAGAGATGTAGAAACACAGACAGATACAGCACAGAAACAGGCCCTCAGCCCCAGTGAGTCTGTGACACCCATCAATCATCCATCTATACTAATGTAATTTTAATCCCCCTCACCTTCTCATCAAATTCTACTACCCACCTACACGCTAGCGGTGGAATTTACAGTGGCCAATTAACCTATCAAACATCTTTGGGACGTAGAAGAAAACAGAAGTCCCCAGAAGAAACAAAGGAGTTCTTATGTAACAAATCCAATCACAGCAGAAACACACAAGCTCAACACAGACACGCCCAACATCAGGTTGAGTCTCAGGTGCAGTGAGGCAGTGATTCTACTAAATGTGCCACTGTTTTGCACATCAATTTACAGGGGAATCAACACTGTGATGGGAGTGTTTTACTAAGACACTAGACATTGCAGTACCTTCACCAGCTTGTTTATGTCTACTAAGATCAGAGTGTTCACTGATGGTGGTGGAACCATAGGTGTTTTGAATCCATCAGAACATCAAAGGTTTTAGTCTGAGATTTGCTGGATTTTGAGTGAGCTCCAAGGATGGATTGGTGTTTGTGCTTTTGGGGTACAAACTTCAGCATTTATTTATAATTTGACTTCAGGGCACTCCAGTATTCTTTCCCCAAGCAGATTATAAGAACTGCGGAATCCCTGTACAAGGGCAATGATGGCATCTCCTTGAACCATTGGTACTCTCTTGGAATGAAACATTAGTCATCTCATCACCGACACTCCAACAGAGGCCTCGCTGTTGTGTACCAACCAGCTAGCTCAAGCCTCTAATACTTGGAAATGTTACCATACAAGCAAAAGTTAGAATGATAAATTAAAACAACTTTAGGCACCATTCATTGAAGAAGGAATGTTCCTCCTTACACCTGAAAAATTACTAACTTTTTTCATTCAACTTGGTCAGACTATCTTCACCCAAAACAGTGGATTAGGGATTTCTTGAGTAATGGTGGACTGTTTGTCAATTTATCAGAATCAGAATTGGTTATTATTAATCGAGTGATACCTAATCTTAGGGATTGCAATGAAATCAAGCTTCATACACCGCTCATTTTGCACCACTGCCTAAGAAATATCTCAAACTAGGAGATAATAGATATGTTATTAAAATTTTATGATATCTGGGGTATCATAAAGGTTTGTTAATATTGCACGGTGAGGTTTAAACTGGAGTTGGAGGGGGATAGGAACTAGAGTGCCAGAACAGTTAGCGGAGAGGTTGTGGAGACAGATGTTGATAAGACCTGAAAGTCAGGAATCAAAAGGTTAAGCATGGTGCGACTAGTGTCCTGAGCTGCATATGTTTCAATGCAAGAAGTATAATAGGAAAGGTGGATGAACTCAGGGCATGGATCAACACCTGGGATTATGACATTGTAGCCATTAGTGAGCCTTGGTTGTAGCAGGGGCAAGATGGGTAGCTCAGTATTCCAGGGTTCCATTCTTTTAGATGTGACAGAGTGAGAGGGATTGAAGGAGAAGGGGTGGTATTACTACTCAGGGAAAATGTCATGCCAGTGCTTCATTAGGACAGACTGGAGAACTCGTCTAGTGAAGTGTTATGGGTGGAATTGAGAAATAAGAAAGGTATGACCACGTTAATGGGGCTATATTACAGACCACACAACAGTCCTAGGGACTTAGAGGAAGAAATTTGTAAAGAGATCACAGACTATTATAAGAAACATAAGGTTATGATTGTAGGTTCTTTTAATTTCCCACATATTGACTGGGAATCCCATACTGTAAAAGGACTAGATGGGATAGAGTTTGTCAAATGTATTCAGGAAAGTTTCCTTCATCAGTACATAGAACTCCCAATGAGAGAGTGTGCAATGCTCATTCTGCTATTAGAGAATGAGACAAGGCAGGAGTTGGATGTTTGTGTAGTGAAGCACATTGTATTCAGTGACCATAAAGCTATTAGTTTCAAAGTAAATATGCAAAAAGATAGATCTGGTTCATGGATTGAGATTCTAAAGGCCAATTTTGATGGTATCAAAAATGATCTGGCAAGTGTGGATTGGCTGTTTTCTGGCAAAGGTGCACTTGGTAAGTGGGAGGTCTTCAAAAATGAAATTTTGAGAGTACAAAGCTTGCATGTTCCTTTGAGAATAAAAGGTAAAGATAACAAGTGTAGGTAACCTTGGATTTTGAGAGATATTGAGGCCTTAGTTAAGAGCAAAAAGGAGGTGCATAGCAGATACAGCCAAGCAGGAGCAACTGAGGTGCTTATGAAACATAACAAATGCAAGAGAACACAAGAAAGAAATCAGGAAGGCTAAAATAAGGCATGAGGTTGCTCTAGCAGACAAGGTGAAGAAGAATCCTAAGGGATTCTACAGATATGTTAAGAGCAAAAAGAACTGCAAAGGACAAAATTGGTCCCCTGGAAGACCAGAATGATAATTCATGTGTGGAGCCAAAACCGATGGGGGAAGATCTTACAATGAATTCTTTGCATCTGTATTTATTCAGGTACAGAGTCTATAGAAGTGAGGCAAAGTGGCATCAACTTTAAGGACCCTGTACAGATTACAGGGGAGGAGGTGTTTACCAGAGGCAAGTGCAGAAATTGCCATACCTATATCATCCTTAGCGACAGAGGAGATATCAGAGAATTGGAGGAGATCCAGTGTTGTTCTACTGTTCAAAGAAGGCTCTAAACGGAAACAGGAAATTTAGGCCTGTGAGTCTGGCATCAGCTGTGGGAAAGTTATTGAAAGGTATTCTAAAGGATTGGGATAGACATGGACTGATTAAGGATGTTTGCATGGCTTTGCGTGTGGTAGGTTATGGCTAACCAGTCTTATAGTGTTTTTTGAGGAAGTTAACAGGAAAGTGCATGAAAGCAAGGCAGTAGATGTTGTCTACATGGACTTCAGTAAGGCATTTGACAAGGTCCCATGTGGGAGGCTGGTAAGAAGTTTCAGTCGCTTGGCATTCAGGATGAGGTGGTAAATTGGATTAGGTCTTGGGAGAAACCAGAGAGATAGTGGATGGTTGCCTCTCTGACTGGATGCCTGTGACCAGTGGTGTGCCACAGAGATCGGTGCTGGGTTCTGTATTGTTTGTCATCTACATCAATGATCTGGATGATAATGTGGTTAACTGGATCAGTAAATTTGCAGATGATACCATGAAAGGACGGTGCAGTAGACAGTGAAAAAGGCTGTTATTGAGGGATAGAGGGATATAGAGGGATCTGCATCAGCTGGAAAAATGGCAGATGGAATTTAGTATAGACAAGTGTGAGATGATACACTTCGGTAAGACCAAGCAGGATAGATCTTACACAGTAAACGGTAGGGTATTGAAGAGTGTGGTAGAACAAAGGGATCTGGGAATACAGGTCCATAATTTATAGAAAGTGGCATCATATGTAGATAGGGTTGTAAAGAAAACTTTTGGCTCATTGGCCTCCATAAGGAGATGGGATAGTATCTCAAAGTTGTATAAGATGTTAATAAGGCCTAATTTGGAATATTGTGTGCAGTTTTGCTCACCTACCTACAGGAAAGATGTAGACAAGATTGAAAGAGTACTAAGAAAATTTGCAAGGATGTTGCCAGGTCTGGAGAACCTGAGTTATAAGGAAAGATTGAATAGGTTAGGACTATTGACAGGAGATTTGACAAAGCTATACAAAATTATGAGGGATAGTTCCGGTGATGTCATCGCTCAGACTGGCAGCTTAAATCAATAGTTCCTCTGGAAAAACACATATTTTGCCCCGTTAATCCATCAAATATAAGATGTTTCGAAAATATCTGAATTGATAAGGGGGGCAAGAATGGGGAAAAAGAATGGAGATAAAAAAAGCATCACTGCGGAGCCTATGGAAGAGAGAGGTGCAGCGCTCGGCTCTCCTACACGTGCACGTGGCGGTGAGGCTGACACTGGGCCCCGTGCAGGTGAAGCGGCAAATATGATAAGGATTCTGGAAGCGATAAGGGAAGTCCAAAAAGATATAGAACAGCAACTCAATAATATAAAGTCAGAGCTCGCCAACGTCAATCAGAAAATAGCGGTGGCAGAGACTTGAATTGAGAAGGTGGAAGATCGCGTGCAAAACGTGGAACAGATACTAAGTAAGACGATAAAAATATTAAATCAACAGGAAAGTAAATTGCTTGACCAGGAGGGAAGATTGCGACAGAAAAACATCAGGATTTATAATGTTCCCGAAGGAGCGGAGGGATTATCGATGATGGACTTTGTAGACAAGCTACAGTGGGACGCGCAGGAGGTTCCCCTGACTATGAGGTTGAAATTGAGAGGACGCATCGTTCACTCGTCCCGTGGCCTCCTGGAGACAGAGAAAGTAAGAAGCGCTCAATAGTATTTAGATTCCTTCGATTCAAGAGCAAAATGGAGATTCTACGAAGGGCCTGGGGTAAGAAGAGGGTGTTTTGGAACAGGAAGTTAATATACTTCGATCATGATTACCCTCAGCAGTCCTACAGAAATGGAAAGAATATTCTGAAGTGAAATGAATATTAAAGCAAGAAAAGATTAAATTCCAAACCCTGTACTCTGCTAAACTGAGGGTATTTTACCAAGAAGGGATACGACTATCAGATGGTGGAAGAGGCGACTACAGGCATGAAGAACAGAGAACTGCCCATTAGCGTGGTCAAACCAAGGGAAAGCCTGGCTGAGCAATTATCCTGATCTGCTTGGGAAATAGTAAGAGAACCTAGAAAGCAGGAGACGGGAGCAGGACGAGAGAAGGATATTGGGAAGAGACTGTGAGTTCTCCGAGGGCAGCCCTCACCTCCTCCAGAAGAGCCCTAAGGTTTGGTTAACTTTAAAAGTGCTGATAAACTAAACGGAAGCAAAAGTAGATGGTGATACACCTATCTCAAGAACTACGTATCATAATGTGGATCTTATATTACTCAATTTTTAAAAATTCATTTATTCATTCCTTTTCCCCCACCTAAATGAGAATATATACGTGGGAGGAATACACAGGGAAATCATTTCTGTGTAATGGACATAGTTTTTTTAACTTACTTTTATAGGTACTGCAATGGGGGCCCTCAACACACAGGTAGGAGGGGCTATCCCCCACCGCTAGACTTTTCTTCTAGCTCAACCCAGGGTCATCTAGAGAACCCAGCCTTGGAATCACACCTTCGTTGCCTTTTTTTTAAAATTATAGAATAGACTATTTCATAACATTTGGAAAAGATAGAGACAAAATGATCACCTGTGGAATTGGGACAATAGATGTAAGTGACCATGTACCTATATATTTATCTGTTTATTTTGACATACAACCAAAGAATACTATTTGGAAACTAGATTTAAGTCTACTCAATGATCCCTATTTTAAGGAACAAATTAAAAAAGAAATTGGTCTTTACATGGAATTCAATGATAATGGAGAGGTTTCATCTCCCATTCTATGGGATACTCTGAAGGCTGTCTTAAGAGGGAAAATTATAGTGATATCTTCATATAAGAAAAAAAAGAAGAAATAAAACATTAGAGGAATTACAAAATAAGCTGAAGGAACTAGAAGAAAAACACAAATTGAGTTTGGCACAGGATACACTACAGGAAATTTAAAAAATTAGGAATGAAATTACTAGTTTGGCTACATAAGAAATTTGAAAAAATTTAACATTTCTGAAACAGGGACACTATGAAAGTGGATCTAAATCTAGGAAAATACTGGCATGGAAACTTAAAAAAAAGACAGCAGAATATACAATTCATAGAATTAGGGATCCAAGAATAAAAGTGATAAAAAATAAGCTAAGTGAAATTAAAGAAGCTTTTGAAATGTTTTACAAAACTCTATATTCCAAAGTTCCAAGGGGAAGCATAACCCAAATTGACACTTTCCTGAATTCTCTAGAGTTACCCACTTTAAGCAAAGAACAAAATAGAATGATGACTGTTGACATAACTGAAGCTGAACTAAAAACTGCAATTAGTAGGCTTAAATTAAGCAAGTCACCAGGATCAGATGGATATATGGCAGAGTGATATAAAAAGGTTAGAAGTGAGTTAATTCCTATTCTACTCCCCACACTGAACTGGGCCCTAAGAAAGGCGCAAATGCCACCCAGCTGGAAGGAGGTGATAATCTCAGCTATACTGAAAGAAGGCAAGGATAAAATGGAATGTGGGTCATTTAGACCAACATCTGTTCTTAATGGAGATTATAGAATATTTACCTCTATCACGGCCAAACGATTGGAGGAGTTTCTACCCACACTGATACATAATGATCAGATGGGTTTTATACAACAACGCCAAACACAAGACAATATACGAAGGACACTTCACATTATGGATCATATAAAAAAATGAAATAGGAGCAACAGTGATAAGCGTGGATGCTGAAAAGGCATTTAATTCAGTTAATTGGAATTTTCTTTACAGAGTTTTACATAGATTTGGTCTACACGACACAATTATTAAAACTATACAGGCACTATACGACAATCCTACTGCCAGGATTAAAATCAATGGATATTTATCTAAAAGTTTTACCCTAGAAAGGGGCAGGAGACAGGGTTGTGTATGGTCACCACTACTCTTCGCATTATATCTGGAACCATTAGCTCAATACATCAGACAAAATGAAGATATCAGGGGAATTACTATTAAAAGGACAGAGCACAAATTGGCCTGTTATGCGGATGACATTTTGATCTATCTAGGGCAACCAACATACTCTTTACCTAAATTGATGCAATCCTTTCAACAATATGGCTAATTATCAGGATACAAGATCAACATAGATAAAACCCAACTACTTTCATATAACTAGAGCCCACCAAGAGAAATTGGAAAGTAGATATCCTTGGGCATGGCAAACAGAGTCTGTCAAATATTTGGGCATCATTATACCAAAAGATTTGGCAAAATTATCAGAATGCAATTATCAGCCTATATATATATATATATATATAAAAAATTAAGGAATATATAACAAAATGGAACCCAATTCCTTTTCTTGGTCTCAGTTCAAGGACTGAATCTACTAAAATGAATATACTGCCCAAACTACTATATCTCTTTTAGACCCTACCAATAGAGATTAATCAAAATCAATTCAATGAATGGAACAAGATGCTATCAAGATGTATATGGCAAGGTAAAAGGCCTAGGGTTCATCTCAAATCTTTGCAATTAGCCAAGGAAAAGGGGGGATGGGGCCTACCTTCTTTTAGAGATTACTATTTTGCAGCACAGTTGAGAGCTGTGATATGCTGGTGCAACCCATCACATGGCGCTCAATGGAAAAACATTGAGGAGAGGATACTTTCCATCCCCATACAGGCAATTTTGGCTGATAACAACCTATAAAGTTACATAAATAATATTGACAACCTGTGGGTGAAATGGACTCTTAAAATATGGAAAACTATTATAAATAATACAAGGAGGAGGAGAAGATGGCGACGCGACGCAGCGCGCAGCGGCCACTCCGGTGAATGATATCTGTTATCTGTCGAGTAGGGTGCAGTGCACAATCCTGATTTGATGGAGACAGATGTGAGAGCACGGAAGAACATCTGAGAAACTTCTGAAATGCCTTCTTCGCTGCTGCTGCTACTGTGTGATCCAGAATCTCTGGAGGAGAAGGCCCTGAGTTCTCGGCTTTGCTTGTTGCTTGGCGGCCGGGGCAGGGTCAAAGTGCTCAGCAGAGATGGTGCTCGGTGCTCAGTGTCGGAGGCTCGATGTTTTCGGGCGGACTTAGAGTTAGCTGTGGTCAGGAGCTTTCAACGCGTTGGCAGTTGTCGGTGCCTGGAGGTTTATGGCAGGGAGAGTTTCTCCCTTTTGCCGCCTGCTATCGGGACTACCAGGAGTCAATCGGAACTTTGAGACTTTTTTTTACCGTGCCCATGGTCTGCTCTTTATCAAATTATGGTATTGCTTTGCACTTGTATAACTATATGTTATAATTATGTGGTCTTGTCAGTATTAGTCTTTGGTTTGTCCTTTTTTTTGTGATATCACTCTGGAAGAACATTGTATCATTTCTTAATGCATACATTTCTAAATGACAATAAACGAGGACGGAATGTCCTCATAATCTAAAAAAAACTAGACAGAGACATTGCAATTCTTAAATAGTGTGCATATGACTCGGATTTTATGACGAATAAACTGGATGCTAGATTTAAGGACTGGACAGCTAAAGGAATAACAGCTATTTGTAATATAATGAAAGAAGGAACATTGTTCAGTTTTGAAATGCTCAAAGAGAAACACTTATTAGAAAAACAAGACTTTTATGGGTATTTACATATGCGACAGTATGATAATAGGACAGTTAAAAATGTAACCAAGGCAAGTACATGTCTGATAGAGCTATTTAGAAAAGCATACAATTCAGACAATGGTAGTAGAATAATTTCAAGCATGTGTAAGGGTTAGTCAAATCTTAAAACACATTCGACTTCATACATCAAAACAAAATGGGAGAAGGAAGGAGGGATAATAATATCTGAGGAAGACTGGACAATAATATGGAGGTATCAATGGAAGTGTACCAGTTCACAGAAATGGAGGGAGTTCAGGTGGAAAAAGTTGATAAGGTGTTTTATTACACCCTCTCAGAAATCCCATTATTATAGTAACCCCACTGCTTGCTGGAGAAATTGTGGAAATCAAAACGCAAATCATTACTGTATCATATTTTCTGGGAATGCCCCGTTATCAAAGACTATTGGAGTGGGATACATAATGCCCTATGAGACATCTTTAAATGTGAAATACCCTTAGAGAGTAAGACCATATATTTTGAGTGTATACCTTAAGAATGGTTGAAAAGAAATAAATATTTAATGAATGTACTGCTGGTGGCTGGTAAAAAGACCCTTACCAGGAAATGGTTATCACAGGAGAGCCCAACTTTAAATGTATGAATGGAAATTACAATGGACATTTACAAAATGGAGAAGATAACAGGATCTGTTAATCGTAAGTTGGAACAATTTTATTCATACTGGAAAAAATGGTTTAACTACATAACACCTCATAAGCCTGATTTTATTCTCACAAGTCAATAAATGTTGTAAAAAAAAATCACTCCCTACTTTGTACATAGTTTTCTTCTTTTGATTGTTCTTTCTTTCCTCTCCTTTCCACAAGTGCATACCTCAGATAAATATTATGTGGAGATTTGTGACAAATATGATTATATGATATATATGTACAGTATCTGAAATACATCTTATGGAAATATTTGTTTGATGATGAAATTCAATAAAAAATAAATTACAAGAAAAAAATTATGAGGGATATAGACTGAGTAAATGCAAGCAGGCTTTTTCCACTGAGGTTGGGTGGGACTATAACCAGAGGTCATGGGATAAGGGTGAAAGGTAAGAAATTTAAGGGGAACATGAGGGAAAACCTCGTCAGTAAGAGGGTCATGAGAGTGTGGAATGAGCTGCCGGCACAAGTGGTCCATGTGCGCTCGATTTCAATATCTAAGAAAAGTTTTGATAGGTACATGGTAGGGGTATCGAGGGCTATGGTCACGGTACAGGTCGTTGGGAGTAGGCTGATTAAATGGTTTTGGCATGGACTAGATGAGCCAAAAGGCCAATTTCTGTGCTGTAACTCTATTCATCAAGATTCTATAGCTTTCTTTGTTTTGAGCAAAGCCATAATTTCTCAGTAACTTCAACAGTTAAAAGTAATTCTATTGTCGAAAAGATGAAAGCCTAACCTATTTTAATTCTCTTTAAAGTAGAAAACATTAGATACAAAATCACTTGGTGTGACTACTTCCATGTTGTTCTTATTTCAAAGCCAATTGTCAATGGTACCCAGCTAGGTGTAGTGAGTAAATAAATCTCTAATTATTTTAAAAATGAGACAGAATGCACATTCTAGACTTACTCTGCTGTGTTGGAAAGAACCAATCTGCCTGAGATCAAGCTATACCCAAGAGTCTAGTATAACTTAAAGAGCACTAAGTGTTTAGTGATGGATCTGTGCATACAATCCACCAGATGGTAGAACAATATGATCTTGCAACAACTTTTATTACATCAGGTTCTGATATTTGTATGGTAATATTTTATAAAATTTGAAGTGTCATCAAGGCCAGGAAAAAAGGCAAACTAAGCACTAGTGTTTAGTTCTAGAGGGATAAGCTGATATGGAAGTCATGTAAAAAAATTCCATCAAACATGACTTGTTTATACTGATGTAGAAAAAGGCCATTTGGCCCATTGGGCTAATGCAGGATCCTGGGAAACAACCTAGTTCCAGTCCACCTTTCCATATTTGCCTATATCACAAATGACCTTCAACTCCACTTTCATTCTTTGTGCCTGAGCAAATTGTAAAGCAGAAGTTCTGTTTGTGTCATTAGAAAAAGAATATTTAAGCACTGGAATAGAAGAAAAGGATGAATAGAAATGGTCCTTTTACATCGAGTTTTTTAAAACAATGAGGAATTTGTCAAATTGAATTCAAAGAGAATGTTTCTGCTTAGGAGAAGATCATAACTGGAGATCATCAATATTACAGAAACAAAAGTATGCAACAGAGGATTTAGAAGAAACTTCTTTACCCAACAGTGATAGTAAAATGATGTTCACTAGCAGCTGGAGTGGTTGAAGTGAACAACATTGATAACCTTATGGAGAGACTACACAGGTTGGAATAGAAACGGGAACAGAGGATTATGCTGAAATATTTGGATGGTTAGTAAATGAAGGAACTAGTGACATAAATATCATGTTTCTGTGCTTCAGTTATCTTCCTTCTGTAATGTACATCCTACATAACACTTTGTAAATACAAACCATTCTGCATGCATTACATTCAGCTGATCTAAGAACACCAATTTAGTGACCAAGGATCAAAAGCAAATAATTCCAGCTTTACTCTGTTTCTGTCTCCACAGATACTGCATGTCCTACCGAGTACCTCTGGTACTTCCTGTTTTTGTTTCAGATATACAGCATCTGCAATTTTTTGCATGAAGAGCTGTCATAAAGAATATCTCTGTAAAGAATTAGATTAGAATGAACCCCTGTTCTTTTGACAGGAACATACAAACAGCTTAGGTATGTTTATATAAAATTTCATATTGCTGTTTGGATAAACACCATGATAGAATACCGTACATTGGAAGTTCAACTGATAACAGTTTTATATGCTTAGTGCCATAACATCAGCTGAAACTCCTTTTTCAAATGTTAAGGATTCAAAATTGATAGAATTAAGTTAGTTTTGAATTTATAATTTTATATGCATAATTCAATTTTTTTCCAAGGACATATAAAATTATAAATTCAAAACTAACTTAATCCTATCAATTTTGAATCCTTAACATTTGAAAAAGGAGTTTCAGCTGTTGTTATGGCAGTAAGCATATAAAACTGGAGAAAGTGAAGGAAGAGGAACTAATTGCATTATGGTATAAGTTCTATTAACAATTCTTCTAACACAAAATGGAGAAATTATCATTATGGAAGAATAATGGAAACAGAAACTGAAATCATTTTATTAGGAGGTGTATACTGAAATCTGTCTATATACCACAAAAAGAACTCAGAATCTGCACAATTTATCTATGACTGAAGTAGTTTTACCCCTTCCACATTGACTTACAAAGAGAAGTGTGCTGCAAAAGAAAGAAGAGCGGTGAAAAGGTGAAAAGGTACAACACAGCATTCCTTTAATTGGTGTGAAAAAAATTGGTGAAAAATTTCTAATCACACTTAAAAAGTTTTGACATAAGCAATATTGGAACTTAGATGCAATTTTTAGCTTTTTTAATACAAGTTAAAAGGAAGATAACATACTGCTCTTCAGAGTGGTACAACCTACTTAGAATCTTAATCTATAAACCATCACATGTTGCAAGATACTTTTAATAGCTCAAAACTGTCCCAGAAAGTTTAGTTTTATTATGCTGTTACTGGACAAGTCAAGAATGAGTGACTTCAAAGTTTAAAGGAATTAAGATTAACTTTAATTTGCTTATACTGACGAATTTGCAAATAGAAAACAAAGTTGGTGAAAAAATGTACAAGTCATAGTAGAAGTACTCAAAGCGGGTCCAGCTGCACAGCAAAAGGCTAACATTGCTATGGCATTAACCAGAGAGAAGTAGAGCCCATCTTGATCAAAGTGGGTTTTGGTATATGTCTGGAATTTGTATCTGGTTGCAGATTTTATTGCAATCATTATAACAATTTCAAAGATGTCAGATGTTGATGGAGCACACTGTCACAAAACTCACACAGATGGAAGATTTGTTGCATTAGTAGCTACAGGTCATTCCACATCTGCCACCCGATCATGCTCAATAGATGATAATTCCCTTCCCTGTCAGTGTGAAGTGATTTACCAGCTTGAGGTAATAGCATTTTTATTAGAAAAAGGCCGCACAAGAGATCATGCAACACTCAACACAGAACCATGAGAAGACCAGCAGCAACTTTTGCAAGTCGTAATACCCAAATTACCACAATCTGCATATCCGGTGGAACCATCTCTCCAATTTGTATACCTACTATAGTGCAAATTAGATCATTTTTAATGAGACAGAATCTTTTAAAGATGAAAAAATGATTAAAGAAGATAAATAATTTCTAAAAGAGACCTTAATCCTCTTTGAAAGCCATGACATTCTGAAAGAAGTGCTGAAAATCTGACTTTCAGATTTTGCAATTCTAAATAGCACTTTCAGTGTATAATTATCTAGTCAAATGTCTCTCCCACCTACCTCCCTGTTTCTTCTGCCATGCAACTCTTTTTATCCACTCATTTGAGAATGCCACAGTAAAAGCCAACTACAATGAAATGAAAACAGAAAATATCCCCACTTCTCCAAATTAATACACTTCCTTTAAAATTGTGTTTAAGCTATAAAGGTCTTAACAGCTGCAAAAATTGGGAATAGAGGGACAAAAAGCAACATTGGACTACCTGCTTTCACATTAAAAGTATTTGACATTCACTCTTGTGGACCCCTTCAAAAAACTTTATAGCTTGTATTGTTTATACCTGGCTACAGGGAAGGACAAAAAGTCTGCACACTACAACAAAATGACTCAGTAACTCACTGTGGTGTGGAGGCTCATTATGGAGTTCAATTACACAGTGTGGGGACTCAGGAGGGGTGAGAAACTTTGACCCTACACAAGGTTCACTGTGACAGCATTTATAGCTGGTTTTGGGCAATGTGTATAGCTATAAAGAAAGTGTATTACATCAGACATCTTTGTAGAGTATTCATGGATGAAAATACAGATTCAGAATATAATTATTTTGCCTCTCCACTTCAATTATAGGATCAAATCCTGATATTCAGTGCAGATCCAAACTTTCTGATAAAGAATTAAAATGAAGCTCTGATAATTCTCTGGATTTTAAAGACTCCGTACCACAATATGATGAAGCCCAGGTCCGATAATCTACTATTCTGATCAAAGCTCATTGCTTATTTAACATTACAAAACAGGTCATGACCCCGTTGTTTATGTGAACTTGCTTGTTGTGCTCAAATGACCATGTTTATAATTTACACCAATGACTGCCCTGAAAAATACTTCTTTGGCTTACAATGCTTTAGGGTGTCCTCTAAATGAAATGAAAGACGCTACATGAATGGAATTTATTTTTATGTTTTACAGCCTGTCCACCACCCTACTCCCTCAAAACAAGATGCATAAGAGCACATTAAGATTCAGCACATTACAATGCTTAATTCCCTTGGTAATTCTTCTCGAATGATTGAATCCACTATCCAGACAACTGCAAATTAAGACTTAACCACAAATTTGTTTACTTTTAGACTGGTCTAGACAAAACGAATAATAATAATTTTAAAATGGAAACTGATAAATTGCAGGCAATTGATGGTAAGGTAACTCCTGATTAAAATCTCCACTGCTTATGCTCATAACACTTAAAGTCACCCCTTCACTTGCCTTGAACATAACAATTAAACTATATGATTCTGAATTCTATCACATACTCATGATATATGGCACTTTTTTCTTAAAATTTTGTTAAGACAGAACAAATCAGCATTTTAAAGTAATCAGCTTGTTTTGATCAGAGGCATAACATTTGGTCTCCTTTCGTTTTTCACCAGTTTAAGATATAGAACTCCATTTGAAAGCAACCAGGCTATCTCTGTCCTTACTTGAGTGGTACCCATAGCCCTGTAATCTACGAACAGTGGCTGTGGCAGCAATTTTAACCCAGTGTTAGGTGGCATGCTGCTAAATCAGCCCAGAAGACTTCTGGCAGATACATTATTCCATCTCTCTTGTCTTTATTATAACTTGCTTTTTGGATCAGGCAGCTTGGTAAGTGGAGTCCATATACATAATTGCTTCTAATCAGTACTTGTATGCTTAAGCTGCAGGTGTCTGTAAGTTCAAATAATAGATAGAACTAAAACCAGGTTTTGAAACACAGATGCATTACTAGTAGAGCACCCATTTAATAATAGTATTCATTTCATCAACTAACTAACAGAGGAGTTATAATACATTATCAGCAAAGCATGTATGGGAAAGTTTTGTATTTTATAAAATAGTTTGCATGGTTTTACTGTTTTCATTTTGAAGATACTGTTCAATTATACATTTATTCAACTTCTGTAAAAAAAAATTTAACAATTTAAACGCAAAACAAGGCCCTGTTAACTTAACATTCTTCATTTGGAAGGAGAACCCAAGCAGTGCAATATATTATTAGACATTTTCTGCTGCACATTAACCTAAAGTAGATGTGCTATTGAAAGTATGCCTAGGAATCAAGACAGCTAAAGATACACTTAAAGATAATGAAATCATGTAAAAAGATGACCATAGATTAAAAAATTCATTATCCAAAGGAACATCCTGAAAATAGAGAAAGAAAATTGAAACACTTGCTGCTCAGGAATGGCAAATTAATTTCTGATTATTTTCAGTGTATCTGATCTAATATCAAAAAAAGAGATAAGAATTCAAAAGGAAAATGATATGTATGGCTATCTATTTGATGATAACTGGTTCCAGACAAAACTTTTCATCATTTTCCTTTCCAACTTCTCAAAACTAAATTGTTATACATTTCTACAATGATACAGCAAAGAAATTCTGTATGAAATTGTCATGCTACTGTATTCAAATTGAAGATACTTGTACACTCTTTAAGTACAGCTGGAATAGAAGAGTGACAGTGTCAAACAATATGGAATAAATGCAACCAGCTCCAGCCGAGATATTCACCAGTTTACCACAGCAAACTACTTACATTCAAGATATCATGTACATGAATGTGTGATTCTCTGACAATTACTAACTTGGTTAAAGCAGAGTCCACTGACATATTACTGAAATTGGGAAATTCTCTAGCTTTTTTTGATCAGTACTGAAGTACTGAAGCAAGGAAATTTATTTTGAGCAATCCATACGGAGGCTAGCATAATATTCTTGAAATACCAGCCATTATTCCCCAAATTTAAAACAGAGGCCAAATGGCCTCCTTCTAGGTCAAAATGAAACAGAACATAGAATAGTACAGCACAGTACAGGCCCTTCAGCCCACAATGTTGTGCCGACCCTCAAACCCTGCCTCCCATAAAACCTCCCACCTTAATTTCCTCCATATACCTGCCTAGTAGTCTCTTAAACTTCACAAGTGTATCCGCCTCTACCACTGACTCAGGCAGTGCATTCCACGCACCAACCACTCTCTGAGTAAAAAACCTTCCTCTAGTATCCCCCTTGAACTTTCCACCTCTTATCTTAAAGCTATGTCACCTTGTATTGAGCAGTGGTGTCCTGGGGAAGAAGTGCTGGCTATCCACTCTACCTATTCCTCTTAATATCTTGTATACCTCTATCATGTCTCCTCTCATCCTCCTTCTCTCCAAAGGGTAAAGCCCTAGCTCCCTTAATCTCTGATCATAATGCATACTCAGTAAACCAGGCAGCATCCTGGTAAATCTCCTCTGTACCCTTTCCAACACTTCCACATCCTTCCTATAGTGAGGCAACCAGAAATGAACACAGTACTCCAAGTGTGGCCTAACCAGAGTTTTATAGAGCTGCATCATTACATCGCAACTCTTAAATTATCCCTCGACTTATGAAAGCTAACTCCCCATAAGCTTTCTTAACTACCCTATCCACCTGTGAGGCAACTTTCAGTGATCTGTGGACATATATCCCCATATCCCTCTGCTCCTCCACACCACCAAGTATCCTGCCATTTTCTTTGTACTCTGCCTTGGGAGTTTGTCCTTCCAAAGTGTACCACCTCACACTTCTCCGGGTTGAAGTCCATCTGCCACTTCTCAGCCCACTTCTGCATACTATCAATGTCTCTCTGCAATCTTCGACATTCCTCTACACTATCTACAACACCACCAACCTTTGTGTCATCTACAAACTTGCCAACTCACCCTTCCACTCCGACATCCAGGTCATTAATAAAAGTCACGAAGAGTAGAGGTCCCAGAACAGATCCTTGTGGGATACCACTAGTCACATCCCTCCAATCGGAATGTAATCCCTCCACCACGACCCTCTGCCTTCTGCAGGCAAGCCAATTCTGAATCTGCCTGGCCAAATTTCCCTGGATCTCATGCCTTCTGACTTTTTGAATAAGCCTACCATGTGGAACCTTGTCAAATGCCTTACTAAAATCCATGTAGATCACATCCACTGCACTACCCTCATCTATATGCCTGGTAACCTCCTCAAAGAACTCTATCAGGCTTGTTAGACACGATCTGCCCTTCACAAAGCCATGCTGACTGTCCCTGATCAGACCATGATTCTCTAAATGCCCATATATCCTACCTCTAAGAATTTTTTCGAACAGCTTTCCCACCACAGATGTAAGGCTCACTGGTTAATAATTACTCGGATTATCCCTATTACCTTTTTTGAAGAAGGGGGACAACATTCCCTCCCCCCAATCCTCCGGTACTATTCCTGTGGACAACAAGGACGTAAAGATCCGAGCCAGGGCTCAGCAATCTCTTCCCTCACCTCATGGAGCAGCTTGGGGAATATTCCGTCAGGCCCCGGGGACTTATCCGTCCTAATGTATTTTAACAACTCCAACACCTCCTCTCCCTTAATATCAACATGCTCCAGAACATCAACCTCACTCATATTGTCCTCACCATCATCAAGTTCCCTCTCATTGGTGAGTATCGAAGAGAAGTATTCATTGAGGACCTCGTTCACTTCCGCAGCCTCCAGGCACATCTTCCCACCTTTATCTCTAATCGGTCCTACCTTCACTCCTATCAAACTTTTGTTCTTCACATAACTGAATAACGCCTTGGGGTTTTCCTTTACCCTACTCGCCAAGGCCTTCTCATGCCCCCTTCTTGCTCTTCTCAGCCCCTTTTTAAGCTCCTTTCTTGCTACCCTATATTCCTCAATAGACCCATCTGATCCTTTCTTCCTAAACCTCATGTATGCTGCCTTCTTCCACCTGACGAGAATTTCCACCTCACTTGTCACCCATGGTTCCTTCACCCTACCATTCTTTATCTTCCTCACCGGAACAAATTTATCCCTGACATTCGGCAAGAAATCGCTAAACATCGACCACATGTCCATAGTACATTTCCCTGCAAAAACATCATCCCAATTCACACCTGCAAGTTCTAGCCTTATAGCCTCATAATTTGCCCTTCCCCAATTAAAAACTTTCCTGTCCTCTCTGATTCTATCCTTTTCCATGATAATGCTAAAGGCCAGGGAGCGGTGGTCACTGTCCCCCAGATGCTCACCCACTGAGAGATCTGTGACCTGACCTGGTTCGTTACCTAATACTAGATCTAGTATGGCATTCCCCCTAGTCGGCCTGTCAACATACTGTGACAGGAATCCATCCTGGACACACTTAACAAACTCTGCCCCATCTAAACCCTTGGAACTAAATCAGGTGCCAATCAATATTAGGGAAGTTAAAGTCACCCATAATAACAATCCTGTTATTTTTGCACCTTTCCAAAATCTACCTCCCAATCTGCTCCTCGGTATCTCTACTGCTACCAGGGGGCTTATAGCATAACCCCAATAGAGTAACTGCTCCCTTCCTGTTCCTGACTTCCACCCATACTGACTCAAGAGAGGATCCTGCTACATTACCCACCCTTTCTGTAGCTGTAATGGTATCCCTGACCAGTAATGCCACCCTCCTCCCCTTTTCCCCCCTCTTTATCCCTTTTAAAGCACTAAAATCCAGAAATATTGAGAATCCATTCATGCCCTGGTGCCAGCCAAGTCTCTGTAATGGCCACTACATCATAATTCCATGTATGTATCCAAGCTCTCAGTTCACCATCTTTGTTCCTGATGCTTCTTGCACTGAGGTACACACATTTCAGCCCTTCTACCTTACTACCTTTACACCGTTTATTCTGCTTCTCTTTCCTCAAAGCCTCTCTATATGTTAGATCTGGCTTTACTCCATGCACTTCTTTCACTGCTCTATCGCTCCGGGTCCCATCCCCCTTGCAAATTAGTTTAAACCCTCCCGAACCATGCTAGCAAACCTACCTGCAAGGATATTGCTCTCCCTCGAGTTCAGGTGCAACCCGTCCAATCTGTACAGGTCCCACCTTCCCCAGAAGAGATCCCAATGATCCAAAAATCTAAAACCTGTCCCCTGCACTAACTCCTCAGCCACACATTCAACTGTCATCTCCTCCAATTCTCACCATCACTATCACATAGCACTGGTAGCAATCCTGAGAACGCCACCCTTGAGGTCCTGTTCTTCAGCCTTCTGCCTAGTTCCCAAAACTCACACTTCAGGACCTCATCCCTCTTCCCACTTACGTTGTTGGTACCAACATGTATCACGACTTCTGGTTGCTTTCCCTCTTGTACCAGGATGTCATGCACTTGGTCAGAAACATCCCGGACCCTGGCACCCGGGAGGCAACAAACGATGTGGGTGTCCTTCTCATGTCCACAAAATCTCCTATCTGCTCCCCTGACTATAGAGTCTCCAATGAAGACAGCTCGCCTCTTCTCCGTCCTACCCTTCTGCACCACAGGGTCAGGGTCAGACTCAGTGCCAGAGGCCCTGCCACCATGGCCCGCACCTGGTCATCGTCCCTGCCAACAGTATCCAGGATGGTAAACTTATTATTCAGGGGAATGGCTACAGGGGTGCTCTGCACTACCTGTCTACTTACCTGCACTTTCCCCCCTCTGACTGTCACCCAACGACCTGCTTCCAGCAGCCTAGGTGCCACTGCCTCCCTATACCTCTCACCTATGACTACCTCATTCTCCCTTACGAGTCGAAGGTCATCTAGCTGCTGCTCCAGATTCTTTACACGGTCTTCCAGATCGCCCAGCCGTATGCACTTCTGGCAATGTGACTCTGCGGGAGAGGGGAGTTTCCCCCAAGACTGCCACATCTCACATGAGAGGCACATCACCGTCTCAGAAGGGATAGTAAAGACTAACCGTGAACAAGCTGGTCCTCTGCCTCTTCTCGTCGACGCCTCTCGAGTCAAAGCCTCAAAGCTCCACTCCTTCACTGGCCCGCCCACTCACTCACAGGCTGCTGTGCTTGAACTACCCCTCTTATTATTTGCCTGAGCTTTTCAAACCGCTTGGTCACCTGACCTCGAGTGCCCA
This sequence comes from Mobula birostris, assembly GCF_030028105.1. Taxonomy (NCBI): domain Eukaryota; kingdom Metazoa; phylum Chordata; class Chondrichthyes; order Myliobatiformes; family Myliobatidae; genus Mobula; species Mobula birostris. The sequence goes on from NC_092373.1 coordinate 33,659,719, forward strand.
ATCAGCTGCTTTTTGCTGAGTCTGAGCTATTGAAATCTTGATTGACTTGACTGCACAGTCCAACTGCCAAAATTGCCAGAATCTCTCGAGTCAAAGCCTCTAGCTCCACTCCTTCACTGGCCCACTCACTCGCTGGCCACTTTTATAAATGTAAAAATTATATTAAATATTAAGTTATTTTCTAATTATTGCTGGAAAATATTTAACTAATATTGCATAGCACAAGATGTGGTACAATAGACTGTTTTAGTCTGGGCCTCAGCTTAGTTGTTGCTTTTGCTCTAGAAATCTATTTGTTCACAGTGGATACGAAGTAATTGAAAAGAGCAAAAAAAAATTATAGGACAGTGAGCTAGCAGAGTTAATATAAAGTTTATGATAATACATTTTCAGAAGGAGAACCAAGAATTGGTTTATACTGAATGTTTAATGTTCAAGGTTGCAAATGAACAAAGAAATCTGAAGCTTCAAATATAGAATTCCCAATATCATAAGTAACAGGCAGAAGGAGCAATTAAAGTAAGGCCATAAGCTGTTTGTCTCCTATAAACCAGGTGAGTAAATCAATTGCTGCTAATTAAAAACATTTGATATAAAATCTACATATTGAATTGGTGACAGCTAAAGCTTACCAACATCATTTGGGGAAAAAATATGCTAAACGTTTCCAGCCCATATATGACTTCATAAGCAGAAATAATGGGTTTTGACTTAGTTCCATTAATACAATTAGGTACCACAGAAGCTTCAAAACATGGGCCTCCATATCTCCCTCTGCACTGGATCTTTGACTTCCTTATCAGGAGACCACAGTCACTGCAGATCAACAATAATAGCTCTTCCTTGACAATCAACAAGGCACACCTCAAGCCCAGTGCTCTATCTCGACACTCATAACTGTGTGGCTCAGCACAGTTCAAACGCCATCTATAAACTTGATGATGGCATGACTGGTATTGGCAGAATCTCAGAAGGTGACAAGGAGGTGTACAGGAGTGAGATTTATTGAATGGTTGAGTGGTGTTGCAACAACAATCTTGTGTTTAATGTCAGCAACATCAAAGAACTGATTGTGGACTTCAGCAGCAGGAAATCAAGAGAACATGCACCAGTCCTTATTGAGGGGTTGGTGGTGAAGAAGGCGAATGCAATGCTGGCATTCATTTCTAGAGGAATAGAGTATAGGAGCAGGGAGTTGGGGCTCTATAAGGCACTGGTAGGACCTCACTCGGAGTACTGTGGGCAGTTTTGGGCTCCTTATTTAAGAAGGAATGTGATGACGTTGGAGAGGGTTCAGAGAAGATTCACCAGAATGATTCCGGGAATGAGAGGGTTAACATATGAGGAACATATGTCCGCTCTTGGACTGTACTCCTTGGAGTTTAGAAGAATGTGGGAGGACCTCATAGAAACATTTCCAATGTTGAAAGGCATGGACAAAGTGGATGTAGCAAAGTTGTTTCCCATGGTGGGGGAGTCTAGTATGAGAGGAGATGACTTAAGGATTGAAGGGTGCCCATTCAGAACAGAGACGCGAAGACATTTTTTAGCCAGAGGGTGGTGAATCTGTGGAATTTGTTGCCACGGGTGGCAGTGGAGGTCAAGTCATTGGGTGTCTTTAAGGCAGAGATTGATAGGTATCTGAGTAGCCAGGGCATCAAACGTTATGGTGAGAAGGCGGGGGAGTGGGACTAAATAGGAGAATGGATCAGCTCATGATAAAATGGCGGAGCAGACTCGATGGGCTGAATGGCCGACTTCTGCTCCTTTGTCTTATGGGTCAGCGGTGGAAAGAGCGAGCAGCTTCAAGTTCCTGGGTGTCAACATCTCAGATGATCTATCCTTGGCCCAACAAAGTGATACAAACATAAAAAAGGTATATCAGCAGCTCTACTTCATTAGGAGTTGGAGGAGATTGTGTATGTCACAAAAGATTCTTGCAAATTTCTACAGATGTTTGCCATCACAGACTGGTACGGAGGCTCTAATATGCAAGACTGCAAGAGGCTGCTGAGGGCTGTAGCCTCAGTCACCTCCATCTTAGGCACAAAATTCTCCCCCATCAAAGACATATTTAAGAGGAAGTGCCTCAAGAATGCAGTATCCATCATTAAAGACCTTCAACATCCGGGACATGCCCTCTTCACATTACTACCATTTGGGAAGAAGTACAGGATCATGAAGACCCCCTATTAATCTTTTAGAAACAGTTCTCCCTGCTATCAGATGTCCAATAGTCCCGGTTACTGATACCCACACCTCATAACTGAGTAAAATAAATTTGCCATTGTAGGTGGAGGCTCACATTGATGTGGCTCTGCCAACTTGTTTAATGATTTGCTATTGGCCCCTGCACTTTAAACTGTGACAATATTGTAACTAAATGCCTTTTCAGAGACTCAGCCCACTTAAATCCAAAACAAATTACTAGCCTTTCAAAAATATCAGTGGATTAATGGCCTTTCTCTAGATGTCAATACAGTTGGAGAATATGTAGTTTGTGTCTTCTTACTTAAGAAGTGATTTTCCGCTATTGAAGGCACTCCAGAAGATTGACTAAGCAACCTGCAAATAGTAACTGCACACAGAAATTGGAATGCCCCAACTTCACAGTTTAACAAAACCAATTGAAATAATGATTAGGTCACAATATGATAAATCACTTCCAGGTGTGTGGATGTTCTGCACACTATGATGAGTGAGACTGGGTTGCAGTCTGTAAATTTGAAGCAAAGGATATGCTTAAATATAAAACATATAAAATAATTTCTTTTGTCTAGATTCCTTCTGTTCCACTACCAGTTTCCCATCATTTTATCTTCAAGTAATCCATCTGATTCCATCAGTCAATTTTAACAAACCTGTTATTCTGCATGAAAGCAGACCACTGACGGACAGATACTATGTTAAAAAGAATTAACAGACCTAACAATTTTAAAAGCACACATCAAATAGGTATATTTAATGTAAAGTTGCAGACTGGGATGTGGTATAGTCGAGCTCATTGCAACGAAAACGCTAGCAGTACTCACCTGGGTGCACCTCCTGTGGCCCTCGCACCAAGTTAGAATCTCATCATTCTGCAAAACAAGATCAATTCATCAATTTTCTAATACACTCCTGAAAAATTAATAATGCAATCTGATGAAACAGCTAGAATTTAAAAAATATTCAATAATATTAAAAATTTTACTCTTTGCCTCAAATACACTCTTAGTTATGATTACATATATGCAAATACTGAAATACACCTTGGAACTTTTTAATAGAGTGAAAAGCACTACACTGCTTGATCATAAAAAGGTTTATGAAATCTTCCCTGCCAAATCCGTTGGAACTCTTTGAGAACATAACAGGAAAGGATAAACAAAGTGGATGCTGTTTACTTGAATTTTCAGAAGGCCTTAGACAAGGTACCACACATAAGGTTGCTAAACAAGAGCCCATGGTATGACAGCATGGACAGAAGGTTAGCCTACTGGGAATGCATGGGCCTTAAACACAAGGGATTCTGGACTGATGAAGGCTCTTAGCCCAAAAAGTCAACTCTTTATTCCTCTCCATCGATGCTGCCAGGCCTGATGAGTTCCTGCAGCATTTTGTGTTATAAAAGGGGGCCTTTACTGATTGGCTACCAGTGACTAAATGTTCCACAGGGATCAGTGTTGGATCCACTAATTTTCATGTTATATGTTAATAATCTGGAGAATGGAATTCATGGCTTTGTAGCCATTTATTGATGATACATGATATGTGGAGGGGCAGGTAATGTTGAGGAAACTGGGAATCTGCAGAAAAAATTGGACAGATTAAGAGAATGGGCAAAAAAAAAGTCAGATGAAACACGGAAAAGGAAAGTGTATGGTCATGCACTTTAGTAGAAGGAATAAAGACATAAGCTATTTTCTAAACATGCAGCAAATTCAGCAAAAAGGATTGGGAGTTCTAGTGCAGGATTTCCTAATGGTTAACTTGTAGGTTGAGTCGATAGTATGGAAGGCAAGTGCAATGTTAGTATTGCTTTCAAGATGACTAGAATATAAAAACAAGATGTAATGCTGAGACTTTATAAAGTATTGGTCAGACCACCTACGCAGTATGATGAGCAGTTTTGAGGGCTATATCTAAGAAAGGATGTGCTTGCATTGGAAAGAGTCCAATGGAGGTTTACAAGAATGATCTTGGGAATGAAAGGTTTAATGTTTGAGTAGTGTTTGATAGCTTTGGACTTGTGCTCTCTGAAGCCTAGAAGAAAGGGGGGATGGGAGGAATCCTACCAAATATTGAAAAGCCTAGATACAGTGAATACAGAAAGGATGTTTCTGATAGTGGGAGAGTCTAGGAACAGAGGACACAGCCTCAGAATACATGGATATCCTTTTAGAATAGAGATCAGGAGGAATTTCTTTAGCCAGAGGTGGTGAATCTGTGCAAGTTATTGCCACATATGGCAGTGGAGGCCAAGTCATTGGAGATTAGTAAGTTCTTGATTAGTAAGGGCATCAAAGGTTACTGGGTCTTCGAAGGCAAAAGATTAGGGTTGAGAGGGAAAATAAATCAGCCATGATTGAATGGTGGAGCAGGCTTGATGGTGGTGCATGTGATTCCTAATCTAACCATCAAAGTCAACTGCATTTAGCTTGTGATCTTCTTGTTTCCAAATCAGAAACTCTATCCCTATGAAACCGTCATTACCCTTCACTGGATGTAAAGTAATTTGAGCCTATTAGAAGCTACAAGCAAACTACATAACTTCCTCAAGTAATATCTTCAGATTTTATTTGTATTGATATTTAAATATCCTGTTACTTCACACAAGGTTGTGTGCTTAGCCCCCTGCTCTACTTCTGATTGTGTGGATAAGCACAGCTCCAATGCCATATTCAAGCTTGCTGATGACAACACTGTTGTAGGCCAAATCAAAGCTGGAGACAAATCAGCATATAGGAAGGAGATTGAAAATCTTGCTGAGTGTGGTGCCACAACAACAACCTCTTACTTAATGTCAGCAAGACCAGGGAGCTGATTATTGATCAGAGGTTCATGAGCCAGTCCTCATTGGAGGATCAGTTTGGAGAGAGTCAGAAACTTTAAATTCCTACATGTTATTATTTCAGAGGACTTGATTTGGGCACAGTACCCAAGTGCATTTACGAAGAAAGCATTGTAGCATCTCTACTTCCTTAAGAGTTTGTGAAGATTCAGCATGACATCTAAAACTCTGACAAACTTTGAAAGATGTGTGGTGGAGAGTATATTGACTGGCTGCATCACAGCCTGGTATGGAAACAACAACACCATTTAACAGAAAGTCCTGCAAAAAACAGGTAAAGCCCTTGCCACCATTAAGCACATCTACATGGAATGTTGTCGCAGGAAAGCAGCATCCATCATCAGGGACACCCACCACACAGGCCATGATCTCTTCTCACTGCTATCATCAGGAATAAAGTACAGGATCTCAGGATTCACACCACCAGGTTCAGGAACAGTTATTACCCCTTATCCATCAAACTCTTGAACCAAAGGGGAAATTTCACTTAATTTCACTTGTTCCATCACTGAAATGTTCCCATAACCTATGGACTCACTTTCAAGGTCTCTGCATCTCATGTTTTCAATACTAATTGCTTAGTTATTATTATTATTGTTGTTATTTCTTTCTTTTTGTATTGTCTTTTGCAGAATGGTTGTACACCTCTTTGGTGTAGTCTTACATTAATTTGATTATTGTTATTGGATTTATTGAGTAAAGCTGCAAGAAAATGAATCACAGTTGTACATCGTGACATATACGTACTTAAAAGTACTTTGAACTTTGAGTTGAAGCTAATAATGAGCTCAAAATATGCTATTCATAACTGATGCAGAGATCTTTGATTACTATGGTAACTTGAGATTAGAAGCATGGTGACATAAATGAAAACAATGCAGAGTAGATTCCAGTTAATCGGGCTTTTGTGGCAGCCACATATTAAAGATGACTCTTTAAGAACAAAAACTAATCCAGAAAATAGCTGGAATTCCCTTTGTTTATTTGGGACACCATGCCGCTTAATTGGGACAGGATACTGTTGCCGAATAGTTGTATGCACTTGTGTGGCCATTAGACACTACACTGCTACTTAGAGCGAACAGTTTTTCAATCACGTCAGTTTCGTGTGGTATTCAAAAAGCAGCGATTTTTTTCACTGATAGTTAGCAAGAAATATGCAGTAAGATCACTCAGAACTGTTTTGCTCACTGCGGGTTCAAACATCCAGGTTTGATAATATCAAAAGTGTCTGGGAGTGAAAATGGAACAATCTGACTACTTCAACAAGTTAGAAACAATTAAGAATTTCAAGGTATCGACAAGCATCTTGAATGTTGCAATGAAAATGAAAATTTGGAAGATCAAATCATCAAAAGTATTGCATGAAGCCAGTCCATTATATACATTAGGTGTCTGTGCTGATTTTGTTCATTTACAGTCAATCAAAAGAACACAGCAGAATATACTGGGTTAGGGTTAGGGTTATTGGTATTGTTCTAATTTGTCACTTAAATACATAATTTGTTACTCAGTTGAACAGTAGTTTGTATTTTTATATCTTTTTAACTATTTCCATGAAACTTCGGCTAATTGGGCCAAAATGTAGGGATCCCAATAGGTCCCAATTAACCAGAATCCACTGTATGTAACATAAGTTTAGCACAAGAATTGAAAGATGGCAACCTGCAATCCACCTCTCAGATGATTTTCCAAATGCACACAGTTACTTACATCTACCGTAATACTATAATTCTACTATTCTGGTAACAGAATTTGTTAGCATTTTGCTGGTGATTTGACATACTTTATTTTAAAGGAGTGAAATACAAAATCTTCAAAATAGTTGGCTGTAATGTAATAAGTATCACATCCAGGACTGAAGAGCTGAGGACTGCAGAAGCTTTCAGACCACAGAGTATTGGACGTAGTCCACAGCCATGAAGGAGGAATCCCCAGAGATGAACAATGATTGTGAAGTGAGTCCCTCAGTCAGAGCATTGACAGTTTTTCTCCTGTATTTAATCCTTTTGATCTGATAATTAAGGCAAGCCCACCAAAGTACTACTCATGTTTCCACTTGAAACCTGGATTGCTTAAAGTACTGGTACCACTTAGTAAGTTAGTATTTTGCATATGTGACACAGTTTTAAGGTGACCAGGCTTTAAAAAAGTATGATTATTCAGGTATAGGCTATTAAAGGTCATGCATCGATGTTATTAAGATGATGAGGCCAATTTCCAAACAAATCACCCAATTTCTAGTCGTAGCAGGGTGGCCAGTTTGGGAATAAGGTGAGAAGCTATTCCTAGTGCTCTTCAGCATCTGCAGTCAACTCCAGAATGTTGTCTTTAAAATGACTGCAAACGCTGATTACATTTTTCATTCTTTGATGACAGAGAATTAAGACTTGGCTTGTTATGCTCATTGGGCAATCCTCTCATGTGAAAGCAATTTACTGAATCTTCGCTGTGCACCCTCAAAGAGCTGATAATCATTGATTCTGATTTATGGAGAATACTCTTTCAGGACACTGGGAACACCACCTACTCCTCAAGATAGAAAAAAATGAGTTTGTATTTCCGATGACATCGTGGCTTTTTATTAAGTGTTGTTCACAGATTGCAGGCATAAATTAAGAGGTTGTTCTCACACCCCCATCCACGTAGAATAATATGCTGATAATTCAGCTTGTTAGGATTTTACAAGACACTACTGTTGTTACCAAAGAAAAACAAATTTAGAAATAGGGCAAATTGTGAGAAAATTGGCTTTATCACCTTGACCACATCAATGCGTAGTGTACAATGCCAATAATTCCATATTATCATTTTTCTTTAGTCAGCCTAAAGTTATGTCATAAATAAAACATATAAACTTATGTTGAGCATGGAGAGGTAGATTTAAACACAGGCAACAGGAGTAAAAGTACCCGTCTGATGTTAGAAAGATAGATAATAAATATTGATGAAGAAACAAATAGACAACACACGCATTCCTGAAAACGGCCATCCTTGTGGAAAAAAACATATTGATCCTTCCAGAGTAGATAGGGCAGTGGGATTTGAAAAAGGGGATGAGAGAATAGATTTGTATCATTGAAACTAAAAATTTAAAGGGAAATCATAACTTCATTGCAGAAATATTTTACGCCAATTTGTATCTAATTCATATTATTTCTTATTTCTGTCCTAAGTACTGTAATTTTTCTGTAGAGCATAAATCCTATATTAATTGAACACGAGCAATTACAGAAACAAAAACACAAACATTTCCTTGAGGAAAAGATCAAAAAGTTAGTCTTCAAAGACACAGTTTAATAATCAGTCATTTTGTAGGTCATCAGACATCCACTTATACTAATCTTATTTTCTTCTCACATTCCCACCAACTTCCCCCAGATTCTACCATTCACCTATACTTGAGGCAATTTACAGTGGCCAATTAACTGACTAATGTGCATGCAAGACCATAAGAAACAGGAGCAGAATTTGGCCATTAGCTCCATTGAGTCTGCTCCACCATCCCATCATGGCTAATTTAATATTCCTTTCAACCCCGTTTTCCTACCTTTTCTGTGCAATGTTTGATGCTCTTATTAATTAAGAACCTATCAACCTCTACTTCAAATATACCCAATGACTTGGCCTTCACAGCTGACTGTAGCAATGAATTCTACAGATCCACCACCTACAGATTCCGGCTAAAGAATTTTCCTCCTCACCTCTGTTCTAAAAGGATGTGCCTCTATTCTGAAGCTGTGCCCTCTGGTCCTAAACTCACCCAATATAGGAAATATCCTTTCTGCATCCACTCTATATAGGCCTTTCAATATTCGATAAGTTTGAATGAGATCCTCCCTCTTTCCTCTAAGCTCCAGTGAATACAGGCCAAAAGCCATCAAACACTCTGCATATGTTAAACCTTTCATTGCTGAGAACCTCCTCTGGATCCTCTCCAATGCCAGTGTTCACAATACTCCAAGTGTGCTCTGATCAATGTCTTATAAAGCCTCAGCATGACATCTTTCCTTGTTCCAGTCCTTTCAAAATGAATGCTAACATTGCATTTGCCTTCCTTACCACCAACTCAACATGCAAGTTAACCTTTAGTGAATCTTGCACAGGGACTCCCAAGTCCTTTTGCACCTCTGATTTCTGATTTTTTACTCCATTTAGAAAATAGACTATGCATTTATTCCTTCTACCAAAGTGTACTACCACATATTTGCCTACACTGCGTTCCACCTGCCACTTCTTTGCCCATTTTCCCAATCTGTCCAAGTCCTTCTGCAGACTCTCTGCTTCCTCAAAACTAGCTGCCCCAGTATTTATCTTTGTACTGTCCACAATCTTGGCCACAAAACCATCAATTTTGTCAGCTATCATTGACATATAACGTGAAAAGAAGTAGTCCCAGCATCGACTATAATTAATCAGCGGCAGCCAACCAGAAAAAGCCCACTTTATTTGCAATATTTGCCTTCTGACAGTTAGTCAATCTTCTATCTATGCTAGTATCTTTCCTGTAATATCAAGGGCTCTTGTTTCCAGCCTCATAGATGGGACCTTTGGGATCTGGAGAAGAAATCGGAGAACCCCAAAGATCCCATAATCAGAGACGGAACGTGCAAACTCCAAACAAAGAGCATCAGCTGTCCAGCAGGAGCTGCAAGACACTGTGCTACACCCAAATACTGCTGGACCTGGTTACTTACTTACATCCTGTTATAACGATTGAATGATCTGTTATTACAGATCTTAAGATCATCAAATATAGGAGCAGAATTAGGCCATTTGGCCCACTGAGACTGCTCTGCCATTTCATCATGGCTGATCCAATTTTCCTCTCAGCCCCAGTCTCCTGCCTTCTCCCCATATTCTTTCATTCCCTAACTAATCAAGAATCTATCAACCCCCTACCTTAAATATACTGTACATAAAGATTTGGCCTGTGGCAAAGTATTTCACAGATTCACCACTCTCTGGCTAAAGAAATTCCTCCTAATCTCCGTTCTAGAAGGACACCCTTCTATTTTGAGGCTGTGTTCTCTGGTGGTCTTAGACTCTCCCACCATAGAAAATATCCTCTCCACATCCATTCTATCAAGGCCTTTTGCTATTTGTTAAGGTTCAATGAGGCCACCCCTCATTCTTCTGAATTCTAGTGAACACAGGCCAGGAACCATCAGGCACTCTCCATATGACAAGCCATTCAATCCTGGAATCATATTTGTGAACCTCTTTTGAACCCTCTCCAGTTTCAGCACATCCTTTCTCAGATAAGGAGCCCAAAACTGCTCATAATACTCCAAGTGAGACCTCACCAGTGCTTTATAAAGTTTCAACATTACATCCTTGCTTTTATATTTTAGTCCTCTTGAAATGAATGCTAACATTGTATTTGCCTTCCTCATCACAGCCTCAAATTAACCTTTAGGGAATCCTGCACAAGGACTCCCAAGCCCCTATGTGCCTCAGTTATTTTTTGTATTTTCTCTCCATTTAGAAAATAATCAATCCTTTAATTTCTTCTACCAAAGTGGCCCCTGCCATTTCAAAGAGATCTTCTGAACAAAGTTCAAAGTAAATTTATTATCGAAGTACATATATGTCACGTATGCAACCCAGAGATTCATTTTCCTGTGGGCATACTCAGCAAATCTATAGAATAGTAACTACAATAGAATCAATGAAAGATCAACCAGAGTGCAGAAGACAACAAATTGTGCAAATGCAAATATAAATAAATAGCAATAAATAACAAGAACTTAAGATAATGAAATAAAAAGTTCTTAAAATCATTGGTTGTGGAACATTTCAATGATGGGGCAAGTGAGTGTAGTTATCCCCATTTATTCAAGAGCCTGATGGTTGATATGTAGAAACTGTTTTTGAATCTGGTGGTGTAAGTCCTGAGGCTCTTATATCTTCTACCTGATAACAACAGTGAGAAGAGAGCATGACCAAGTTGGTGGGCATCTCTGATGATGGATGCTGCTTTCCTATGGCAGTGTTTCAAGTACAAACGTTTGTAGATGTATTCAATGGTTGTGAGGGGTTTACCAGGATGTATTGAGCTGAATCCACTAAATTTCGTAGGATTTTACCTTCAAATGCAATGGTATATCCATTCCAGGCTGTGATGCAGCCACAGCCTGGTATGGAGACTAGATAGAAGCATTTAAGCTGTTCTAATGCTGACACAGGACATTTAATTCTAAGCAAATTTCCTTCCCTTCCTACCTCCTCTTGCTATTTGCAAACTGTGTTCTGATATTCAGATTGGACATATCTCAATCTCAACACTGTTTAGTTAACTGCCATCTCTCCATGTTTTCCTTATCTCAAAATTATTTTGTCAATCACAATCCCCACCCACTTTTCAGTTACATTTCCATTACATACACTAACTTGTATTGAGAAGTGCACTAGATTCCAATGGTACTGTGACAGAGACTTAGATATGAGCAGATTTCCTCTGTTTATCCCTGTGAGCTATGTTTTCCTTTGTCCCTACCCTGAACCTCCCACCACCTAGATAAACCACACACTGTCAATCCGATTTCATCACCTATGTTTAGCCAACTCACAGAATTGGAAGACTGGAGATCAATAAATCTCATGATATACCTGATCATGTTATCACTTGATATTTATACGTGTATTTCACACCTGTAGTTCAGCAAATTGCAAGGAATGATGACTTCAAATACTATTTTACATACTGCCATAAGTTTTCCTGTACTCTAGTTTAAAAATCTGTGATTTTGTGTGCTTCTGGTTTTAAAACATATGTGCTAAATGGCCCATGATTTATTTGAAATTAGATATAAAAGGCAGACAATATTCTACTAAAATGTTTTTTTTTACTTAAAGTTACATTTAAAATGTAAGAAGATTAGTCTAATTACAGTTTCTAACTACTGTGGGAAAGGGTAAAACTTAACAGAATCCTATGCACCACTAACTGCTTTAATCACAGGAAATACTCCAAAGGATTAAATAATTCCCACTGTCACTGCACCAGCTTTAAATTCTAAAGCTCCAAAAGAAGTAACGATATGGGATACGAAGTTTGAAATTGTTGCTTCATCTAATAAGGAAATCATAAATATCTAAAGAAAGCTTCAGCTAGAAAGTACAGGAGTCAATTTAAATTGAACAGGGGAAGCTTTTCCAATGTCATAATTAACACATTGCACCTTTGCAATAGCAGAGGTCGAATTTCTCCATGTGCCCTCTCTTCCTCAGCTAATTTTGACATTATCTTATCAAGAATCAGACTGCAATCACTGAAGGGGCTCAGACTCCATCAGTTAAAGGAGAGAGATCTAATACACATTGCCACCAGCCTTGCAAACTGTGCCCAACCCAAGTTAACCTTTTCAGTAACAGAAGAGATTCTGCAGAATAATATACTCAAAATGCTGGAGGAACTCAGCAAGTCTGGCAGCATCTATAGAGAAGAATATAGAGTTAATATTTCCGGCCTAGACCCTTCATACAGTTTTGATAAAGGGTCTCAGTCCAAAACATCGACTCTTTATACCCCTCCAAAGATGGTGACTGACCCCCTGAGTTCCTCCAGCATTTTGTATGTTACCTAACATTTTCAGGATAAGGATCACAGGGGACGTATGTGAAAAACTACTTAGGATTTGACAAACAGCGTTTATTTTTATAAACAAAATTAAACTTCAGGCAGTAGGAATAAAATTAATGCGACTTAGCAACTCAAAGATAGCATACGTTATGAAACAACAGCACTTAGGGAAACAAGGACAATGCTTGACTTCCTCCTGGGAAATGAGGCTAGGGAAGTTGCTGAAATGGAAGTGGGGAAGCAGTTTCAAATAAGTTATAAAAGTTTTAAAATAAGTTATGAAAAATGATACATGGAAAATGATTTATGAAAATGAGCACAGCTCCACAGATCAGTTCTAAGGCAATTTTGATGACAGTAGACAGGGACTTCCAAAGATTAATGGGAGGGCTGTTAGCAGATAAAGGGACATCTAGTAAGTGGTAAGCTTTTAAAGCTGAGAGAGGGAGAGTTCAGTGCCTGCATGTAGCTGTTGGAGTGAACAGCAAGGCTGCCAACATCAGGGAACCCTGACTGATGAAGATATGGTCAGTTTAAAGAAGGAGGCAAATATCAGGTAAAGGCAGCTGGGATTAAGCAAATCCCTTGAGGAGTACAAGGTATGTAGGAGTATACTTAAAAAGGAAATGAAGAGCTCAAGAAGGAGATATGAGATATCCTTGGCAGCTAAAATAAAGGAGTATCATAAAAGATTCTATAAGTATGTTACAAACAAAAGAGAAAATGTTCCCAAAAGAATCAGTGTGATAGTTCACATATGGAACCACAGGAGGTGAGTAAGGTTGTCCCCACAAGCTTCAAGATCGCCATCATCGTGCCAGTACCAAAGCATTCCACTGCCACGGGCCTAAATGACCTCCACCCAGTTGCACTCACCCCCATCATTGCAAAGTGCTTTGAGAGACTGGTTCTATCATACCTGAAATCCTGTCTGCCCACTACCCTGGCCCCCCATCAATTTGCCTATCGCACCAACAGGTCAACAGAGGACGCCATCTCCACGGCACTTCACTCTGCCCTGACCCACCTGGACAGCCCCAACTCTTACGTCAGAATGCTGTTCATTGACTCTAGTTCGGCATTCAATACTGTGATCCCCTCCAAGTCGATCGCCAAACATCACCAGCTTGGTATCATCTCATCCCCCTGCAAATGGACCTTGGACTTTCTGACTAACAGACCCCAATCCATTAAGTTAGACAACCCCTCCTCCTCCACTTTCACCCTGAACACCGACGTGTCTCAAGGCTGTGTGCTGAGCCCTCTTCTGTACTCCCTTTACACCTATGACTGCGTTCCTGTACATGGTTCTAACTCCATAATCAAATTTGTAGACGACACCACGGTGGTTGGCTTGATCAGAGGGGATGACGAGACGGCCTAAAGGTCCAGCACCTGGCCGCGTGGTGTGCCAACAACAACCTGGCCTTTAACACCCAGAAGACCAAGGAGATCATTGTGGACTTCGGGCATGCTAGGAGCCACACTCACGTCCCCATCTACATCAATGGAGCTGTAGCAGAGCGTGTATCAAACTTCAAATTCCTTGGTGTCCACATTTCCGAGGATCTCACCTGGTCCCTGAACTCCTCCATCCTTATCAAAAAGGCGCAACAGCGCCTTTATTTCCTGCAGAGCATCAAGAAAGCTCACCCCTGTCCCTGGGTACTGACGGACTTTTACCGCTGTACCATTGAGAGCATACTCACCAACTGCATCTCAGTGTGGTATGGCAATTGTCCCGTATTGGACTGCAAAGCACTCCAGCGTGTGGTGAAAACTGCCCAGCGGATTATCGGCACCCAATTGCCCACCATTGAGAACATCTACCATAAACACTGCCTGGGCAGGGCGAAAAGCATTATCAAGGATGCATCTCACCCTAACTATTGACTTTTTACCCTCCTCCCATCCGGTAGGCGCTACAGGAGCCTCCGCTCCCGCACCAGCAGGCACAGGAAGAGCTTCTTCCCTGAGGCTATGACCCTGCTGAACCTCACATCACAGCGCTAAGCAGTATTGCACCCATATTGTACTGTCTCAGTACTTTTATATTTGTGTGCTGTAGCACTTAATTTTTATTCGCAGTTATTTTGTAAATAACACTATTCATTGCATTTCTGGTTAGATGCTAACTGCATTTCATTGGCTTTGTATCTGTACTCGGCACAATGACAATAAAGTTGAATCCAATCTAATCTAATCTAAATGCAAAGTAGGTCATGGAAGAGAACAGTTAAACCATGAAACCTATCAATATAATTTCAGTCATGTGGACTGCACTGGGTGTGTCAGCACTGCTGCAATGCACTTTGAGAGGGTAAATAATTTAATTCAAGGAAACTGAGTTTGTTTAGACAGGTTTTTAGTAAACATAGTTCAGAATTTTGTTAACAGTTCATTGAGAAGTGCTAGTGCTCTGAGATTAAATCCAGCATTTTCAATTGGAATTATAAGGAAAATATATTCTGTATTTTCAATCTCAAGATGAAAGTATTAAATAACATGCATATTATGTTAGGAACTTTCAATTGCAGTAACTAATATTCGAAGTAGAAGGCATTTTGTATAACCAGAAGTCTAAGCACTGAGTCCAAGGTTATGGGAGGAACACTCAGACTCACTAAATACTCCTCCTGCAATACGTGGGAAATCAGGAAGAATTCTAATACCCCCGACAATCTTGTGTTCAGGAAATGTGCACAGCTACAGTTTCTGAGTGACCACACTGCGTACAGCGTAGCATTTCAACTCAAAACATCAACAATTCGTTTCTTCCCACAGACACTGCTCGACCCGCTGATTCCAACATCTGCAGTCTCTTGTGTCTCCATGACCACACTACACCCTATCTGCAGTCTCTTGTGTCTCCATGACCACACTACACACTATCTCAACACCACTTCTCAATTTCGACAGCACCCACCCCCACCCCATCATAACCCTGACACATCTGCAAATAACAGCTTGTGACCCCTATCCTGAAAGTCTAGCTGAACACCTGAATTGTTGAACCATTCCAAAGACTTCCTGATATTATTCCCCTTCCTTGAATAATTCTCTGCTGGAATATTCCCTGTCCCCCACCCCATATTCCCAATACTTTCAAGATCCAGAATCTGTTTTCTACTATTCAGCTGCAAGGAAGAAGGTTTTTGAGCATATTAAAAGTTCAAGGCTTACTCTATTGTGCAATGCACTTTGGATCTCATGTGCAATAGAGTACTACATTGGAAAACCTTTATATAAGTCATGCAGTGGCCTGCTCTACATTGCCTAGTTTGCATGTCTTTTCTGGCACAACAAGGTTTCTAAGTCATGTTTCTGCAAATTCTAGATAGGATTTCATGCTAAACTTCATATAGATCCTTACAAATGACCTACCTACAGTAAAGTGCAGATCTGACCAAGTGAATAGAACGGATCTGCATGCCATGACATACCAATAATTTGAATGAGCATGACTAAAGAAGATGTAACTGTACTAAAGTAAATTAACATTTAAGCTAATTTTTGGAAGCTCATATAGAAAGATTGCACATAATAACAGTTTAAAAATGTCGCCATTGTCAAAGTTAGATAATAAATTTATCTTGTTGACCTTCCAAATATTTTAAAGTAATCCTTTGAAATATATCAAATAACTGTACCAGCCACAAAAAGGGGTTTGTTCAGTTAAATCATTAAGATTCTCTTCACATGATTCATCCTGACTGTGAAAGATATGGAGAGACCTCCTGTGACCTTTCTCTCTCATTACTACACATTTTAATTATTGTATATCAATGTCTTTCTGATGGAGTGTACTTCTGGAGAAATGTTTTTGTGATAATTTTGACAAAGGAAATTATATTAATGATCAGTCCACACAGGAATTTATGATATAATTCACCTATTACAACTCCACACATGAAGATCAAGTTTCATTAGCATTAGTTTTCTTGTAAGAGTCATATTTCTACCCTTGAAATGGATACTATAAGAGTGGAACGTGATTGATGAAATAGATGAGTTGGATTCCATGTGTACAATACCAGATAAATAGGTGTTCTTTGCCCTCCTGCTTCAACAGTGCCCTGTGGATCTATTGCAGCTCAAGATGTTCATTTATCAGGACAGTGAGGTTCAAATGGTAGCGTGATGTTCAAAACATATGCTGCAGTCAAGTGACAGCAACTTTATTACATTGATTTACTGTAGCCTTTTATATAGGGAAATGTTACAAAATCATGTGAATCTCCTGTATAATGAGAGAAAGCATTAGAATACTGTATTTGGTCAAGAAATTTTTGTATTGAGATGTACGGTACTGTGCAAAAGTCTTAGGTACACACATTGGCATTCAAAAGTTTAGGCGCACCTGGTCAAAATTTCTGTTACTGTGAATAGCTAAGCGAGTAAAAGATGAACTGATTTCTAAAAGGCATAAAGTTAAAGATGACTCTTTTCTTTGATACTTTAAGCAAGAAAACTATTTTTTTTTCCATCTTTTACAGTTTCGAAATGACAAAGAAGGAAAAGGGCCCAAAGCAAAAGTTTGGGCACCCTGCATGGCAGTACTTAGTAACACCCCCTTTGGCAAGTATCACAGCTTGTAAAAGCTTTTTGTAGCCAGCTAAGAGTCTTTCAATTCTTGTTTGGGGGATCTTCACCCATTCTTCCTTGCAAAAGGCTTCTAGTTCTGTGAGATTCTTGGGCTGTCTTGCACACACTGCCCTTCTGAGGTCTATCCACAGATTCTCGATGATGTTTAGGTCAGGGGACTGTGAGGGCCATGGCAAAACCTTCAGCTTGCGCCTCTTGAGGTAGTCTATTGTGAATTTTGAGGTGTGTTTAGGATCATTCTCCTGTTGTAGAAGCCATCCTCTTTTCATCTTCGGCTTTTTTACAGACGGTGTGATGTGTGCTTCCAGAATTTGCCGGTATTTAATTGAATTCATTCTTCCCTCTACTAGTAAATGTTCCCCGTGCCACTGGCTGCAACACAAGTCCAAAGCATGATCGATCCACTCTTGTGCTTAACAGTTGGAGAGAGGTTCTTTTCATGAAATTCTGCACCCTTTTTTCTCCAAACATATCTTTGCTCATTGCAGCCAAAGAGTTTTATTTTAACTTCATCAGTCCACAGGACTTGTTTCCAAAATGCACCAGGCTTGTTTAGATGTTCCTTTGAACCTTTTGAATAGAACTTTTTGTAACTGGCAAAGACATCAACATCCTTACTAAATGCAGCAATCAGAATGGTAAATGAAGCTTCATTTAAACCAGCAGTTGTAAAAGTTCACCTATCTTCCTTGCTTTGATTTTCTGCAATTCCACTAATGCCCAGGATCTCAAATGTTTTCCTTTTGGTTAAGAATCTCTCATGTGTAAAAGAACTGCTTAAGAATAATTAGAGCTATGTACATTTTTATGGTTAATTATGTTATTACATTGCACATTTTTATTGTTAATTATGTTTTGCATTGCGAAGATTTAGCTTTCAAATAGGTCTCACTGAATTTAAATTTGTGGAAAATTTATGGATATACCTAATCTATGTAAATTTAACAGAGTGGAGGTGATACCACACATTCGATGTAGTGTTACAGTTTCTCTCATCACAAAATATCTTTACTTCTTAAGGGGACTACAAATTTTGACAAAATTGGATCCCATGCAATCACTTGGCTTCCTTCTGGCAAAAGGTACCACAACATTAAAGCCAGGACCAACAGGCTATGGGATAGCTTCTTTCTACAAGCCATTAGACTAATAAATTCACATCTGTACGTTGCGCCAGAGTTATAATATCCGGTGCTGCTGGCAGATCATCAACTCGGTGAAAGACGCTCTTTGGTCAGCCCGAAACTTGATGATCTACCAGCACATGGAGATGTCCATGGGAGAATGCTGCCAACTGGCACATTCTCGGCTGCAGGAGTACGTGCTGAGGGACGTACTGAAACTCGGTGCAGCCACCGCAAGGGCCCAGTGCGAAAGGACCACGGTGTAGGTTTCTTCACCCGCGGGAGTGGGAGGGGTCGGGTGGCGGGGAGTATACCCCTCAACAATGATGTGGTAAGGTGAACAACTGGAGTGCCACGTGGGTGGCCATAAGTATGGATATGTACTGACTATAATGGAAACGTATGTAAAGGATGGAAAGTTATTGAATGGTTTATTGTATATAATTTTATTTTTGAATAAAGTATATTTTGAAATTAAAAAAAAATAACACAGAGATTTTTACTGCCTCAGTTTGTGGGATGGATGTAAGATTTAAATAGTTTCTTTAATAGAATGAAATTCCCCATGATACTTAACATGTAACATATTAAAATCTGACACTGTCCAAGATATACTGGATGAGATGATGTAAAAATTGGTAAAAGTTAAGAATTTAAGGTGTGTCTTAATGGTGAAGAAGTAGAGAAGTAATGATATATAAAAAGGGAATTCTTGAACTTAATGTTTTGTTTGTTGGTATAATGAGATTATTTCTCACACAGAATGGGTGGAGTGAGGGGATTCAGGGTACAAAATCCTGATAGTCATTTCTAAACTCTGTACTAACAGCCACATCAAATATTTATCAGTTGGCTGCTAACTACGTTGGATGACATTATTGGGGAAAATGGAGACAGAATAAAAATGATACTTAATAAAATAAGATACAAGTTTTTAGAAAAATAATGTAATTTTAGACCAAGTACAGTACTGTGCAAAGTACTGTAGTAATTCTATCTATTGCACTGTACTGCTGTAGAGGAAGGGACTGAGGAGCACCAGAGAGACATTCTGTAATGATCAATAAACCAATTGTTTGGAATGAAATTACCTCGCCTGATGTCTCAGAGCTGGGAGTGTCTGTAACTGTGCCACCCCTGCCCCTGGCACACTCTTTCTTTGCCACCTGCCCACACTCCTCCCACGGTGCTCCACCCTCACCATTCTGTACATCCTCTGCTGCTGTCAGATTTACAAACTTGCTCTCCACTCCACATTGACAAATACAGTACTGTGCAAAAGTCTTAGGCTTCCCTAGTGAAATATATGTGCCTAAGATTTTTGCACCGTATTGTATTTCAACCAGAATTTACAAAGTTATAATTGGCAGCAGAAATATATGTAGAAGTATTTTATTTTCTAAAGCAATAAACAGTAATCCCAGCAGTTTTAATTTGATAATGCTGGAATGGTACTGAGAAATTCATGGTCATTTATCTAAGATTATATTTTACAATACTGTAGTCATTAAAAATATTAACATAGCACAACTTCTCAATTAAGTCAGCAACACTTCATAGACTATGCGTTCTACTCTTCACAGCATTGCAAACACAGCAGCCAGTAAAGAATTGGACAGAGATTTTACAACACAACATCTGTTATGCTAATTAACATTGAAATTACACTACCTTTGCCTACAGTAAAATTCACTATCTTATTATCTTGGAAGGAAAATATACAATAAATAATCAAATTTAGCTGTAAACAATAAAATGGAACTAAAATGTCTGAGTACCTGAATTAGATAATACAATTAGTAGGAGTTTTCACCTCACAATCTATATCATTATGGCTTTGCACCTTATTGTCTGCATGCACTATACTTTCTCAGTAACTGTAACATGTTATTCAGCACTCTCATTGTTTTCCCTTGTACTACCTCAAGCTGGGTTATAATGATCTTTACAGATGCCAAGCAAAACAATGGTAAGCAGAGGGGGAGGCGTGGCTTTATTGGTAAGAAATGATATCAAATCATTAGAAAGAGGTGACATAGGATCAGAAGGTGCAGAATCTTTATGGGTTGAGCTAAGAAATCGCAGGGGTAAAAGGACCCTGATGGCAGTTATATACAGGCCTCCAAACAGCTGCAGTGATGTGGACTACAAATTACAACAGGAAATAGAAAAGGCTTGTCAGAAGGGCAGTGTTATGATAATTGTGGGGGATTTTAACATGCGAGTGGATTGGGAAAATCAGGTTGGCACTGGATCTCAAGAGCGAGAATTTGTAGAATGTCTGCGAGATGGCTTTTTAGAACAGCTTGTTGTTGAGCCCACTAGGGGATCGGCTGTACTGGATTGGGTATTGTGTAATGAACCGGAGGTGATTAGAGAGATTGAGTTGGAACCCTTAGGAGGCAGTGATCATAACATGATTGAATTCACTGTGAAATTTGAAAAAGAGAGCCAAAATCCGATGTGTCAGTATTTCAGTGGAGTAAAGGAAATTACAGTGCCATGACAGAGGAACTGGCCAAAGTTGACTGGAAATGGACACTAGCAGGAAGGATGGCAGAGCAGCAGTGGCTGGAGTTTATGTGAGAAGCGAGGAAGGTGCAAGACAGATATATTCCAAAAAAGAAGCAATTTTCGCATGGAAAAAGAATGCAACCGTGGCTGACAAGAGAAGTCAAGGCCAAAGTTAAAGCAAAGGAGAGGGCATACAAGGAAGCAAAAAATTAGTGGGAAGACAGAGGATTGGGAAGTTTTTAAAAGCTTACAAAAGGAAACTAAGAAGGTCATTAAGAGGGAAAAGATGAACTATGAAAGGAAGCTAGCAAATAATATCAAAGAGGATACTAAAAGCTTT
This sequence comes from Mobula birostris, assembly GCF_030028105.1. NCBI lineage: Eukaryota > Metazoa > Chordata > Chondrichthyes > Myliobatiformes > Myliobatidae > Mobula > Mobula birostris. The sequence goes on from NC_092373.1 coordinate 33,680,940, forward strand.
TTCAAGTATATAAAGCGTAAAAGGCAGGTGAGAGTAGATATAGGACCGATAGAAAATGATGCTGGAGAAATTGTTATGGGAGATAAGGAGATGGCGGAGGAACTGAACAAGTATTTTGCATCAGTCTTCACTGAGGAAGACATCTGCAGTATACCGGACACTCAAGGGTGTCAGGGGAGAGAAGTGTGCACAGTCACAATTATGACAGAGGAAGTACTCTGGAAGCTGTATAATCTAAGGGTAGATAAATCTCCCAGACCAGATGGAATGCACCCTCGTGTTCTGGAGGAAGTAGCTGTGGAGATTGTGGAGGCATTAGCAATGAAATTTCAAAAGTCGATAGATTCTGGCATGGTTCCAGAGGACTGGAAGATTGCAAATGTCACTCCGCTATTTAAGAAGGAGGCAAGGAAGCAAAAAAGAAATTATAGACCTGTTAGCTTGACGTCGGTGGTTGGGAAGTTGTTGGAGTCGATTGTCAAGGATGAGGTTATGGAGTACCTGGAGGCATATGACAAGATAGGCAGAACTCAGCATGGTTTCCTTAAAGGAAAATCATGCCTGACAAACCTATTACAATTTTTTGAGGAAATTACAAGTAGGCAAGGGAGATGCAGAGGATGTTGTATATTTGGATTTTCAGAAGGCCTTTGACAAGGTGCCACACATGATGCTGCTTAACAAGATAAGAGCCCATGGAATTACGGGAAAGTTACATACATGGATAGGGCGTTGGCTGATTGGCAGGAAACAGAGAATGTGAATAAAGGGATCCTATTCTGGTTGGCTGCTGGTTACCAGTGGTGTTCCACAGGGGTCTGTGTTGGGGCCGCTTCTTTTTACGTCGTACATCAACGATTTGGATTATGGAATAGATGGCTTTGTGGCTAAGTTTGCTGATGATACAAAGATAGGTGGAGGGGCCAGTAGTGCTGAGGAAACAGAGTGCCTGCAGAGAGACTTGGATAGATTGGAAGAATGGGCAAAGAAGTGGCAAATGAAATACAATGTTGGAAAGTGTATGGTTATACACTTTGGCAGAAGAAATAAACAGGCAGACTATTACTTAAATGGGGAGAGAATTCAAAGTTCAGAGACGTAACGGGACTTGGGAGACCTCGTGCAGGATACCCTTAACGTCACCCTCCAGGTTGAGTCGGTGGTGAAGAAGCTGAATGCAATGCTGGCATTCATTTCTAGTGGAATAGAGTATAGAAGCAGGGATGTGATGTTGAGGCTCTATAAGGCACTGGTAAGACCTCACTTGGAGTACTGTGGGCGGTTTTGGGCTACTTATTTAAGAAAGGATGTGCTGATGTTCGAGAGGGTACAGAGAAGATTCACTAAAATGATTCCAGGAATGAGAGGGTTAACATATGAGGACCGTTTGTCTGCTCTTGGACTGTATTCCTTGGAGTTTCGAAGAATGAGGGGAGACCTCATAGAAACATTTTGAATGTTAAAAGGCACGGACAGAGTGGATGTGGCAAAGTTGTTTCCCATGATGGGGGAATCTAGTATGAGAGGGCATGACTTAAGGATTGAAGGGCGCCCATTCAGAACAGAGATGCGAAGAAATTTTTTTTGGCCAGAGGGTGGTGAATCTATGGAATTTGTTGCCACGGGCGGCAGTGGAGGCCAAGTCACTGGGTGTATTTAAGGCAGAGATTGATAGGTATCTGAGTAGCCAGGGTATCAAAGGTTATGGTGAGAAGGCGGGGGAGTGGGACTAAATGGGAAAATGGATCAGCTCATGATAAAATGGCGAGCAGACTCGATGGGCCGAATGGCCAACTTCTGATCCCTTGTCTTATGGTCTTATGGTTTTTACTATACATTAGTACATGTGAAGCTAAACCAATTCAATTGATCCTTTTAAATAATGGTAATTTTAAAATGTGTCAAACTTGCTGAAAGTGTCAGCAGTTCTGGCAATTCTCAATTTCAATACAAGAACTTTTGGGATTCTCACACAAATGCAGAATTCCCAAATATTTTGGTCACTATATGCTGGGATTCTGGAGTCTAGCACCCTCGCCACAATTCAAGGTAGAAGGGCATGTACTTGGTTAACTTACACTTTTCAAACTAATTTAGTCAAATTACTTAAGTTGTGGAGATGTCTAAGTGGGAGTTAGTTAAGTATGTAATTTAAAAGGCATTTTCCCAAGGCTGAATCCCAGTACTACATTGTGACCTGCTCAGGCACTGTGTACGTATACTTGACTGACTGAAAGTTTCGGAAAACGCATTTGATGCCAATCCCCAGTGTTCATTTCCTGGCCCCTCCATGTTAGATGGATGGAGGACCCTGAAAGAACAACTGTAGTCTTTATAGCCCTCCACAATCCGATTTCTAAGTGTATCCTTCTGGAAGAAACAAGAAACAAAGCTGATATCTTATGTATGTTTTTAATTAACAACATGTACTCTGGGGATAAATTCAAGTTTGAATTACACCTATGTATAGCATTGGAATTGATGGAATTTTAGTTAGAATACATAGGACATAATGTACCTCCTGTTCTTCCAGATCCTTGTTCCCTGTTACAGGATAATAAAGTTTATTGATTCATTCATTTCAACAGGGTCCATAAGTTATAAAAGGATTTTCACTACTTTTCTCAAGTTATACCCATACATTCTACCTGCCCCTTAAATAACTGATAACTTAAATACAAGGGAACCCTCTGGTACTTTGTTTTCATGGGTCACTTGTTTTTCATTATAAAGGTAACTCAATAATTAAGGATGAGTTAGAAAAACATCATATATGGAACTGTTCACACACAATGCTTGACTCTGTCATGTAAAAATTATTACACTTGTCACTATCAATCCAATCACTGCATCATGTGAAATTATTACACCTGTTTTCTTGAAGGACAGAAATATCTTTTTTTTTAGAAAGATCCACTTAGTTCTGCATAAAACAATGCAAAATATCAAGTTACAGAAAAAGTGCAATTTCAAAAGTTCCTTGGGAAAGTACACAAGGGTCAAAAAAGTAGCCCTACATAGAGCACTTCCAATATTAAACAATTATGCATTCAGCATTGACACAGAGTCTAACGCATTCAAACCAATATCTGGAACCTTGAGCTAATCATTCACAAAATACCCAGTTCACAGGGTTAAGAAAAGTGAGACACACAGGTATGTATTGTAACTAAATGGTTGTTATTGAAGTGAGCTGTCTCTCTAAATAGTTTTTTGATTTGCCTAATAATTGAGATTAAACAAACAGAACTTGCGAAACTCAAAAAAGAGCTGCTGGGGAATCATGTTTTCAGTTGTCTTATTTTACATTTTTGACTTTTTTCTTTAATTCTCCTTTCAGAGACAAATTTCTTCCAAAATGCATTGGTTGTTCCACTGAATGGGTATATAATCCTAACTGTATCAAAGACTGTGATAGTGTAGTGACAGTACCTATAAAAATTTCAAACCATAGCCACCCCTATCAATTTTTCCAAGCTGCATTGATAATTATTCTGCTATTGTTATTTGAACCATCTCTGAATGCAGTATTTGTGCCTTTATTCATTCTGTTACCAACCTCTTTGCCTTCCCTCACTGTCATATTTAAAGCTGTATCTTTCCTGCGTCTCACAAAACGTCCATTAGCTATAGGAGCAGAATTAGACCATTTGGATCATTGAGTCTGTTCTGCCATTTCATCATGGCTGATCCAATTTTCCTCTCAGCCCCAAACTTCTGCCTTCTCCCCGAATCGCTTCACACCATGACCAATCAAGAATCGATTAACTTCTGCCTTAAATATACATAAAGACTTAGCCTCCACAGCTGCCTGTGGCAAAGAATTTCACAGACTCACCACTCTCTGGCTAAAGAAATTCCTCCTCATCTCTATTATAGAAGGACACCCTTCTATTTTAAGGCTGTGCCCTCTGGTGGTCTTAGACTCTCCCACCATACGAAACCTCCTCTCCACATCTATTCTATCAAGGCCTTTCAGCATTCATTAAATTTGAATTAGGTCACCCCTATTCTTCTGAATTCTAGTGAACACAGGCCCAGAGCCATCAGACACTCTTCATATGACAAGCCATTCAATCCTGGAATCATATTTGTGAACCTCTTTTGAACCCTCTCCAGTTTCAGCACATCCTTTCTCAGATAAGATGCCTAAACCTGCTCACAATACGCCAAGTGAGGCCTCACAGGTGCTTTATAAAGTTTCAACATTACACCCTTGCTTTTATATTCTAGTCCTCTTGAAATGAATGCTAAATTTGCTTTTGCCTTCCCCACCACATACTCAACCTGCAAATTAACCTTCAGGGAATCCTGCACAAGGACTCCCAAGTACTTTGCATCTCAACTTTTTTTGTATTTTCTCTCCATCTAGAAAATAGTCAACCCTTTCATTTCTTCTACCACAGTGCACGACCATACACTTTTGACACGGTAATCCATCTGCCATTTCTTTGCCCATTCTCTAATTTAAGTCCTTCTGTAGCCTCTCTACTTCATCAAAACTACCTGTCCCTCTAGTTATCCTCATATTGTCTGCAAACTTTGCAACAAAGCCATCAATTCCATCATCCAAATCATTGACATATAACGTAAAAAGAATCGGTCCCACTCAGACCACCGTGGAACACCACTAGTCACAGGCAGCCAGTCAGAAAAGGCTCCCTTTATTCCCACTCTTTGCCTCTTGCCAATCAGCCACTGCTTTATCCATGCTAGAGTTTTTCTTGTAATACCATGGGCTTGTAGTTTGTTAAGCAGCTTCATGTATGGCAACCTGTCAATGGCCTTCTGAAAATCCAAGTACAGAGCACCAACCAATTCTCCTTTGGCTATCTTGCATATTATTTCTTCAAAGAATTCTAACATATTTATCAGGCAAGATTTTCCATTGAGGAAACCATGATGATTGCGGTCTATGTTATCATATGCCTCAAAGTACCCTAAGACCTCATTCTTAATAATTCACTCCAATATTGAGGTCAGACTAACTGGCCTATGGTTTCCTTTCTTCTGCCTCTCTCCTTCTTGAAGAGTGGAGTGATATTTGCAATTTTCCAGTCTTCCGGAACCATTCCAGAATCTCAGATTCTGATCATTACTAATGCCTTGACAATCTTCAGCCACCTCTTTTAGAACCCTAGAGTGTACACCATCTGGTCCAAATGACTTACCTACCTTCAGACCTTTCAGTTTCCCAAGAAACTTCTCCCTAGAAATGAAAACTTCACATACTTCTGTCCCCTTACACGCTGGAAATTCCACCATACTGCTAGTGTCTTCCACTGTGAAGACTGATGCACAATACTTATTCAGTTCATCTGCCATTTCCTTGTTCTCATTACTACCTCTCCAGCATCATTTTCCAATGGTTCAATATCCACTCTTGCTTCTCTTTTACACTTCATGTATCCGAAGAAACTTTTGGTGTTCTCTTTATTATTATTGGCTAGCTTACTTTTGGGTTCCGTCTTCACATTCTTAGTAACTTTTTAGTTGCCTTTTCTTGTCCTTTTAAAAGCTTCCCAATCCTCTAACTTCCTGCAAATCTTCGCTCTATTATATACCCTCTCTTTGGCTTTTATGTTGGCTTTGACTTCTCTTGTTAGCCACGGTTATGTCATCTTGCCTTTAGAATACTTCTTCCTCTTTGGGATGTACATATCCTGTGCCTCCCAACTGGTTTCCAGAAATTCCAGCCATTGCTGCTCTGCTGTCATCCCTGCCAGTGTTCTTTTCCAATCGATTCTGGCCAACTCCTCTCTCATGCCTCTGTAATTTCCTTTAGTCCACTGTAATACTGAAACATCTGACTTTAGCTTCTCATTTTCAAGTTTCAGAGTGAATTCAAAAACATTATGATCACTTGCTCCTAAGGGTTCTTTTACCTAAGTTCTCTAATCTGTTTTGGTTCATTGCACAACACCCAATCCAGAATAGCTGATCTCCTAGTGGGCTCAACCACGAGCTGCTCTAAAAACACATCTCATAGGCCTACTAGAAAATTCCCTTCTTGGAATCCAGCACTAATCTATTTTTCCTAATCAGGCTGCATACTGAAGTCCCCCAAGACTATTGTAACATTGCCCTTTTGGCATGCATTTTCCATCTCCTATTGTAATTTATGGGCCACTTCCTTACTACTGTTTGGGGGTCTGTATAGAACTCTCATTGGGGTCTTTTTCCCTGACAGTTCCTTAGCTCTATCCACAATGATTCCACACCTTCCAAACCTATGTCACCTCTTTCTAATAATTTATTTCATTTTTTACCAACAGGCAACACCACACCCTCTGCCTACCTGCCTATCCTTTCAATACAATGTCTATCCTTGGACATTAAACTTCCAGCTATAATCTTCCAGCCATGATTCTGTGACGCCTATAACATCATACCTGCTAATCTGAAACTGTGCTACATGTTCATCTACCTTATTCCATATGCTGTGCACATTCAGATACAGCACCTTCAGTCCTGTATTAACCCTTTTGATTTTGTCACACCATGCTCAACCTTTTGATTGCTAACTTTTTCTAAGGTCTTACTAACATTTGCCTCCATAACCACCACTAACTGTTTAAGCATTCTGGCTCCCAGCCCCTGCAATACTAGTTTAAACTCCACTCTGCAGCATTAACAAACCTTCCCACGAGGATATTAGTCCCCCTCCAGTTCAGGTGCAAACCGTCCATTCTGCAAAGGTCCCTTTTCTTTTTCCCTCCCCCACTTCTTTTCCTGTTAATAGACCTGGAAAATTAATACTGAAATGCTAACTTTGATTCTCTGAGTTTCTGCATGGAGTTTTTTTTTGCATTTTCTGCATTTATTTCCATTGATGCAGGAAGTGAAATTGTGTTGACAAATACCAGAGGGAAAAAGGTCTTGAACATAGAATTTTTGAGCATCTGTGCTCAGGGAATAGTATGTCTGGTCACAGATAAACTTAAATTCAATATTCTCAAATATGTTTGCAAAGAATTACATCAAATTACACCACAAAAGCCTATTATCTCTCATATATAAAAAAACCTGTTCAGTGACTGGAATGGATATTTGGCCAGTCTGATTGGAATACTTATTCTGCAAAATTTAAAGTGAAATCCCAATAGACCAAATTATAATCTCCATCCTGAATTACATTGAATTTCAGTGGACTAAAACTCCTTGTTGTTGCATACATCATATAGAATTACTAACCCTTAACATATAATGCAGAAAGCATCTGTTTTTCTTTTAAATGTCCAGCACTGCATTAAATCATATCAATTTAATACATATTTCTCCCAAGAAAGGTCAAAATGATTCAGATGCGATAAATCTTCAGAAGCAGACAAATCATGTCTCAGCATGTTTAGCAGGACTATTGGGAAGATCTGTGAGCCATTGACAATCATTATGATGGAATCAGTCAACACGAGGAGGTAGCATCAAATTGGAGAAAGAGCAATCTGATGTCCATATTCAGATACAGTTTACTACAAGTTAGTCTTATTCATTCTCACATAAAATATTGTGATTACCAAATCTAATTCAGAATATTCCATACATTTTGAGTGTAGATTCCATACTTTATTAATAAACTGTGTTTAGTATGACATAATCCTTCCTAATCCCTGAGGAAGTAACAACTCAAGAGAAGAAATTGGCAAATTTGCACTCAAAACATTATGAATCTGCTGTGAATCACGGTAAGACATGGATTAAAAGGGGGCAAAGGGTGGTAAGCAAAGAATATGATGACAGAAGGAGTACAAAAAATGGTACCAGACAGTATCTATGGAGGGGAATAATCAGTCAATGTTTCCAGTTTAGACCCTTCATCAGGATTGGAAAGGAAGTGGGAGGGCAGAAGTCAAAATACAAAGGTGGGGATGGGCAAAGAGTACAAACTCACAGGAGATAGGTGAAAGCAGGTGGGGAGGAAAATGGGTGGGTAGGAGAAAGGGATGGTTGAAGTGAGAAGCTGGGAGGTGATAGGTGGAAGAGGTGAAGGACTGAAGGAGAAACCTAATAGGAGAGGACGGTGGAACATGGAAGGAGATGCTGAACCAGGAGGAGAAGAAAGAGTGTAACCAGATTTGGGAATGGAAAAAGAATGAAGGGGGAGGGGGATGTAATTACAAGAAGTTAGAGAAATTGATTTTCATGCTATCAAGTTGGAGGCTACCCAGATGGAATACTATACAAGGTGTTGTTCCTGCAACCTGAGTTTTGCCTCATTATGGCAGTAGGGAAGGTCATGGATAGGCATGTCAGAATGGGAATGGTAAGTTGAATTGGAATAGGTAGCTACCGGGAGATTCTGCCTTTTGCGTCAGACAGAGCAAGGGGAGCTCAACAAAGCGGTCCCCAAATCTGTGTCAGGTCTCATTGATGTAGAAGAGGCCGCACTGGGTGCACCAGATATAATAGATGACAATGACGGACTCACAGATGAAGTCCTTTCATAAAAACTGCTTTGATTCCATTAAGCTTCAATAATTCACTTTGTTTGCTTGATTACAGACTTGCCAACAACACTTTATTTGCTTGTTTTTGACTTAGCATTTTTCTTGAGAAATAAGTGGAAATAGACAGTTGGAGCAGAGCACCCCTGTGGCCATTCCCCTCAAAAACAAGTATACTGCTTTGGATACTTTTGTGGGGGGGTGACCTCCTGGGAGAATGCCATGGCGACTGGGTTACAGGCACTGAGCATGGGTCCGTGGTGCAGAAGGGAAAGGGAGAGAAGGGAGTGGTAGTGATAGGGGATTTCATAGCAAGAGGAACAGACAGGAGATTCTGTGGACATGAATGGGACACCCGGATGGTATGTTGCCTCCCAGGTGCCAGGCTCAGGGATGTCTCAGATCACGTCCACAACATTTTGGACAGGGAGGGGGAGCAGCCAGATGTCTTGGTACATATTGGTACCAATGACATAGGAAGGAAAAGCAATGAGGTCCTGAAAAGAGAATTTAGAGAGCTAGGTAGAAAGCTGAGAAGCAGGACCTCCCGAGTAGTAATTTCTGGATTGCTGCCTGTGCCATGCACCAGTGAGGGTAGAAACAGGATGATTTGGCAGATAAATGCGTGGTTGAGAAGCTGGTGCAGGGGGCCGGGTTCAGGTTCTTGGATAACTGTGATCTCTTCTGGGGGAGGTATGACCAGTTCAAAAGTGATGGGTTGCACCTGAACCTGAGGGGGAACCAATAATCTCGCAGGCAGGTTTGTTAGAGCTGTTGGGGGGAGTTTAAACTAACTTGGCAGGGGAGTGGGAACTGGAGTGAAGGGACTCAGGAAAGGACAGATGGTAAAAAAGTAAAGATAGCCTGCAGTCAGACTGTCAGGAAGGGCAGGCAGATGATGGGACATAGTCACAGCCAACAAGCTGAGTATCAAATCGTTAGGGATGCAGAATCAGAAAGAATAGCAAATCCAGTACTCAAGGTGTTGTATCCAAATATGCATAGTGTAAGAAATAAGGTAGATGATCTTGTTGCGATATTACAGATGGCCAGGTATGATGTTGTGGTCATCTCTGAATCATGGCTGAAGGATGCTTATAGTTGGGAGCTGAATTCCAAGGTTACACATTATATCAGAGGGATAGGAAGGTAGGCAGAGGGGGAGGTGTGGCTATACTGGCAAAGAACGGCATCAAATCAGTAGAAAGATGTGACATAGGATCAGAAGATGTTGAGTCCTTGTGGATTGAGTTAAGAAACTGCCAAGGGTAAAAGGACGTTGATGGCAATTATATATAGGCCTCCCAACACTGGCTGGGAGGTGGACGACATGTTACAATAGGAAATAGAAAAGGAGAGTCAAAAGGGCAATGTTATGGTAGACATGGAAGATTTTAACATGTAGTTTGATTGGAAAAATCAGGTTGGTAATGGATCTCAAGAGAGTGAGTTTGTTGAATGCCTAAGAGATAACTTTTTAGAGCAGTTTATCGTTGAGCCTACTAGGGGAACAGCTGTTCCAGATTGGGTGTTATGTAATGAACCGGAGGCGATTAGGGAGCTTAAGGTAAAAGAACACTGAGGAACCAGTGATCACAATATGATTGTGTTCAACTTGAAATTTGATAGGGAGAAAGTAAATTCTGATGTAGCAGTATTTCAGTGGAGTAAGGGAAATTACAGTGGTATGAGAGAGAAGTTAGCCAAAGTAAATTGGAAGGAGCTGTTGGCAGGGACGTCAGCCGTGCAGCAATGACATGCATTTTTGGGAAAATGAGGAAGGTGCAGGACATGTGTATTCCAAAAATGATGAAATACTCAAACGGAAAAACAGGTATAATAGCTTAGACTCAGGCAAGCTCCCACAGCTACACCTTTGATCTGGAGGAAGAGTGTGGGGTTTAAGCGGAAATTGTGAGAACAAGTTCAACCAGGTGAAGATGCATGTTGACAGAATGGAAGTAGTTGTGTCTCTGTTCAAAGAAGAGCATAAGGCCTCTTAATAGCAAACAGGATCTGCACATCAATGACATGAATGAACGCGTTGGGATGAGAGAATATGGACCAGGCCATTTCTGCTCTAAGCTATTCACCTGAAATATTGTTTCAGTTTTTCCTCTTTCATTGGCTTCAATCTGATGAGATCAATGTAATATCAAGGTAATGTTGAGGCCATAGTAATATTTACTATGGCCCCAACATTTGGTTCTTGCTCCATGTTAAATTGGGCTTTAAATAATTAAAAGGTGTAATTTTCATCTGATAATATAGTTTATTCTCACATGTTATGCAATAACAAATGCTAAATATGCTTGTTTATCTTCTGAGAAACAGAAAATTTGTATTTATATAATGTCTTCCAATTTCCTTTCAGATGCTCTTATAAAGTACCTTTAAAGCATACTTAGACATGATAATCAATGTGTACTCAGACACAATAGCCAAATTATGCACGACAAATTTTCAAAAAACAAGTTGATAATGACTGCTTGATCTGTTTTAACAATGTTGATTCAAAGAGAATTATTGTCTGGTATACTGGGGCTTTTTTCCTGCACTTTGAAGCCATCCCATGGGAACTTTAATGCCCATCAGAAAAGAGTATTGCTTTTAAAAAAGACCATCTCATACAAGGTAGCATTACTTCAGTACTGTACTGGAATGTCAGCCTAGATTACTATACTGCACTCAAGTTACTCAACACAACCACAAGGTTAATAATGAGAATGCTAACATTATTAACTGACACAGGGCACTTAACATATATCACCAACCTACAGTAAAATACAGTTGCAAGCACAAGTAAAAGCACAAATATTTTTTTATCTGCATTATACACTGCTACACAAACTACATTTCAAAGCAAATTGCAACTACAATTTCTGTTTTCTGGTATCATATCAATTAACTCAATTTGTTTTAGTCTCTTCAATATTAGCAAAGCTTAATGTAGTTATTGTCCACATTTAACAAATTTACTTTTAAACAAAAATTAAAGAAACTTATATCATGTTGTAAATTCCAGAGATGAATGGGTAGATCTTACAAAACACTGCTCCCAGCTTAAGTCTTTCTTATGGATCAAACACCATTCACAATCAAAGTGCAGAGAGGTGGGAGTCTTGTAATATTAAAATTAATGGATAGAAAATCTCACGGGGCCTTCTAATCTTTCTGCCCAAATTCCTGACATATGTTCCAGGCATGAAAAGCTCCATGCTCTATTAAAAGTTTGTAAAATCAACTCTCTAGTGGCATAAGGACCCACAGTGGAGGTAAACATTTGAGATGTGCTTCAAATTCTACTTGTGATGTACTGTCTGACTAATATATGTCCCACAGGAATTCAATGTAAGCTGCAGTAACTTATAAACACCAGTGAGAAAATTAACAAAAAAGCTTCTGTTGTATTACCCTCACAACCTCCACCCCCTCAAAAAACAGATTAATGTCATTACATTTCAGTGAACTCTTTTTCATGAAGTAAGATGAAAGTGATTTTTTAAAATGTGACCTTGAGTTCAGTACCACTTTTGTTTTTATCCTTCCTCCCTCATTCATAATTCTGCACAGGTTTCTTCTGAGGAGTCTTTAACAAGCAAAAGATGTTTATTATTCAAATTTATATTAAAATATTTCATAAAAGTACAAGACATGTGAACAGATAGTCAGTACTGTACAACATTAAAAAAGTACTCTTCCTAAACGCACAACTACATTTAAGAACAAATTGTCAGGCAGTGCCATTTAACCATTACTTATGAAGCACATTGAAGACTGAGTATGTTTGAGAAGAAGTTAAAATTAAGATGCTGAGTTCCGTTAGTAGTAACAGGAAATGCTCAAAGTTAATCTTCTGAACTAGAATATACAGCTACACAATCATGAACGTTAGTTCCCCATGAAAGCTCACCACTGCTACCCATGAGGACAAAGTAGATGCAAAGGGGATGTTACAATAATCCTATTAAAGATGCAATACATGGTCAAGTTTATTGACTTGTAATTCTGGCAGTCAGATGTTTCTAACTATTTAGAAACTACATTGACTGATTCAATTGTACTTTACATTAAAAGGTAAGCCTTGATTAAGGCTGAGCTTTGCACTGGTAATGATTGCCACATTAATGTCCACAACTGATAGCAATTTGCCACACAGACAGTTACATTTAGAAACTCAGTAGGTACTAAATGTGAGTTCCTACTCCTTCAGAGATGCAACCAACACAGAATCAAAAATTTAGTGCTAACATCAATCTTTACATGATTATCTCACTGCAAATAAAAGTAAATGTTAGTCCTGATTGAGTAAAGTATTGCTGTGTTAACATTGCAAAATCATAAATTTTGCCAAATAACCTCTTCAACTCTAAAAATTGTTCAGCGTTATTATTACTTCCATTCCATGATAAAAATCTGTTTTTTTACAATTTCTTTTTTAAAATATTTAATTGCATGTGCCAGTCTGTATGGAATGTTAACTATAGTTGACACCTTTCTTGCTGTGTGTGGAAGCTCTTCAACATGACTAGATGATGTGCCTGGACACTATATACTTTTTAATTACAGTGTCAGACTGCAAACTCCACCGTGGAAGGTCCCAAGCCTGGCTGTGAAATGGGCAAGGAGTGAACAACCCTATCCCATAAAAATCCAGAGCAACAGAAAGGCCTTATCCCCAGGAGAGGAAGGATCCACGAGCTGCTGTTGGCAGCCTATGCTCCAGTAGGGGTGATGTACTTAAGTAAGTCAGACTGTAAATACAGCAGGAATAGAGAAACTTGATGGCACAGAACCCTCTAAATATACGTGGACAGCCATTACCATATTCTAACATAATATTTATGTTAGTATTATTTCATGGCACAGCCTGTAATTTACCACCTCTTAAAATTAATGATATTAAATTACATGCTCAGTGTTTGAAAATGCCGTTCCTTGTGTTCAGCATAGCAGGTCAGAATTAGCACTTTTATTTGTTCATTTGTTATGTTTTTGGAAGCACATGTTGCTCAGTAGGATAAAAGGCGACAAACAGAAGATTACAGTTTACTCTGTGCCATTTAAGTATATTATGAGGAGGGCAGATATATGTTCCCAAGTGAGGTCTGGGAGATTGTGGTATTCCCTTCACCCCCCTCAGTTCTCTCTCCATATATAGAGGGATTTGCACTTTCCTTTTCTCAACATGTACTTCTTTTCCTATTCCAGGAATCATTCCCTTCCTTTCCCAGTTCCAGGGATTTATCTATTGCTTCCCATCAGATATGAAGATTGATCTTCTCCTTTCTCCAGACTCATGGATCCCCCTTCATCTCATCCCAGTCCTAGCAACTGTTTTTCTCCTCTCCTCAGATTCAAGGATACCCTCCTCACAGACCCAGCAATTCATCTTTGTAAAATATCCAGGGATCCAGCCTTCTCCCTTCTGATCCAAGGACTTCCTCACTACTGTCTGAGATCCAAGGATTCCCTCTCCTTAAACCAAAAGTCCTCCTTGCCTTCATCTCAGACAGAGGGATCTTCCTTCTCTCTCCCCGGAAATACAGAAACTATCTCTACAGCCCTACGGGATTCCACCTTCTACTTTCCCCAGGTCCGTTTCCCCATACTTAGAGATCCTGATTCTTCTCTACCACTATCCCCCCCCCCCACCCCGGCAGAATGAGTTCACACATCCTCCATGGATACAGATCCAGAGATTCCCCCTCTTACCCACAGGTTCCTCCTCTCCCTTTATCCTGGGATCTAGGGATTCCACTCCCCACCCCGTCTCCTCTGAACCAGGGACCTCCCTCCTCTACCCTGATCCAAGGATTCCCCATCCTCTCCTAAATCCAAGGATCCCCCTTCGTCTCTCCTGATTCAGGATCTGTCTTACCTGCAGAGTCCTGAAGCTCGCGCTCAGGTGCGCGATGTGCAGCGCCAGGCAGCGCGAGGTGCACCTGGCTCGCGAGACGCTCTCTGCAGCCGCGCCGTCGCCGGACCGCCGCGCGCCCACCGGCAGCAGTGCGCAGAGCAGCGCGGGGAGCAGCCAGCACAGCCGGGCGCTCGGCATCGCCTGCACCGGCGCTGGGTCCGCACAGAGCTGCTGCGCAACGGTCCGCGCCCGCTGTTGCCTTGCCAGCCGCTGTCAACTTCACCGCGCCCGCTGATGCCCCGCCAGCCGCTGTCAACTTCACCGCGTCCAACTGCGCGATTTTGCACCCTGGCAGTGACCACAGCCACAACTTGTAAGAACTCGACCCACCCCTTTACCCGGAGACCGCCTTCTAGGAGCATCCACTCGCGCTGCCCCGCCCATCAGACCATGCTCCTGGAAGTCTGCCCACGCACCTTAAGAGTTAAAGTTGCCTTTCGGCCCACTGGTCCATGCCGACCAAAGTCCCTATCTCTGCTAGTCCCTTTTCCCTGCATTTGGCCCGAATATGTTTCCTATTTATATACCGTCCAAATGTGTTTTAAGCATTGTAATTGAACCCACCTCTACATTCCCATGGGCAGCTCATTGCAAATACCCACCAACCTCTGTGAAAAACTTGCCCTTCACTTCTAACAGATGCCCTTTAGTTTTAAATTACCTTACTCTGGCAAAAAAGACTGTGACCATTCACTTCACCTATGTACATCATGATTTTACATGCCCCTATATGGTCACCTCTCAGCCATCCACACCCCAGGGAAACTCATGCCCTCCAGACCCACTGACATCATGAATCTTTTCAGCAAGGTGGCTTCAAAAGCACAATTTCTTGCTTCCACTCTTTCCTTATGTCTTTGACATTGGCAGACCCCATTATGTGCAAATGCCACTGTTCTGTGACATTTCAACCGTTCCACTCACATGAAGTATAGTATATTTGCTAAGTGGTAAATTTCCCCCACAATCGATTTGAAATTGATTGTCCATGAATGGCTGGTAGAATGAGTGTCGTGATGAGTTTTGGGACAGGCAGCCGGACAACCTAGAGATTTCTGGTAATGCCACTGGTGAATTATCAATAATTCTTCTTCTTAGGCTAGTTCCCCGAAGTCATGGATGACTTGCTTCCATTGCTGTGCAGCAGATTCCAAGATGGCCGATGCAGGACCCTCATATTCTACTATGGAGCTTTTATTGCTAGAGTGGATTGTAAAAACACAGGAGTTTGTAAATGTTTAAAGTATGGTGTATTTCTAACAGCTTCAGCAAACAAGTTAATGACGACTTGACATTCTGTTCATCATGCATATATGTGTCATGAAATTGAAGATTTCTGCAAGAGGGCAACATTGAGGATGATGCTCTAAAGTTCCTCCAGTTGGATAGTCAAAAGCTTTTAATTGATCAAAAATTCCATGTATGGTAATTGATGCTGCTTCCTTTATTTCTCTTGTAGTTGACGTGTGCTGAAGGAGATGTCCACCAGCGATCCAAATGGGCAGAAACACTGTGATTCAGGGAGTAGTTCTTCAGCTATTGGATGGAAAACCCATGCAATGGTATTCCTTTGTGGCAAATAGTAGGGAAATCCTTTTGTAGTACCCACAATTGGGTTGTTTTCTTACCGTGAAGATAATTATGAAATAGTAACTATGAGATCATCCAATGTATCCTCTTCCCAGATGCTGAAGATGGAGTTGTACAATTGCAACCGAATTTCCTCCATAAGGTCTAGAATTTCAAATGCACTTAAGGCCCTGTTACTTTACAATTGGCATATCACCTTCTCGACTTCTCGTTGGTCACAAATGACAGCATGGCTGAACTAGGGAGTGTTCTGAGGGATAGAATCAAGGGTGGAATAATAGTCGTGCAATTCTCCTTGGTGTGCCTTCCAGCTGGATAAGTGCATTTCTCTTTGTGGCTCTGAGTAGTCTGGGTCCTTGGTGCTTGGGCCATAGTTGGCCTCTGCATTGTTGAAGAGTGTAGGTTATCAGTGAGTAGTCAGCTGATATGTAGAATTCTGACAAAAACCAATGATGTAAATAATTTGTGATTTTTCACAAAGAAAATTATATTATTAAAAGGTCAGGAATAAAGGGTCATTGTTGGGCTAGTAGGCTGTTATCAATTGCATACTCTAGGGATAGTTGTTTGAACTCTCGGTATTAACAATTTGGATTAAGAGGCACAAGATGATGTAAAAAATGGGAAGTAGACTTAAAACTGCAGCCTCCAGGAGATCCTGGCTGGTGTAGTAGACTGAGTGAAGGTAGTCTCCCAGTCTGCTTTGAGTCTCATCAATGCAGAGGAGGGTACAATATATCTAAGTTTACTGATACAGTATTATGAAGCAGTGGCGGTGCCAGAAATTTTTTCTTGCTGGTGCTACAATGGGGCTGAATTATTCAGTAATGGTGCTGAGGGATGTACCTTATGGCAGGGGTCCCCAACTTTTTTGCACTGCGGACCGGTTTAATATTGACAATATTCTTGTGGACCGGCCGACCGGGGGGTGGGTGGGCTGGTATGGTTGCCAACGGACAAGAGTAGCAGTCAAATACATTGCGTTTACCCCGAGAAAGACTACCATGACCATGAAGCCTTGCGCGGGCAGCTATATGCGCTTGCGTGTACGTGCCCATTTTTTTTCTACAAATCGTTTTTGGCAATTCTGTTCAGTGAAACTACACTGCACATACATTATTTCTAATTTATATAGGCTGTGTATTTATCATATCATTCCTGCTTTTACCATATGTTAGTGTTATTTTGGTTTTGTGTAACACAGCGCATGAATATAGTGATAAGTCAATTAATAAGTCACTTATAAGTCAATAGCATCATAACATTTTAAGTAACATTTGGATATTAAACACACAGCACATATTTTCCCTGTATGAACATATAAAATCATTGCAACACACCAATATCGCTGAATCAGTGGGAGCCCTGGGCTTGTTTCCCTGCAACAAGACGGTGCCATTGAGGGGTGATGGGAGACAGCGATACTCGAAGGGGGTTCCTTCTGCAACTTAGTTTAGGTTGCATTCATTGCAGAAAACCCCGCTTTGCAGAGATATGTTAGAAATGGAAGCAATGTTTTCAGTGATTTCGTGGCTATTTCAAGATATTTAGCCTTGACTTTGATCCGGAATGCCGGCAGAGATGTTATGTCAAACATACTTTTCAGCCCACCGTCATTTGCAAGCTTGAGGAGTTGATCTTCTTCCCGCACTGACATGGATGACGCGCGGGCAATGACCTTGCGTGTGTTCAAACTCAACAGTGGGCGTGACAGGGAATGAGGAAAGGTGTAGCTGACTCATATCGCCAAATCATATCATTTCCTCGCGGCCCGGTAGCGCATGCTCTGCTATGTTGGTTGGGGACCGGTGCGCCTATGGTAATACATATTTGCAAGGCCAGACGCATGGTGTTCAAAAGTCAGTTTCAAGCATTATGTGCCTACTCTGTTGATTCGCAAGCAACAGCAACTGATAAATATAATATAGAAGTGAACTGTGACAATGTCAACAGCATCGGAGACAACCCGGGCTACACAGAGCATAAACAAACAAACCAACAGAGCCACCGGACCCACAGCGCACAACATGAATCACGCTCCAAACCCGCAATCAGCGTCAAATGCGTGGTTTTCAACTGAAAAGCACAACACTAACCCACAATGTCCACTGCTATTCGCATTACATAGACAGGCAATGCCAAAAGATACACCATTATTAAAGTCAAATAAGGCAAACAACTGATGCAAGGCTTTACCAGGAGTTGGACAAATAGTACTCTGACCATGCAATACCTCAATTAATTTGGCTACTGAATTTAAAACAAAAATCAACAGAATCACCGCTTGGAAGTCTAAGCAAAACCAGTAGGCTTAATAGCAGTAAATGTAATAGTTTAGGATTTGCAAGAAACATAAGGATTATGGGGTATCCACCACAAAATAATAATAATAATCAGCATTAGTCTTGGCCCAAATTTTAAAAAAATCAACTGCACTCACCATTGATGTTTTCAGAGAAGCACAATCCATCTGTTGTTGTGATTGGTGGTGAAAGCATCAATGATTTTCTTGCTGTCAGGTGCTTTGGTCCTCCAGCTGTTTATGGCCAACGGTGCCAAATTGCTGTTACGAGCATCGCTGCTGCTATTCCTTAGGTAGTTTTTGAGGCGTCTGAGGCAAGAGAGACTCCATTTGCATGAGGCAGATGTCACAGGTAGAGTCAGTGATATGCAGATTAGTTTGTATAAATCTATAAATGCTTCGCGGTAGGGTCTCATTGGAGCTAGAAATTCCACTGTGTCATTCACTGTCTGTCCTTGCTAGAGACTCAACCACAGTTCTCATATACTCACGATTTTCTTGGACAATTTTTGCATGTCCTTTGTCAAGCATATTTCCCAATCTTGAACCGCCTTGTTTTCTCAACCTGAATTCGGCCCATGTCTCCATAGCAAACTTAAGCGCTGCACTTACATGGTCGGTTTTGAAAGCTGTTGTAGCTTTCCGCCAGTTGTGGTAACCGGTGACAGTGAAGGTAGACTCAGAATGGAACCCATGTCCTCCACACAGGAAATGTCTGCATGCGAAGCAGAACATAGTATCTTTCGTGATCGAATATTCCAGTTAGTCAAACCAGCTACGAATAAAACTCCTTTGCTGATTGCCAAACTTGTTGCAAGCAGCGAAGGGTACTTTCTCAATGCTGGGCGACGGGGTCCTTCCTCAGGCTGCTGGCTAACATCGCTAACAGTATTCCCACTAGCACTAAGAACAGCTTCATCCACGTTCTCTTCTGAATCCTGCTCCATTTCTTCTTCCTCTACTTCGCCCTCACACTCCTTCGATGAACTGCTGTTGTCCTCATCCTCATTTACTTCTTTCTGCATGTCACTTTCAATTAAGACATGCTCAGGCTGAGACACCACTGATTCCTCTGGATGAGGTCGTTTTCTCACTAAAAATTGATCCATTTTTCACGCCGCCAAAATAATGCATGAGCCAGGCCGACGCTAGCTTGTAAAAGCACAATGTGTGTGTGTGTGTGTGTGTGTGTGTGTGTGTGTGGCATCGGTTAGTCTCGCGGGACCATGGATCTGTGCCTGGATGTATGCTATCAATCTCTCGTATGAGTGAGAGTGAGTGGCATCACTACCTTAAATGATCATAGATCAGTTTAACTGATCTGAGGACAGCAACGGCAAGACATTGTCAACGAACGAATAAGCAGAAGAGTAGAGTGGATCTGACAGAGTTTACAACTTTATTGCTGCGTGGGTGCTATGGTAATTGGGGGTGTTGTTTCACTAGATCAACTGGAGAAATAAGCTGTATTCAAAACTATACAGAGAAAGCAAAGCAGCTGCAATTTGTAAGTGAAATTTCCGTTAATTTCTTGGTGGTGCTATTGCAATTTCTGCTGGGGCTATAGCACCAGCTAGCACTACCTTAACGCCGCCCCTGTTATGAAGCCAAGTGGCTGCGAAGGCTGTGAGAAGGTTGCAGGGAAGTTTCAGGGAAATATTCACAGATTAGTTGAATGAGTATGGACATGTCAGATCAAATATTATGTGAAAAGATATGTTATTATCTTCAGTAAAAAAAAGGAAAAATACAAATTTTTAAATATAGTTTTGAGGTGTCAGTACTCAGAGGGACCTGAGAGTACTTGTATCTAAATCACTGACAGTAGGCTTTTGCTGGTACAGCAAGAGATTGGAAAGGCAAAAGGTCTGTTGGGTTCTTTTGCTTGAGAATTTGAGTACATGTGTAAAGACCTTTTACTGTAATTATATAGGGCTTTGATGAACATGTGTCTGGACTATAGTGCTTGGTTCTAGTTTACCCACCAAAGGAAGAGACTCAAATGCTCACCAAATTAATTCCTGGAATGGGGTGGGGTTCATCATATGAGAACAGATTAAGCATATTGAGGGCAGAGTGCTGTGGAGACTTTGTTCCTGAGTATCCTCCTGACAATAGATTTTGAAGGTTGAGGAAATTATGGGATGTTAGGTTAGTGCAGGAAAGTACACTGTTATAATATCAATCCATTTCTTATATTGCTGTGGAAAGTATTTACACAGGGCATCATGGTAATGTAGCAGTCAGTGCGATGCTATAATAGCTCAGGCAGTCAGAATTCGGAATTCAATTCTGACATAAACTGTAAGGAGTTTATATGTCCTCCTCCATGGAATGCATAGGTTTTCTTTGGGTGCTTCGGTTTCCTCCTACAGTCCAAAGGCCTACCAGTTAGTAGATTAATTGGTCATTATAAATTGTCCCGTGATTAGGCTAAGGTTAAATCTGGGGTTGCTGGGTAGTGTGGCTTGAAAGGGCAGAAGGGGCTCTTCCTCACTGTATCTCAATAAATAAATAAAAAATATATAAAACCATAACCCCGAATCTAAGTTTAAATTTAACCTCACTTCTCACAGAATGAAAATGCTCTAGGCCAGTCCAACTATGAACCTGTTCACTTCACAATGGGACCCTCAGTTTAACATGGGTCCAGCTCTTAATCTGGACATTTGCTCTGCTGCAACACATACAAAATGCTTGAGGAACTCTGCAGGTCAGGCAGCATCTATGGAAATAAATAGATAGTCAATGTTTTGGGCCAAGACCCTTCTTCAGAACTCTGTTCTGCTGTATGCAAACTTACACTGTAATCTTAAAACACCTCTGCTTTGAAGTTCATCTGTTCTATGCTTATAACTCTAAAACTCCATTAACTCCCCTCAATTCTGTTTCAAAAAGCTGTATAAAAATAATGAAATTTGTTGGGAGCAGTTCTAAAGCAGCACACTTCTGTGAGTTGTCTTCCTCAAGATATTTTTAAAAACACATTTCTTGGTCTGATGAACATGGAACCACTTTTTATTTGCCAGATTTCTTCTAGCATTTCTCACTATTTAATTTAGAAGGGCGACCTTCTGACACCCACCATTGGCGTGGTGACTGCTTGGGCCATCAATTTGAAGTTTTGTTGGCAGAGAGATTTAGTGGCTTTAGAGATGTATTAGAGATGGGCCTGACCTTTCAAATAGTTCTCACATCAAGCTACCTGTTAGAGAATGGTGCAAAATTGATCAAGATCTTTAAAATACTGTCCAAAATATATTTTTGCTGTCAATCTGAAATAGATGCCAGAGAAACACTGCTAGGATACATGAATTTCTTTCACCAAAAGCCCTTTCATATAAATGACTAGCATTAATGCACTCAGAGATGTGCACAGCTTTAGTTAGACTGGATAAAGTGACTTTTGTCAGTGTAAAGCCTATCGCTTAGGCAGTGCACAGTCAGATTTCAAGGGCCTTGGTTCTACAGTTGAAGTCAGAAGTTTACATACACCTTAGCCAAATACTTTTAAACTCAGTTTTTCACAATTCCTGACACTTAATCCTAGAAAACATTCCCTGTCCTAGGTCAGTTAGGATCGCTACTTTATTTTAAGAATGTGAAATGTCAGAATAATAGTAGAGAGAATGATTTATTTCAGCTTTTATTTTTTTCATCACTTTCCCAGTGGGTCAGAAGTTTACATACACTTTGTTAGTATTTGGTAGCATTGCCTTTAAATTGTTCAACTTAGGTCAAACATTTTGGGTAGCCTTCCACAAGCTTCTCACAGTAAGTTGCTGGAATTTTGTTCCATTCCTCCAGACAGAACTGGTGTAACTGAGTCAGGTTTGTAGGCCTTCCTGCTCGCACACGCTTTTTCAGTTCTGTCCACAAATTTTCTATCGGATTGAGGTCAGATTATGATGTCAAGTCTGGTTCATCCTTGGGAGCAATTTCCAAATGCCTGAAGGTACCATGTTCCTCTGTACAAACAATAGTACGCAAGTATAAACACCATGGGACCACACAGCCGTCATACCGCTCAGGAAGGAGACGCATTCTGTCTCCTAGAGATGAACGTACTTTGGCACAAAGAGTGCAAATCAATCCCAGAACAACAGCAAAGGACCTTGTGAAGATGTTGGAGGAAACAGGTAGACAAGTATCTATATCCACAGTAAAACGAGTCCTTTATCGACATAACCTGAAAGGCTGCTCAGCAAGGAAGAAGCCACTGCTCCAAAACCGCCATAAAAAAGCCAGACTACAGTTTGCAAGTGCACATGGGGACAAAGATCTTACCTTTTGGAGAAATGTCCTCTGGTCTGATGAAACAAAAATTGAACTGTTTGGCCATAATAACCATCGTTATGTTTGGAGGAAAAAGGGTGAGGCTTGCAAGCCGAAGAACACCATCCCAACCGTGAAGCATGGGGGTGGCAGCATCATGTTATGGGGGTGCTTTGCTGTAGGAGGGACTGGTGCACTTCACAAAATAGATGGCATCATGAGGAAGGAAAATCATGTGGCTATATTGAAGCAAAATCTCAAGACATCACCTGATGGCATGAACATTGACTTATCAAACTTCCGCTAATGCCCCACCTCCCCCTCGTACCCCATCTGTTATTTATATACACACATTCTTTTTTTCTCTCTTCTTTTTCTCCCTCTGTCCCCCTCACTATACCCCTTACCCATCCTCTGGTTCCCCCCCGCTTTTTCTTTCTCCCTAGGCCTCCTGTCCCATGATCCTCTCATCCCTTCTGCCAATCAACTGTCCAGCTCTTGGCTCCATCCCTCCTCCTCCTGTCTTTTCCTATCATTTCAGATCTCCCCCTCCCCCTCCCACTTTCAAATCTCTTACTAGCTCTTCTTTCAGTTAGTCCTGATGAAGGGTCTCAGCCCGAAACATCGACTGTACCCCTGCCTAGAGATGCTGCCTGGCCTGCTTCGTTCACCAGCAACTTTTATGTGTGTTGCTCTCAAGACATCAGCCGGGAAGTTAAAGCTCGGTCGCAAATGGGTCTTCCAAATGGACAATGATCCCAAGCATACCTCCAAAGTTGTGGCAAAATTGCTTATGGACAACAAAGTTAAGGTATTGAAATGGCCATCACAAAGCCCCCTCCTCAATCCGATAGAAAATTTGTGGGCAGAACTGAAAAAGCGTGTGTGAGCAAAGAGGCCTACAAACCTGACTCAGTTATACCAGTTCTGTCTAGAGGAATGGAACAAAATTCCAGCAACTTACTGTGAGAAGCTTGTGGAAGGCTACCCAAAATGTTTGACCCAAGTTAAACAATTTAAAGGCAATGCTACCAAATACTAACAAAATGTATGTAAACTTCTGACCCACTGGGAAAGTGATGAAAGAAATAAAAGCTGAAATAAATCATTCTCTCTACTATTATTCTGACATTTCACATTTTTAAAATAAAGCAGTGATCCCAACTGACCTAAGACAGGGAATGTTTTCTAGGATTAGATGTCAAGAATTGTGGAAAACTGAGTTTAAATGTATTTGGCTAAGGTGTATGTAAACTTCTGACTTCAACTGTAAATCATTCCAAATCTAGTCCTGATTCTAATCGTGCTCTAAGATGCCCTGTATATGAAGAATCATCCAGTGGATCTTTACTGGATTCTTACCCTAAACCAGAAATTCTAATTTGAAACCCTGATCATAAAAATACCCATCTTTATGTCGGAGCTAAAATACACTAACCACTCTATAACATACTTCTAGTTTTCAGATACCTTTCCAATTTAAATCTCCAACTCACAGGCTCTATCCATGTTGACACAAAACTCTAAAGTAACAATAAGACCATAAGACATAGGAGCAGAATCAGGCCACTCAGCCCATTGAGTCTGCTCTGCCATCCATCATGGCTGACCCTGGATCCTGCTCAACCCTGTACACTGGCTTTCCCGCCATATTCTTTGATGTCCTGACTGATCAGGAAATGATCAACTTCCACCTTAAATATACCCACGGACTTAGCCTCCACTGCAGTCTGTGGCAGAGCATTCCACAGATTCACTACTCTTTGGCTAAAAAAAATTCCTCCTTATCTCTGTTCTAAAAGGTCACCCCTCAATTTTGAGGCTGTGTCCTCTAGTTCTGGATACCCCCACCACAGGAAACATCCTCTCCACATCCACCCGATCTAGTCCTTTCAACATTCAATAGGTTTCAATGAGATCCCCTTGCATTCTTCCAAATTCTAGTGAGTACAGGCCCAAAGCTGTCAAATGCTCTTCATATATTAACCACTTCATTCCCAGAATTATCCTCATGAATCTCCTCTGGACTCTGTCCAATGACAATGCATCCTTTCTAAAATATGGGGCCAAAACTGTTGACAATACTCCAAGTGCGGCCTGACTAGTATCTTATAAAGCCTCAGCATGATCTCCTTGCTTTTATATTCTATTCCTCTTGAAATAAATGTCAACATTGCATTTGCCTTCTTTACCACAGACTCAACCTTTAAATTCACTTTCTGGGAGTCTTGCACGAGGACTCCTAAGTCCCTCTGCATCTCTAATGTTTGAACCTTCTCCCCATTTAGATAATAGTCCACACTATTGTTCCTTTTACCAAAATGCATTATCATACATTTCCCAACATTGTATTCCATCTGCCACTTTTTTTGCTCATTCTTCTAATTTGTCCTGCTGCAATCGCATTGCTTCCTCAGCACTACCTACCCCTCCACCTAACTTCATATCATCTGCAAACTTTGCCACAAAGCCGTCAATTCCATTATCTAAGTCATTGACAAACAATGTGAAAAGTAGCGGTCCCAATACTGACCTCTGAGGAACACTGCTAGTCACTGGCAGCCAACTAGAAAAGGCCCCTTTTATTCCCACTCACTGCCTCCTGCTTGTCAGCCATTCTTCTACCCATGTCAGCATCTTTCCCGTAACACCATAGGATTTTATCTTGTTAAGCAGCCTCATTTGTGGCACCTTATCAAATATCTTCTGAAAATCCAAGTAAGTGACATCCACTGCCTCCTTTGTCCACCCTGCTTGTTACTTCTTTGATGAAATCTAACAGATTTGAGAGGCAAGATTTCCCTTTACAGAAACCATGCTGACTTTGACTTATTTTATCATTATCTCCAAGTACCCTGAAACCTCATCCTTAATAATAGACTCCAACACTTTCCCAACCACTGAGGTTATGCTAACTGACCTATAATTTCCTTTCTTTTGCTTTCTTCCCTTTGTAAAGAGTGGAGTGACATTTGCAATCTTCCAGTCCTCCAGGACCATGCCAAAATCATGACCAATGCATCCATTATCTCTTCAGCAACCTCTCTCAGGATTCTGGAATGTAGTCCATTTAGTCCAGGTGTCTTATCCACCTTCAAGACCTTTGAGTTTCCCTGGCACTTTTTCTTTTGTAATAATAATGGCACTCACTCCTGCTCCCTGAAACCTGCAGACTTCTGACACCCTGCTAGTGTCTTCCACAGTGAAGACAGATGCAAAGTACCCATTAGGTTCATCTGCCATTCCTTTGTCCCCCATTACTACCTCACCAGTATCATTTTCCAGTGGTCCAATATCAATTCTCACCTCCCTTTTACTCTTTATATAACTGAAAAAAAACTTTTGGTATCCTGCTTTATATTACTAGCTCGTTTGCCCTTGTGTTTCAACTTTTCCTTCTTATAGCTTTTTTAGTTGCCTTTTGATGGAATTTGAAAGCTTCTCAATCATCCCACTCACTTTTGCAACCTTATATGCCCTTTCCTTGGCTTTTATGCAGTCCTTAACTTCCTTTGTCAGCCACAGTTGCCTACCCCTGCCATTTGAGAACTTCTTCCTCTGTGGGACATATCTATTCTGTGCTTTGTGAACTATTCCCAGAAACTTCAGCCACCTCAGCTCTGCTGTCATCCCCGACGGTATCCTTTTCCAATCCACCTGGGCAAGCTCCTCTTTATTCCCTCTGTAATTTCCTTTACTCCATTGAGATACTGATACATGTGACTTATGCTTCTCCTTCTCAAATTTCAGTATGAATTCAATCATATAATGATCACTGCCTCCTAATGGTTCCTTTACATTAAGCTCCCTAATAAGATCTGGGTTATTACACAACACCCAATGTAAGATAACCTTTCCCCGAGAAGGCTCAAGCACAAACTGCTCTAAAAAGCCACTTTGTAGGCATTCAACAAATTCCCTCTCTTGCAATCTGACACCACCCTAATCTTCCCAATCCCCTTGCATATTGAAGTCCCCCATTACAATTGTGCCATTACTCTTATTACCTAACTTTTCCAGCTCCATTTGCAATCTCAACCCCACATCTTGGCTACTACTTAGAGGTCTATATATGATTCTGGTAATGGTACTTTTGCAGTTTCTTAACTCCACTCACAAACGTTCCTGACCCTATGTCACCTCTTTCTCCTAATTCCATCTCTTACCAACAGAGCCACATGACCACCTGTACCTTCCTGCCTGTCCTTTTGATACGAAGTATATCCTTTGCTGTTAAGCTCACTACTATGGCCTTTTATCAGCCACGACTCAGTGATGCCCACAACGTCATACCGACTAATCTCAAATTGCACCATGAGTTCGTCCACCTTATACCAAATGCTACGCTTATTTAAATACAGCATCTTTAGTCCATGCAATCTTCACCCTTTTGAAATTTACCTCTGTTGTACAATTTAACTCTTTGATCTGTCTGAATCTGTACCCAATCATTGGCTTGTCCTTCCTTACATCTATGTTACATCCATCATCTACTTGTAAACCTTCTGGCTCATCCTCAGCTCTGTCATACTGTACTAGTTGCCATATTAGTTTAAACCACTCCCAACAGCTCTAGAAAACTTTCCTGCAGGGATATTGGTACCCCTCGGATTCAAGTGCAACCCGTCCCTTTAGTACAGGTTCCAACTGCCCCAGTTATACATAGAACATACATAGAATAGTATAGCACAGTACAGGCTCTTCAGCACACAATGTTATGCTGACCCTCAAACCCTGCCTCCCATATAACTCCCCACCTTAAATTCCTCCGTATACCTGTCTAGTAGTCTCTTAAATTTCACTAGTGTATCTGCCTCCACCACTGACTCAAGCAGTGCATTCCATGCACCAACCACTCTCTGAGTCAAAAACCTTCCTCTAATATCCCACTTGAACTTCCCACCCCTTACCTTAAAGCCATGTCCTCTTGTATTGAGTAGTGGTGCCCTGGGGAAGAGGTGCTGGCTATCTGCTCTATCTATTCCTCTTAATATCTTGTACACCTCGATCATGTCTCCTTTCATCCATCTTCTCTCCAAAGAGTAAAGCCCTAGCTCCCTTAATCTCCGATCATAATGCATACTCCCTAAACCAGGCAGCATCCTGGTAAATCTCCTCTGTACCCTTTCCAATGCTTCCACATCCTTCCTATAGTGAAGTGACTAGAACTAGACACAGTACTCCAAGTGTGGCCTAACCAGAGTTTTATAGAGCTGCATCATTACGTCGTGACTCTTAAAGTCTATCCCTCGACTTATGAAAGCTAACACCCCATAAACTTCCTTAACTACCCTATCTACCTGTGAGACAACCTACAGGGAACTGTGGACATGTACCCCCAGATCCCTCTGCTCCTCCACACTACCAAGTATTCTGCCATTTACTTTGTACTCTGCCTTGGAGTTTGTTCTTCCAAAGTGTACCACCTCACACTTCTCTGGGTTGAACTCCATCTGCCACTTCTCAGCCCACTTCTGCATCCTATCAATGTCTCTCTGCAATCTTCGATAGTCCTCTACACTATCTACAACACCACCAACCTTTGTGTCGTCTGCAAACTTGCCAACCCACCCTTCTACCCCCACGTCCAGGTCTTAATAAAAATCACGAAAAGTAGAGGTCCCAGAACCGATCCTTGTGTGACACCACTAGTCATAGCCCTCCAGTCCGAATGTACTCCCTCCACCATGACCCTTCTGCAGGCAAGTAAATTCTGAATCCACCTGGCCAAACTTCCCTGGATCCCATGCCTTCTGACTTTCTGAATAAGCCTACTGTATGGAACCTCGTCAAATGCCTTACTAAAATCCATATAGATCATATCCACTGCACTACCCTCATCTATATGCCTGGTCACATCCTCAAAGAACTCTATCAGGCTTGTTAGACACGATCTGCCCTTCACAAAGCCATGCTGACTGTCCCTGATCAGACCATGATTCTCTAAATGCCCAGAGATCCTATCTCTAAGAATCTTTTCCAACAGCTTTCCCACCACAGACGTAAGGCTCACTGATCTATAATTACCCGGACTATCCCTACTACCATTTTTGAACAAGGGGACAACATTTGCCTCCCTCCAATCCTCCGCTACCATTCCCGTGGACAACAAGGACATAAAGATCCTAGCCAGAGGCTTAGCAATCTCTTCCCTCGCCTCATGGAGCAGCTTGGGAATATCCCGTCAGACCCCGGGGACTTACCTGTCCTAATGTATTTTAACAACTCCAACACCTCCTCTCCCTTAATATCAACATGCTCCAGAACATCAACCTTGCTCATGTTGTCCTCACCATCATCAAGTTCCCTATCATTGGTGAATACCGAAGAGAAGTATTCATTGAGGACCTCGGTCACTTCCACAACCTCCAGGCACATCTTCCCACCCTTATCTCTAATCAGTCCTGCCTTCACTCCTAACATCCTTTTGTTCTTCACATAATTGAAGAATGCCTTCGGGTTTTCCTTTACCCTACTTGCCAAGGTCTTCTTATGCCCCCCGTTTTGCTCTCCTCAGCCCCTTCTTAAGCTCCTTTCTTGCTACCCTATATTCCTCAATAGACCCATCTAATCCTTGCTTCCTAAACCTCATGTATGCTGCCTTCTTCCACCTGACTAGATTTTCCACCTCACTTATCACCCATGGTTCCTTCACCCTACCATTCTTTATCTTCCTCACCATTATCCAGTTATCCAGAAATCTGAATCCCTGCCCTCTGCTCTAATTCTTCAGCCACACATTTATCTGCCACCTCATTCTATTCCTATCCTTGCTGTTGAGTGGCACAGGTAGCAATCCCGAGATTATTACCTTTGAGGTCCTGCTTCTTGGCTTCCTTCCTAACTCTCTGTATTCTTCTTTCTGGATCTCCTCCCTTTTTCTGCTTAGGTCATTGGCACCAACATGTACCACAATTTCTGACTGCTCGCCTTCCCTTTTCAGGATATTATGGACACATCCAGAAACATCCCGGACCCTGGTACCTGGGAGGCAAACTACCATCTGTGTTTCCTTTTTGCGTCTACAGAATCGCCCATCTGTCCCTGTGACTATAGAGTCCACTATAACTGCTGCCATCCTCTTCAGTCCCCTCCTCTTCTGAGCCATGGCGCCAGACTCAGTTCCAGAGGCTCGGCCGTTGTTGCTTCCCCCAGGTAGGCCCTCCCCAAAACAGTACTCAAAATAGAGTATTTATTGTTGAGGGGGAGGGCCACAGGGGTGCTCTCCACTATCTGACATTCTCCGTTCCCTCTCTCCTGACAGTCACCAATTTATCTGTCTCCTCTAGCCTTCGAGTAACTATCAATGCTTTACTTTCCCTAACAAGCCGAAAGTCATCAAGCTGCAGCTCCATTTCCCTAGCACGGTCTCTAAGGTGCTGCACCTTGATGCACCTGGTGCAGGTGTGGCCATCGGGAAGGCTGGAAGTCTCCTGCAAATTCCACATCCGACAGCCACAGCAGAACAGTGGCAGCTTAGACATACCCCCTATTCTCTTTGGAGTTAATTCAGAATAAGAAATGTAACGGCCTTTGCTCCAACTGACTCCCGTTGCCTAGGGTGGATAGCTGTCGACCCTGCCAAACAGTGCAAATGCTTTGGTGTGGATATGGTGTGAGACGCCCAGTGATCAGCTATGACACAAATATGAAACAATATACCACGTGCAAGTAACGAATTATACTTTATAGCAAGTTTTGGTGATGGGTTAGTAGCAACAACTAAAAGAAAAGGCGCCACATAAGTAACTTATCAGTCTTGTGCACATAATATTTTAATACGTTAGAGCTCACACCTCCGATTCCATCCACAATGTCCTTCTGAGACTCCGGCCACCATCCGAACCACCGAGGTCCGGTATCTGCCGCCCTGGAACCGCTGTCCGTTCCTCACAGGTCCGTCCTCTCTGCTCACCTCCTGAGAAAGCCCGCGCTACTCAACTCAGCACACATATACAAGATAACATAACATGACTTCCATTGGCTAGCAAATGAATACAATTTCCATTATCACATAGTATAACCCAAACATTGCTGTTACAGAGAACCCCTTGCTCAGCAGTTAACAGTACGAGAAGCCATTTTGGTAATAAGTGATTAACAGTTAACAGTCCAGCTAATATTACTGAGAATCCTACAGAAATAAGGAATGAACTTACTACTTACCTTGCCTCTGCCTGTTCTCACCGAAGCCTTGTTGAGCCAAAGCCTGACTACCCTGCCTCAGATTACACCGACAACGACCACTCCCATGATGACTGCTCTGCTAGGCGGTAGCTCTCTTTTATAGAGACTGGGTTTTTAAAGCTCTTCGTCGGACCTGCATGGGAATGCTTCTGTTGCGTCTGCACAGTACTCCAGTCGAAGACTCCCACCAAGAAACTTTCTGGCTTTTAAAGCCATTTGCCAGACCTGCGCAGGAATGCTTCTGTTGCATATGTGAGGTACTCCAATCAACTCCAATCACTGCAAGCTTAAAAGTAAATCCAGGTGATTGTGTCAAACAATGCGATCAAAATGGAAAATCCAGATCATTTAATGGTGCTTGATTTACTGTAAATCAATTCAGTTCAATATCTTTTGTGTACAACTCAAATAAGAATTGTAAATTTCTTGCAATATTGAGCTATATTTTGTACTTTCATTGATCACACAATGAATTCTGTTTCTATAATTTGAGTTGTAGAGATCTCTGTTCCCATGAAGAAATTAAAAGTTACTGTTGCGCTATTTTTGCTAGCAGATAAAAATCATCAAACTTAATGATGGCTTCTATAAGCTATTGAGCAGTCTCCTAGTGCAATAAAATGAACTCTTGATCTCACAGTCTACTTCATTATGGCCTTGTACCTTATTGTCTGCTTGCAATGTATTTAATGCTGCATTCTAATATTGTTTTACCTTGTACTAACTCAGTGCACTGATGTGATATGTGGTTAGTATGAAAAACCAAGTACTTCACTGTATCTCAGTATATGCAACCAGATTACCAGCTTAATTTAACAAGAAGCTAAAACATTATTGCTGTTTTTCTTCCTACAGATGCTGCCTGATCTGTTGAACACTTACAGCATTTCTCTTCAGAATTCTCATCAATCAGATTTTATTTAATTCTATGTAAATGGCTGGATGAACTAAAAAATTGTCCTTGGAACTTGCTGGTAAAATGAGGTGAAATACATATTGCATGTTAAATATCAGACAATCTTCCAATGTGAAAGATGGAAGAGTAGTAAAGGTTGGAGGTAGTAATCAACAAGGCTATTTTCACATTAGAGAGTCTCACTCAAAATTATTAAGTAAGGAGAAAAGAATATTTTTTAATTGAGCACTACATTTATTTATGTTTTGCTTTACTGCAGCTGGAAGATTTAGGATTACTAATTACATTGTTGTGAGCTGTGGGAAAGCTGTGCTTTGAACTGTTTTTAAAAGTTCTTACAAAGTAAAAATAGTTTAGTAATTAGACATAGTGTGATCTATATAAAACGTTAAAGCTACATTTCAGGAAAACATCACAGTTAAATGGTATAATTGTAATGGAATGAAATTTGCCTAAGGTGGTGGTGATGGATGGATAATAGTAAATGATCAGCTTGCTTTACACTTGGTTTCTCTTTGCTTTTGATTTCATTGGGTGCAGCATCATGAATCAGCAGGTTACTCCATAATTCACATTTTACTTCAGAACTTAAGACTAATTTCACGCTAGAGCTTTAGTCATGTGGTAACTTATTTTTATAGACTACAATAGTATTTTAGTAAAAAAAATGCAACCTGAACAACAACTGGACACAACTTCTCCCTTAAATTTCTCCATCTCTAAACCTGAGCTCATGCACAACTCTGTTCTAACTCCCACTATCCTATTTATCCATCATCCCTGTGTAGTCACAGAGCTACATGACAAAGGTCATCAAATTAACTACCACTGGGGACTGGATATTATTTTGCAAGGGTGGATATTCACTTCCTGACTAAGCAACAAAGACAACTAATGTGTCATCACTCAAGATAAAGTTGGATAAATAGTTGAGTGTTTGGAAGAAGCTGTTAGACTTGTGTTTAATACCTCATTTCCACTTGGTAATTTCTACGCATGCATGTTTTTCTTTCAGGAGTGTTTTGTTTTTTGGCTATAATTCATTAATCTTGAAAATTCCTACAGAAAATAAACTTGCTTAAGTGGTGCATACAAAAACTAGCTCACATTAAGTGTCAGCAGGACCAGGGAACTGTCTGTGGACTTTGGGAAGGAGACGTTGGGAGAATGCACACCAGTTGTCATTGAGAGGGTGGGGGTGGAAAGGCTGAGCAGCTTTAAGTTTCTGCCTTACAATGTCTCAGAGGATCCATTATGGGCCCAAAGAATTGAATCAACCATGAAGAAGACAAACAAGTTACTCTACTTTGTTAGGAATTTGGGCAGATTTGGTATGTAACCAAGGACTCTTACAAATTTTTATAAATACATGGCGGAGAATATTCTGACTGATTGCATCATCGCCTGGCATCAAGCCTCCAGTGCACAGGATTGCAAAAGGCTACAGAGGTTCATAAGCTCAACCACTTCCATCATGGACACTAATTTTTCTTCCATTGAGGACATCTTGAAGAGGTAGTGTTTCCTGAAAGTGGCATCC
The DNA here is from genome assembly GCF_030028105.1 of Mobula birostris. Classification (NCBI taxonomy): domain Eukaryota; kingdom Metazoa; phylum Chordata; class Chondrichthyes; order Myliobatiformes; family Myliobatidae; genus Mobula; species Mobula birostris. Next base: position 33,714,114 of record NC_092373.1, read on the forward strand.
ATCATTAAGGGTCCTCACCAGCCAGAACATGCCATCTGATTATTACCATCAGGGATGAGGTACAGGAGCTTGAAAACACATACTCAATGATTTAAAACAGCTTCTTCCTCTCTGCCATTAGATTTCTGAATGGTCCATGAATCCATCATACTACGTTTTTATTCCTTTCTTTTGCAATATTTATTTATTTTTGTAATTTGTAGATTTTATTTATGTTGTACTGTACTGCTGTACAAAACAACAATTTTTGCATCATATGCCAGTGATAATAAACCTGATTCTGGTAACTGAATGTTCTTCAATTGTTAAGCAACAGTTGTAGTAAGTGGATACATTTTGCCATATGTACAATCAAATTTACCAATTTAAATAATACTAAGATTTTTAAGTTACTTTTTTTTGGCTTGAAAGATAAATTGGCATCCAACTGTATCTGTATTATGCACTTTGTTCTCCCTATCATCCTTAAAACTGGTCTCCTTCAGTCCTCCCACTACCCAGCCTTGGCTGTATGGTGTTTCTAAAGAGAATACAGCAGTAGATCATGACCCAACACCAATGTTACCTGCTTCTGCAAGGTCTGTCCTCAAATCCTGCTCATAATGCTCAAACCCAAACAACAAAGTCTCACTTTCCTCTGCCTGCCTGCGCAACCCTAATCATTACCTCAGTATAGTAATACTTTGACCACTTTGACCAGCAATGGACTTTGTTCTTTTGCTTTAATTGTGTTCCTTCTTGTATAATTTGTGGGCATGTGGCTAAGTGGTTAAGGCATTGGACTAGCGACCTGAAGGTCATGAGTTCAAGCCCCAGCCGAGGCAACGTGTTGTATCCTTGAGCAAGGCACATAATCACACATTGCTCTGCGACGACACTGATGCCAAGCTATATGGGTCCTAATGCCCTTCCCTTGGACAACATTGGTGTCGTGGAGAGGGGAGACTTGCAGCATGGGCAACTGCTGGTCTTCCATACAACCTTGCCCAGGCCTGCGCCCTGGAGAGTGAAGGCTTTCCAGGCGCAGATCCATGGTCTCGCAAGACTAACGGATGCCTTTACTTCTTGTATAATTTACTTATTACATGTGGGTGTTCCGCTTCAGATACTATGTGCCCATGATGTAAATTTTCTCATTGCAGCTGTGCATACATATACTGGCACATCTCGCAATAAATCTGACTTTGACTTCAACTTTGAATTTTTCATACAATTCTTGTAACTGAAAACCACTGTGGAAATCTGTACTCTCACAGGCCCAGTGAGAGAAAATTGAGGGTCAGACCAAATTAACTGTTGACATTTGTCCAATATCTTTGAAGCATTAGAGCCAGTAAAAAAACACTATTCACAGTCTGGCTTTGTCAATGAATTTGAATCCAACTTATAATGGTAGGATGAGAGGCATTTCAGTCTAATCCCTGAGAGAGTCTTGTGCTGAAATTGTGCATGATTCTCAGAATGCCCAAGTAGTTGAGAGACCATAACACCAAATACTGCAGTGCTATATCAGCATAAAATTATTCATTTTAAAACAGAGCTGACAACTGGAATAAATGATTAAGAGCATGCTAAATTATTCATCATCCATTCTGTGCCATAAAGGTGCAGCCCATGCATGCCATAAACTGGAATAATGAAATGTCCTTTAAAAAGTCAGAGATCAGACCTTGGGTTTGAAAAAACTCTGGGAAATCCTTACTAAATTGAGAATGATCAAGGAAACTGCAAAGATTAGTATCAACAATTGCAGGTAAGTGAAGTCCCCTTATCTTTCAAGAACTAATTCAGCATCTATTTGGAGGAGTGAGGTGCATTGATACCTGCTGTGTGCCTTGGTAATTGAATCCTGAGGTTAACAAATCTGTGAAAAGAAATAATTTTTGGAGTCTCCCTCTAATTTTGCATGTTGTGCTCCTCTCTACTGTGCTCCCACCCCTATTTAACTCAAATAACTCAGTAACCTGGAGAAAATTATTTGTTTTAATAATTTAAAAAAACAACTTCTCCATTAAAGAAAGTCAATATTCTTGGCATCAATGTGAATATTTAAGAGAATGAAGATTAGAAATCAGTCCTCTGGATTTTATCCAGGTTGGCAATCTCTTTCTATATGCGAGGCGGTGTAATTGGATGCTGTATCTTAATGTGGCAATGACAATAATGTTTGCCACAGGAAACTGAGCTGTTCCATCAGTGCAGTACTTCCTTTGAAATACAGATTGACCTGCTGCTCATAATGAATGTTAAAGGTGAAAAAGGGACAACTGTTGATACTATAGGACTGCAGGGTAATGTAACTGTTGGAATGTAACTGTTGGAAACGTACATAATTCACAACCACCAACATCGAGTTGGTGTTCACTTTAAGAGGCTGGTCTGATGCAATAACATATTCCGTGAAGTTTGGTTACCACATTTTTTGTGTTCAGGTTCAGGTTTTAGAGTATAATAAATGAATTATTAAGTTTATCTTAAAAATAAAATGCCTCACATCATTTTATTGGCAAAAACTGATATTGGTGACCCCGATGCCCTTGGACATTACCAGAGTTGTTTTGAAAGTGCCAGGGTTCTGGGAGTAAAATGCCGTTGTTTGATTTGTACAAGCAGAGGCCCAGTCTGCACTTCGAGAAATTCCCACCAACACCAAATATTTCTATGTGGTAGTGTCACTCAGGAACTCCATGCTGTGAGGGTAGTGAGTCTACTTGAACACCTGCCTGAACACAATCAATATCTGTTGCTAAAAACTCACTTTTTACTGACTTTTGCACTATTGGAGTCTGAACTCGCCAAACAATTGCTCTCCTTGCCCAGTCTCAGCGATGCTAAGCCATCAGAGCTAATGGACCACATACTGTCTCTCCAGGGAAATCACTATCTTTGTTTTATTTTTAAAGAACTCATGCAGCAAGTGCCTGATCAAGTACACATAGGCCTTATTAATTCACCTGTGAAGGACTATAGGGAGCTTGCTAAAATGGCTGATAGTCTACACTCAGCCAGGCAGAGGCACATAATTCCTCCTCTTTTGGAATTATGAATGTTATGGGAGGTGAGAAGGATGTAATAGATGAAATGGGAGATGAGGACCTCAATAAAATCACTGTCACTAAAGAGATAGTGATGAGAAAACTAAAGGACCTGAAGGTAGATAAGTCCCCTGGTCCTGATGGGATTCATCCCAGGGTGCTGAAGGAATTGGCGGAGGTTATTGTAGACGCATTGGTAAGCATTTATCAAAACTCTCTAGACTCTGGGCAGGTTCTGGCAGATTGGAAGACAGCAAATGTCATGGCACTTTTTAAAAAAGGATGTAGGCAAAATACAGGCAACTATAGGCCAGTTAGTTTAACATCTGTAGTCAGGAAAATGCTTGAAGCTGTCATTAAGGAAGAAACAGCAAAACATTTAGAAAGGAGTGGTTCCATTAAAAAAAGGCAGGTCCTGTTTGACAAACATACTGGAGTTCTTTGAGGACATAATGAGTGCAGTGGATAGAGGGGAACAGGTGGATGTCGTATACTTGGATTTCCGGAAGGTATTCGATAAGGTGCCTCACAAGAGACTTATACGGATACATGGAGTTGGAGGAAGTGTATTGGCATGGATAGTGGATTGGTTAACCAATAGATGGCAGGGAGTTGGTATAAATGGGTATTTCTCCAGTTGGCAGCCAGTGGTGAGTGGGGTGTCGACGGGGTCGGGACTGGGCCAGCAGCTGTTTACCATTTACATTGATGATTTGAAAGAGGGGACTGAGTGTAGCGTAGCAAAATTTGCTGATGACACTAAACTGAGTGGAAAAGCAAATTGTACAGAGGATGTGGAGACTCTGCAGAAGGATATAGATAGGTTAAGTGAGTGTGCCAAGGTCTGGCAGATGGAATACAATGTTGGTAAATGTGAGATCATCCACTTTGAAAGGAATAATAAAAGAGCAGATTATTATTTAAATGGTGAAAGATTGCAGCATGCTGTTGTGCAGAGGGACTTGGGAGTGCTTATGCATGAATTGCAAAAAGTTGGCTTGCAGGTACAACAGGTTATTAAGAAGGCAAACAGAATGTTGGCCTTCATTGCTAGAGGGATTGAATTCAAGAGCAGGGAGGTCATGCTGCAACTATACAGGGTACTGGTGAGGCCGCATCTGGAGTACTGTGCGCAGTTCTGGTCTCCATACTTGAGGAAGGATATACTGGCTTTGGAGGCAGTGCAGAGGAGGTTCACCAGGTTGATTCCAGGGATGAAGGGGGTAACCTATGAGGAGAGATTGAGTCATCTGGGACTATACTTTCTGGAGTTCAGAAGAATGAGAGGGGATCTTATAGAGACACACAAAATTTTGAAAGGGATAGATAAGATAGAAGTAGGAAAGTTGTTTCCACTGGTAGGTGAGACTAGAACTAGGGGACATCGCCTCAAGTTTCAGGGGAGAAGATTTAGGAAGGAGATGAGGAGAAACTATTTTTCCCAGAGAGTGGTGAATCTGTGGAATTCTCTGCCCAGGGAAGCAGTTGAGGTTTCTTCACTAAATATATTTAAGAAACAGTTAGATAGGTTTTTACATAGTAAGGGAACTAAGGGTTATGGGGAAAAGGCAGGTAGGTGGAGCTGAGTTTATGGACAGATCAGCCATGATCTTATTGAATGGCGGGGCAGGCTCAATGGGCCGGATGGCCTACTCCTGCTCCTACTTGTTATGTTCTTGTGTTCTTAGACAAGACTCAAGATGTGTGCTGTGCAAGGAACCTGCTGAAGCCAACCAACACATAGTAGCAGGGTACATGATACAGGCATACACTGAATGGCACAACCAAGTTGCAGGAATTTTTACTGTATATTTAATGTTATATACAGTACAATTTTAATTATAAAAAGAGAGCAAGAACAGAAAAAAAACCAGTGAGGCAGTGCACATGGGTTTATTGTCCATTCAGAAATCTGATGGTGAAGAAGCTGTTTCTAAAATGCTGAATGTACAGTATGTCTTCAGACTTCTGTATTTCCTCATTGATGGTAACAATGAGAAAAGGGCATGTCATGGCTGTTGGGAACCCTTAATGATAGATGCCATCTTTTTGAGGCATTGACTTTTGAAGGTGTCCTCGATGCTGGGGAGGCTAGTACCCATAATGGAGCTGACTGAGTTGACAACTTTCTGCATCTTTTTCTAATCCTGTACACTGGCCCCTCTACACCAGATGGTGATGCAACCGAATAGAATGCTTTCCATGGTAGATCTGTAGAAACTTGTGATTCTTTGGTGACATACCAAGTCTCCTCAAACATCTATGGAAATATAGCTACTGTCATGCCTTCCTTGTGATTGCATGAATATGTTGGGCCCAGGATAGATCTTAAGAGATGTTGACATCCAGGTACTTGAAACTGCTCAACTTTTCCACTTCTGATCTCTCAATGAGGACTGGTGTGTGTTCCCCTGTCTTCTTCTTCGTGAAGTTCACAATTAATTCCTTGGTCATTGAGGCAGCTCACCCTGCTCTTCTTGGGCGCTATGATTTTCACCCTTTTGAAGCAGGTGAAAACCTCTGACTGCAGCAGTGAGAGACTGATATGTCCTTGAACACTCCTTTCAGATGGTTGGCACAGATTTCCAATACCCTAACATGTACACCATCAGGGCCAGATGCCTTGCGATGGTTCACCCTCATAAAAGATGCTCTGATGCCAGCCGCTGAGATAGAGATTATAGGGTCACCAGATACTGCAGGGTTCACACAGGTGTAGGTTTATTCTTCCTCTCAAAGCTTGCCTGAAAGACGTTTATCTCATCTAGGAGTAAAGCATCACATCCATTCATGATAGTAGGTTTTGCCTTGGAAGCATTAATAGCCTGAGCACCTTGACAGAGCAGACATGCATCCAATTCCATCTCTAAATTCACTCAGAATTGTCTTCTCGCTCGTAAAATAACCTTCCATAGGATGCATCTAGACTTCTTGTATAGTTCTGGATTACCAGTCTTGAATGCCACAGATCTAGTCCTCAGCAGACTATGAATCTCCTGGTTTATCCATGGCTTTTGGTTTGGGTAGATCCGGAATGTTATCAAAGGCACACACTCATTATCGTTTTATTATTCTCCCCGTACTGAGATACAGTGGAAAACTTTGATCTATGAAGAGTCCGGAGTCTCATATAGGATAGCTGGGACAGGATGGTAAATTTTCTCCCCAGAAGAACACTAGTGAATCAGATGTCTCTTTAATGACTATCTAGTATCTTCATACTTATTCCTACTAAGATAAACTCTTCTAAATTCTAGATTTATTTAGTTACGTGAATTTAAATTCTCCAGGTTCTGTGCTAGGATTCATACTCATGTCTTTGAATTAATGGTCCAGATGTCTGGCTGATAGCGCAGTAACTTAACACTATACAGCAATAATTCAGAACTATGGCTCGTGTTAGAAGATGAAGTTACCTAATACTTATTATTGAATAGGTAAACCAATATGTAAATGATTGAATTTTATATTAGGTTCTGCTACAATATAACTAAATTAACTAAACTAAATTCATAAATGACACCACTGTTGTTGGTAAAATCTCTCAGATGGCAATAAGAAGATGTGCAAGAGTGAGATACATGGGCTGGTTTAGTGATGTTGCAACCATAACCTCAAACTCAACATCGACAAGACCACAGAATAGATTGTGGACTTCTGGAAGGGAAAGATGGGAGAAGAAACTGTCCACATGATGGGTCAGTGGTGGAAAGGATGATCAGCTTCAAGTTCCTGGGTGTAAACATGTCAGAGGATCTATCCTGGGCCCAATCACATGGAGAAGGCACACGAGTGGTACTAATTTATTCGGAGTTTGTGGAGATTTGGTATGTTACCAAAGACTCTTATACATTTCTGTATAGATATACAACGGAGGGCATTCTGACTAGTTGCATCACAGCCCAGTATGCAGGTTCCAAAGGACAGGGTCACAAGATGATGCAGAGTTGTGGATGCAGCAACTTCCATCGCGGGCACATCATCAAAAGGTGAGCCTCGAGAATACAGCATCCATCGCTAAGGATCCTCACATCTGGGACATGCTCTCTTCATGTTACTACCTTCGGGGAGGGACAGGAGTCTGAAGATCCACACTCAATAATTTGGGTACTGCTTTTTCCTCTCCACCATCAGATTTCGGAACAGTCCATGAACCCATGAACACTACCTCCTTACTCCTTGGTTTTTTCTCTGTTACCCATTTATTTTGTAATTTATAGTAAGTTTATACATTTGCACTATATGTTGTGGAAAACAACTAATTTCACTTCATTTAAAACAGAATATAATTTGATTCTGATTCCGATTGTAGCCACTGTTTCATTCAATTGATGCAGTGTGTTAATAGCACCCTCTGGTGACAATAGAAATGCTGCTAAGTCTAAAGCTTCAGAGAGGATCATTCCCTTATTAAGGAATCCAAATCTGTTCACAGTAGTTTAGATGTGGTCTTACTCATCATCGTACAATTGTAGTAAGATTTCCCTACTCTTATACTTCAACTGCCTTGAAATAAAAGAAGACATTTGCCTGGCCTTCTTGATTATTGGCTACAACTGTTTGCCACCTTCCTGAGTTTCATGAATGAAATCAAATCAAATCTAGTTAAATTGTCATTCAAACCATACATAGATACAGCTGAATGAGACAGCATTTCTCTGGGGCCAAGGTGCAAAACATACATGCACATTCAAAATAGTGAGAAAGGAATAAAAAAGCACATGGTCATGTAAGAAAACACATTTTTAGTCCAAGATCCTGAGCAATGTCCCACAAATTGATGGTTCCTGGCTGTCCAGTCTGTACTTCCACTGATCTAACACTGGAGGGCAGCAGCAACGGGACAGGCCACTCCCAACTGAGCCTGGATGCCACACTACAATTCAAGCCCGCGCCTTGAGGTTTAGTCCTCGCTACAACCGAGGCGACACTTCTACCTTGCTGCTTGTCCCCCACCAAACAAGGGAAGCAGGCCTGTGGCAACCAATGTCCAACAGGGCCTTGTGATTGCGAAAAAAAATGTCAAGACGTGAATCTCTTCACACTACAGTTTTAAGCAGTTTTTGTTTCATTTGGAACATGTGGAGGAACTTCTTCACTCAGAGGATGGTGAGGGTGTGGAATGGGCTGCCAGAGGAACTGGTGGATTTGGGTTTGATTTCAATATTTAAGAGAAATTTAGAAAAGTACATGAATGGGAAGGGTATGGCGGGCCAAAGTGTCTGTTTCTGTGCTTTTGCGTTCTTTGACTGAATTACTCTATTTCAGTGTTTCCCCACTTTCTTTAGCCCAACGACACCCTAAAGCACCTTTATACTTGCCAACACCCCACTTAGGCACAATATACTTTCTAGCACTTCTATAGTGCAAAAAGATGTCTGCCAAATGCTAGCATGGGAAAAATGATATTGATCGTCTAGGTATGCCATACTTCCACATAGAAGTTCAATCTTGTTTCCCAAGTTCTTGTCGACTCTGAGCAAAAATTCAACCTCAGTGTCAAAAAGGTTAAAGAAGCTTTGTAAGCAGCAGTCTTTTGACAGCCCACACAGTTCAGTGTGAAGAAGCAAGCGTTCAAACTCTTCATTGTTATCTTGGCATAACTGGCTAAATATTCTGCGATTTAATGGATGAGCTTTAATTTTGTTGATGGCAGATATTACAAGAGTCATGCTTGGAAAATATTGCTGGCTGAGGGTTTTGGTTGCGAGATGTTGATGATGGATTGCAAACAGACTTGGAATTTCTTTTTTCATAAGTGCCACTAAACCAAGTTGGCGACCTGTCATATATGGTGCTCCATCTGTTACACAAGAAATCATGCTCCTAATCGGAATACTTTTATCCTCAACATACATTTTGAGCCTCATCATAGATTAATTCTCCATTGATATTTGTTTTTAACTTTTTACAAAAGAGAATTTCTTCATAAACTTTTCCATTTTTGATAAACCATATATATGTGGTTAGCAGTGCCTCATTGTCTTGCACAGTGGACTTATCCATCAAATTCTGTTTTCTGTAGCTCTGTGCAAAGTTGATACTCAATGTCTTCACTCATTTTGTCAATACAAAGAGCTACAGAGTTATTACATAGAGGAATTGATTTTAAAATACTGGTATCCATTTTGAGAACAGTACTGAGCACTTCTGATATAGCAGGCATTATTAATCTTTCATCAATTGTATGAGATTTTCCATACCGCTATCATTTTGGAAATGTTATAAGAAGCAATGAGACCACTATCAAAGTCATTTTTAGCTTTCTTGGCAAATGACTGGTTGTGCAATGCTTTTCAAATGCTTCTTTCATCTTATGGAACTGAGTAATACCATAAGTAGCCTTTTCAGGGTGTCTTTTACGGAAATATTCCTGCAATCTTGATGGTTTCATAGCATCATGAGAGAGTACAGTATTACAAATAAGACACGGGGCATTGCTGATCTCACGGGAATGGAATAAAACCATACTCCAGGTATGTAATATTGTATTGACACACTTTCTGTAGTTCCTGTTTCTTAACAAGATTAGAATTCAAGGCTTCACTGCCTTCAGGCTCAGAGATCACGCCATAGGTATTTATTTATCATTAATGGAGTTAAATTAAAACAAAAAATTAACACAAACTGGAAATACATATCAGATGTTGACGACAGCAGTGAGTTGACATGGATGGAATGATGGTAGTGGCATGCAAAGGAATGGCGAGGCAAAGATGAAGACGATCACAACAGTAAAAATTATGTTGACGAGAATTCAGATTGGAATCTAAATGTTAGTTGGGATAGAGCTGGTGTTTGGCAAGCTACCTTTGTACTATTCCAGTTAGTGCGATTGACCAATTCAGTAGGGACTCAAAATCCCCAAAGATGGTTCTTGGCCGCATATATAAAGCCGGCATTGCTTTAAGCACCTCAAGAGGAATCCCCGGGATTGGCAGGTTCACTAATTGGCTCTATTTCACCATTTGATTCTGGCCAGTGTTGCATCATTGTGCAACCTGTTTTCCGTAGATCTGTAGAGAAAGTCGAGAGGGTGTACTTGACTTACCAACTGTTAAATTGCATGAACTCGTTCTGTGCTGTGAGTCAAGGGGAACTGTTGGGCACCAATTATTTATGCATCCCCAGTAATATCTGTTTGGTTGGTGAGGTCCGATGAGATTGCCGAATTTCAGGACATGTAATGGACCCCACTGGGAATCATTGCTCTATTTAAGTAACAAGCAAAATCTCCATTGGCCCTCTGTAACATAACAGTTTATCACAGGTTTGTGAGACTAACAAAACTCTAGGCTTTAATAATGCTTTGTGTGAGATTTATCATTACCTATGGTGAAGGTGTTGGTTAGCACTGTTAAGTGCAAGAAGTCTGAACTTTATTGTCACGCATATTACTCAGAGTGAGGCACTGTAGAATTATGGAGACGTTCTGGGGAGGAGTCAGCTCTGGTAAGTTTGTGCATGATACAAAGGTGGGCAAGAAGAGGGTTGGGTTGAGAGACATGGAACTGGTGGGCTTGAGATTGTGGATGTCTCCTATGCTCACACATTCTTAGTGACTTCATCTATGACCTTCCTTTCACCTTGAGGTGTTTGTTGATGACTGTACATAACTAATTCCATTCACAGTTCCTCAGAAAAGGAAGCATTTCAAGTCTACATGTGGCAAAACCCAGATAATATTCAGGAGCAGGCTGATAAGTGGCAAAAACATTTTAAAGTGACAGACAATGGCTACCTCTAATGAGAGAGAATCTAATTGTGTACCCTCACGTAGTCTATACACACCAGCCATGTGGTGAAAAAGGCACAACAGCACCTCTTTCATCTCAGATGGTCAAGGAAGTTTGATATGGGCCCCCAGATCCGAAGAACTTTCTACAGGGGCACAATTGAAAGCATCCTGACTGGCTGCATCACTGGCTGGTATGGGAACTGTACCTCCCTTAATCACAGGATTCTGTAGAGAGTGGTGTGGACAGCCCAGCGCATCTGTAGTTGTGAACCTCCCATGATTCAGGACATTTGCAAAGACAGGTGTGAGAAAAGGGCCCGAGGGATCATTGGGGACCCGAGTCACCCCAACCACATTCTATTCCAGCTGCTACTATCCGGGAAACGGCACTGCAGCATAAAAGCCAGGACCAACAGGCTCCGGGTTAGCTTCTTCCACCAGGCCGCCAGACTGATTAACTCACCCTTATTTGAGTGTATTTCTATGTTACATTGACTGTTCTATTTATTATCAATTATTATAAATTACTATGATTGCACATTGCACATTTAGACGGAGGCATAGTGTAAAGATTTTTACTCCTCATGTCTGTGAAGGATGTAAGAAATAAAGTCAATTCATTCATTCAATTCATCCTTGATATTCACCCAGTCCTGGATTACTGATATTCTGAGGTGTCATCCAACTACTGTACATTAATTTATGTCTAAAAAGCCAACACTTCAAAACACTTCCACCAAAGGAAAAGTTAGGAGTATGATGGAATCTTCTTCAAAAGGCTGGATGACTGCAGCCTCAGGAAAACTCAAAATGTCTTACATCATCCAGAACAAAGCAACCTGCTGGAATTGCACCACATCTATTACCCTAAACATTAATTCAATCTAATATCAGTGCATTGTGTGTGTGTGGTGTCTGTTATCTATAAAATATACTGCAGTCATTTATCCAGGCTACTCCAATAACATCTTCCAAACATTCAGTTCTCGACACTAAGAGGGTCAATACACGGCTACCGTTTCATTGTCAAGAGATGAAATGTTCACAATCCAAACCTAATTGATTTTGGGAGTACAAACAGTAGAATTACAGCAGCATTTGAAGAAGCTGGTTCAGTAATATGTTCACAAAAAGCATCATATATAAATGCTGGTCTAACCAGTGATACACGTATCCCCCTAAAAACAGAATTAAAACAACCTACATACGTCTGTGGTAGCCTTACGTCTGTGGTGGGAAAGCTGTTGGAAAAGATTCTTAGAGATAGGATCTCTGGGCATTTAGAGAATCATGGTCTGATCAGGGACAGTCAGCATGGCTTTGTGAAGGGCAGATCGTGTCTAACAAGCCTGATAGAGTTCTTTGAGGAGGTGACCAGGCATATAGATGAGGGTAGTGCAGTGGATGTGATCTATATGGATTTTAGCAAGGCACTTGACAAGGTTCCACACGGTAGGCTTATTCAGAAAGTCAGAAGGCATGGGATCCAAGGAAGTTTGGCCAGGTGGATTCAGAATTGGCTTGCCTGCAGAAGGCAGAGGGTCATGGTGCAGGGAGTACATTCAGATTGGAGGATTGTGACTAGTGGTGTCCCACAAGGATCGGTTCTGGAACCTCTACTTTTCGTGATTTTTATTAACAACCTAGATGTGGGGGTAGAAGGGTGGGTTGGCAAGTTTGCAGACGACACAAAGTTTGGTGGTGTTGTGGATAGTGTAGAGGATTGTCAAAGATTGCAGAGGGACATTGATAGGATGCAGAAGTGGGCTGAGAAGTGGCAGATGGAGTTCAACCTGGAGAAGTGTGAGGTAGTACACTTTGGAAGGACAAAATCCAAGGCAGAGTACAAGGTAAATGGCAGGATACTTGGTAGTGTGGAGGAGCAGAGGGATCTGGGGGTACATGTCCACAGATCCCTGAAAGTTGCCTCACAGGTGGATAGGGTAGTTAAGAAAGCTTATGGGGTGTTAGCTTTCATAAGTTGAGGGATAGAGTTTAAGAGTCGCGATGTAATGATGCAGCTCTATAAAACTCTGGTTAGGCCACACTTGGAGTACTGTGTCCAGTTCTGGTCGCCTCACTATAGGAAGGATGTGGAAGCATTGGACTCAGAGTCTGATCAGGGACAGTCAGCATTCAAACATATTTGGTCAAAATGTTTAAGCATAAGTCTATGCATTTGATCATATCTTACTTATAAAGCTTAACAGAGAGAAAGATTGTGATCAGTAAAGCAGTTTTGATGATTCAGTCTGGTTATAAGTGATGTGCTAACAGATAACATAAAATAGGTTGCAGCTGAAACTGATCCAAGAGAAGGTCAAAGTGATCTTTGAGTCAGGTGAACATAGCAAATGTGGAAAAGGCTAATTAAAACCAAAATCTGCAAATATTAGAAATCTGAAAAAGGATGACATGCTATAAACACTCAGCTGGTTAGGCAGTATCTCTCTTTCCACAGTTTGTTTTGAAGGCTCCTAGCACAGGTCAAGAGCAGCCCTTGATGGTGAACATTTCTCCTCAAATTTAGACCAGAATGAGTTAATCCTTCTACAGATTTCAAATTTTGATCAAGAGTGGAAGTACCTCTTATAACTAAATAAATAATATGTAAACTCAATTTGCATAAAGAAAAAGAATAAGACTTGTCAACTGTAGTTTGTTTCTATTTTCAGACTTTATAATGAATACAGTTCAAGAATTTAGCAATTCTGTTTTATAATTGTTTTATTCCCAAAACACTAAAAAGTAACCAACAACAATTATATATAAATTATTAAGTAATAAAACATCGTAGATATAAATATAGCTTGTCTATTTTATTGGATGGAAGAGAATTGTAATAGCACTTTTATGGATAAAGGAATAAATAGTACTCTGAGCTGTCTGATTTTTGCAATTGTGTACATGCTTTTGATGTCTCCCTGGAAAATATTGCAAATTTTTCCATATGTTCCTTAATATAACAAATTATTTAAACATTTAATTTTTTTCTTATTCTCTGCACTTTTTTATCAGTTCATGTGTACATAGAACAATACAGCACAGCACAGTTCATGACAGTTTTTAACTCTAAATTCCCGGTTCAAATTTAGATGTGTTTCTCCAACTTTGCTATCAAGAATGTTTTTTTTTGCTTGGCTTGCTTTTAACTAAATTTAAATTCAACAAAAAAAGCCTTTTTTGTGACTGTCTTGTAAGGAACAGCTCAGCAGATTTTCTTTCTGATGGTGGTGGGAGGACGGTTACAATGTGAGAAAATTTGTGATCCAATGAAATCTGATTTTCTTTGATCTTGAATTTACATTTGTGCATGTAATATTTTGTATTGTGTATTCAGCTGGTCCATTAGAACTGGTATCATTTCTACTCATAAATTGTACAGATTCTTTGAAGCAAAACTGAGGTCTTTTATCTGATAAAATTTTCTGTAAAAACTCATTGCAGCCTGATCCCATTAAAAAAAATCAGGTCTTTTTCTCA